>NC_067247.2:173705592-174013258 GCF_019359855.2 Lolium perenne | reverse complement strand
GGCTTTCACGAAACATATTACAAATGCTCTCATAAAAGCTAGAGAAGAGAAACTAGAACGCGAAGCTTCTATTCCTAGGAAGCTAGAGGATGGTTGGGAGCCCATCATTAAGATGAAGGTCAATGATTTTGATTGTAATGCTTTATGTGATCTTGGTGCAAGTATTTCCGTTATGCCTAAGAAAATTTATAATATGCTTGACTTGCCACCATTAAAAAATTGTTATTTGGATGTTAATCTTGCTGATAACTCTACAAAGAGACCTTTGGGGAGAGTTGATAATGTTCGCATTACCGTTAACAATAACCTTGTACCCGTTGATTTTGTTGTCTTGGATATTGAATGCAATGCATCTTGTCCCATTATATTGGGAAGACCTTTTCTTCGAACTGTTGGTGCTATCATTGATATGAAGGAACGTAATATTAAATATCAATTTCCTCTCAAGAAAGGTATGGAACACTTCCCTAGAAAGAGAATGAAGTTACCTTTTGATTCTATTATTAGAACAAATTATGATGTTGATACTTCGTCTCTTGATAATACTTGATATACACTTTCTGCGCCTAGCTGAAAGGCGTTAAAGAAAAGCGCTTATGGGAGACAACCCATGTTTTTATTACTGCACTTTTATTTTATATTTGAGTCTTGGAAGTTGTTACTACTGTAGAAACCTCTCCTTATCTTAGTTTTGTGCATTGTTGTGCCAAGTAAAGTCGTTTATAGTAAGGTTCATACTAGATTTGGATTACTGCGCAGAAACAGATTTCTTTGCTGTCACGAATCTGGGCCTAATTCTCTGTAGGTAACTCAGAAAATTATGCCAATTTACGTGAGCGATCCTCAGATATGTACGCAACTTTCATTCAATTTGAGCATTTTCGTTTGAGCAAGTCTGGTGCCTCTTAGAAATTCGTCTTTACGAACTGTTCTGTTTTGACAGATTCTGCCTTTTATTTCGCATTGCCTGTTTTGCTATGCTTGATGGATTTTTCGATTCCATTAACTTTCAGTAGCTTTTTGCAATGTCCAGAAGTGTTAAGAATGATTATGTCACCTCTGAACATGTAAATTTTGATTGTACACTAACCCTCTAATGAGTTGTTTTGAGTTTGGTGTGGAGGAAGTTTTCAAGGATCAAGAGAGGGAGATGATACAATATGATCAAGGAGAGTGAAAGCTCTAAGCTTGGGGATGCCCCGGTGGTTCACCCCTGCATATTTCAAGAAGACTCAAGCGTCTAAGCTTGGGGATGCCCAAGGCATCCCCTTCTTCATCGACAACATTATCAGGTTCCTCTAGTGAAACTATATTTTTATTCCATCACATCTTATGTACTTTGCTTGGAGCGTCGGTTTGTTTTTGTTTTTGTTTTGTTTGAATAAAATGGATCCTAGTATACATTGTGTGGTAGATAGACACACTCCACTGTTGCATATGGACAAACATGTCCTTAGGCTTTACTCATAGTGTTCATGGCGAAGGTTGAATCTTCTTCGTTAAATTGTTATATGGTTGGAATCAGGAAATGCTATATGTAGTAATTGGTAAAATGTCTTGGATAATGTGATGCTTTGCAATTGTTGTGCTCATGTTTAAGCTCTTGCATCATATACTTTGCACCTATTAATGAAGAAATACATAGAGCTTGCTAAAATTTGGTTTGCATAATTGATCTCTCTAAGGTCTAGATAATTTCTAGTAAAGAGTTTGAACAACAAGGAAGACGGTGTAGAGTCTTATAATGTTTACAATATGTCTTTTATGTGAGTTTTGCTGCACCGCTTCATCCTTGTGTTTGTTTCAAATAACCTTGCTAACCTATGCCTTGTATCGAGAGGGAATACTTCTCATGCATCCAAAATCCTTGAGCCAACCACTATGCCATTTGTGTCCACCATACCTACCTACTACATGGTATTTCTCCGCCATTCCAAAGTAAATTGCTTGAGTGCTACCTTTAAAATTTCTATCCTTCATCTTTGCAATATATAGCTCATGGGACAAATAGCCTAAAAACTATTGTGGTATTGAATATGTACTTATGCACTTTATCTCTTATTAAGTTGCTTGTTGTGCGATAACCATGTTCCTGGGGACGCCATCAACCCTTTGTTGAATATCATGTGAGTTGCTATGCTTGTTCATCTTGTCTGAAGTAAGGGCAATTTACCATGAGTTGAATGGTTTGAGCATGCATACTGTTAGAGAAGAACATTGGGCCGCTAACTAAAGCCATGATCCATGGTGGAAGTTTCAGTTTTGGACAAATATCCTCAATCTCATATGAGAAAATTAATTGTTGCTAAATGCTTATGCATTAAAGAGGAGTCCATTATCTGTTGTCTATGTTGTCCCGGTATGGATGTCTAAGTTGAGAATAATCAAAAGCGAGAAATCCAATGCGAGCTTTCTCCTTAGACCTTTGTACAGGCGGCATAGAGGTACCCCTTTGTGACACTTGGTTAAAACATATGTATTGCAATGATAATCCATGTAATCCGAGCTAATTAGGACAAGGTGCGGGCACTACTAGTATACTATGCATGAGACTTGCAACTTGTAGGATATAATTTACATGATACATATGCTTTATTACTACCGTTGACAAAATTGTTTCTTGTTTTCAAAATCAAAGCTCTAGCACAAATATAGCAATCAATGCTTCCCTCTGCGAAGGTCCCTTCTTTTACTTTTATGTTGAGTCAGTTCACCTATTTCTCTCCACCTCAAGAAGCAAACACTTGTGTGAACTGTGCATTGATTCCTGCATACTTGCATATTGCACTTGTTATATTACTTTACATTGACAATATCCATGAGATATACATGTTATAAGTTGAAAATAACCGCTGAAACTTAATCTTCCTTTGTGTTGCTTCAATACCTCTACTTTGAATTATTGCTTTATGAGTTAATCTTATGCAAGACTTATTGATGCTTGTCTTGAAAGTACTATTCATGAAAAGTCTTTGCTTTATGATTCATTTGTTTACTCATGTCATTCACCATTGTCTTGGATCGCTGCATTCATTACATATGCTTACAATAGTATGATCAAGGTTATGATGGCATGTCACTCCAGAAATTATCTTTGTTATCGTTTACCTGCTCGGGACGAGCAGGAACTAAGCTTGGGGATGCTGATACGTCTCCGACGTATCGATAATTTCTTATGTTCCATGCCACATTATTGATGATATCTACATGTTTTATGCATACTTTATGTCATATTTATGCATTTTCCGGCACTAACCTGTTAACGAGATGCCGAAGAGCCGATTCTTTGTTTTCTGCTGTTTTTGGTTTCGGAAATCCTAGTAAGGAAATATTCTCGGAATTGGACGAAATCAACGCCCAGGGGCCTATTTTCACACGAAGCTTCCAGAAGACCGAAGATGATACGAAGTGGGGCCACGAGGTGGCCAAATACTAGGGCGGCGCGGCCCAAGCCTTGGCCGCGCTGTCCTAGTGTGTGGGCCCCCTGTCAGGCCCCCTGACCTATCTCCTCCGCCTACTTATAGCCTTCGTCGCGAAACCCCCAGTACCGAGAGCCACGATATGGAAAACCTTCCAGAGACGCAGCCGCCGCCAATCCCATCTCGGGGGATTCAGGAGATCGCCTCCGGCACCCTGCCGGAGAGGGGAATCATCTCCCGGAGGACTCTTCACCGCCATGGTCGCCTCCGGAGTGATGAGTGAGTAGTTCACCCCTGGACTATGGGTCCATAGCAGTAGCTAGATGGTCGTCTTCTCCTAATTGTGCTTCATTGTCGGGTCTTGTGAGCTGCCTAACATGATCAAGATCATCTATCTGTAATACTATATGTTGTGTTTGTTGGGATCCGATGGATAGAGAATACTATGTTATGTTGATTATCAATCTATTACCTATGTGTTGTTTATGATCTTGCATGCTCTCCGTTATTAGTAGAGGCTCTGGCCAAGTTTTTACTCTTAACTCCAAGAGGGAGTATTTATGCTCGATAGTGGGTTCATGCCTCCATTAAATGCAGGACAGTGACAGAAAGTTCTAAGGTTGTGGATGTGCTGTTGCCACTAGGGATAAAACATCGATGCTATGTCTGAGGATGTAGTTGTTGATTACATTACGCACCATACTTAATGCAATTGTCTGTTGTTTGCAACTTAATACTGGAAGGGGTTCGGATGATAACCTGAAGGTGGACTTTTTAGGCATAGATGCATGCTGGATAGCGGTCTATGTACTTTGTCGCAATGCCCAATTAAATCTCACTATACTCATGATATCATGTATGTGCATGGTCATGCCCTCTCTATTTGTCAATTGCCCAACTGTAATTTGTTCACCCAACATGCTATTTATCTTATGGGAGAGACACCACTAGTGAACTGTGGACCCCGGTCCATTCTTTTACATCGAATACAATCTACTGCAATACTTGTTCTACTGTTTTCTGCAAACAATCATCATCCACACTATACATCTAATCCTTTGTTACAGCAAGCCGGTGAGATTGACAACCTCACTGTTTCGTTGGGGCAAAGTACTTTGGTTGTGTTGTGCAGGTTCCACGTTGGCGCCGGAATCCCTGGTGTTGCGCCGCACTACATCTCGCCGCCATCAACCTTCAACGTGCTTCTTGGCTCCTACTGGTTCGATAAACCTTGGTTTCTTACTGAGTGAAAACTTGCCGCTGTACGCATCACACCTTCCTCTTGGGGTTCCCAACGGACGCGTGCTGTACGCGTATCAATGATGTCCAGCTTGATGACGGTGACAATGGCGTCGATTTCCCCCTCCGGGAGGGAGTTTCCCCGGCAGATTTCAGCCTGCCGGAGAGCTCTTTTCTCTCTGGTATTTCCGCCCCGCAGAGGCGGCTGTGACTCTTCTCGACTATCCTCTGGAGCTTAGGTTTTCGGGGCGAAGATGTACGCGAAGGAGAGGAGGCCAGAGGGGGCTGTGGGCCCCCTCCTCACATGGCGGCGCGGCCAGGGCAGGGCCCGCGCCGGCCTATGAGGTGGGCCCATGGTGGCCCTCCTCGGCTCCTCCTTTTGGCTCCCTTCGTCTTCTGGAAAAATAGGATTTTTCATATAATTTCCGTCAATTGTTGATCTTCCGAAATATTGCATTCTGATGGCGCTTTTTCCAGCAGAATCCTGACTCCGGTGTGCGATCCTCCAATAATCATGAAACATGCAAAATAGATGAAATAACATAAGTATCACCTCTAAATATGAAATATATCAATGAATAACAGTAAATTATGATATAAAATAGTGATGCAAAATGGACGAATCAACTACCACCCCGGCAAGGCCAATGTGGTAGCGGATGCCCTGAGTCGACTGCCGTGTCAGTTGAACTCCATGATCGCAATCGAGCAACCCAGCCTGTTTCATGAGTTTGAACAGTTTAGACTTGAACTAGTTAGTGAAGGATTCCTAGCCAGCATAGAGCTTCAACCCACCTTGATTAGCCAGATCAAGGAAGCCCAGAAAGGAAACGCTAGCATCGACGGAATCAAGAACCAGATAGCTGCATGGGAAGCACCAGGATTCACCGTAGATGAAGCCAGAGTTCTTTGGTACAAAGGACGCCTATGTGTGCCAGCAGATTCTGAACTGAAGCAAGTCATCCTGAAAGAAGCCCATGGCACCCTCTACTCAATTCATCTCGGAGGTACCAAGATGTATCAAGATCTGAAGGAACAATTCTGGTGGCATGGAATGAAGAGAGAAATCGGAAGATACATCGCCAAGTGTGATATCTGTCAGAGAGTCAAGGCGGAACATCAGCGACCCGCAGGATTGCTGCAGCCATTACAGATTCCAGAATGGAAGTGGGACTCGGTAGGATTGGACTTTATCACTGGTTTGCCCAAATCCAGCAAAGGAAATGATTTGATATGGGTAGTTGTCGATAGATTGACCAAGGTAGCCCATTTCATCCCCGTCAAGACCACATACCAAGGCCCAAAGTTAGCTGAGTTGTATATCTCCAGAAGAGTCGCCCTGCACGGAACCCCGAAGTCGATTGTGTCAGATAGAGGATCTCAATTCACCTCAAGATTCTGGCAGAAAGTGCATGAAGGACTAGGAACCCAGCTGAATTTCAGCACCGCCTATCATCCGCAGACCGATGGACAGACGGAAAGAGTCAACCAGATACTGGAGGACATGTTGAGAGCATGTGTACTGGAATATGGATTCAAATGGGAAGACTGCCTGCCTTAAGCAGAATTCTCATACAACAAAAGCTACCAAGCCAGCTTACAAATGGCCCCCTTTGAAGCCCTGTATGGAAGGAAGTGTCGTACCCCTCTGAATTAGTCGGAAGTCGGAGAAAGCCAAGTCTTTGGACCAGATGTTCTTCGTCAAGCTGAAGAGAAGGTGCACAAGATCCGCGAATACCTCAAGACGGCGCAATCAAGACAGAAGAGCTACGCCGACAAGAGACGCCGAGAGATGACCTTCGAGATCGGAGATTTTGTCTATCTCAAAGTATCCCCCTGAAAGGAATGCAGAGATTCCAGCTGAAAGGAAAGCTTGCACCCCGATATGTCGGACCCTTCAAAGTTCTGAGCCGCCGAGGCGAACTATCTTATCAACTGGAGCTACCAGAAGAAATGTCGGCTGTGCACGACGTGTTTCACATCTCACTCCTCCGGAAGTGTCTCGAAGTGCCGGAGAAGACCGAAGTGTTCAAGAACATCGATCACAGATCGGTGGATATCAACAAGGACTTGACGTACCGCGATGTCCCGATTCGCATACTGGAAGAAGCTTACAGAACCACCCGCGCCAGGAGTATCAAGTTCCTGAAGATACAATGGAGCAATAATAGTGAAGACGAAGCCACTTGGGAACGCGAAGACCGTATGAAGAAGGAGTACCCAGATCTCTTTAGTACCTAATTTTATTTTAGATCTCGGGACGAGATCTTTTGTAAGGGGGAAGGGTTTGTAACATCCCAAATTTCAAATAAAGAAAGAAGAAGAGTTTCCAATTTCCAAAATTTAGAACCAACAAAAACTTTTTTTTGCATATAGTGCTATGCATAGGACTTGTGCATTTTTGTGTGATATGCTATGATGAGTGCTTCTATGTTTATGTGCTAAACCCTAAAACCCTAAATTGATCAAGAGAAGATCACAAATCAAATCAAATAAAAAGAAAAGGAATCAAATAAGAAAAACCCTAAAACCCTCACATATGGCTTATGCCATTTTTGCAAATCTTTACCCTAAACCAATTTGACTTTCACCATTAGTTGTAATATGTTACTAAACACTTATTACAACTTTTGGAATCAAAGATTTTCAAATCAAATCAATTTTGAACTCAAATTGTGATCACATGCAATGATGCTCAAATCTGCCATTTGCAATCTGGTCACTACTTTGAGCCCCTGGATTTCAAGTTTTTCAAACCAAACAAATCCAATTCTTTGCACCACATCCAAGTACACATCAAGGTGAACAACTTTTGTAAAGACCACCATGTCAAATTCATCTTGGATCAAAAACTATGCTCATGCAAAGTTGAGACTTTTTAACAATTTCAACAATCTCACACTTTGCAAAAATTGCTTTTCTTTTATTTTTGCAATGCCACCACCACCATTGTGTGTCTCTGGTCATTTGCAACTAATCCAAACCAACCAATTTAAAATTTTGGAACCACATTGCATAGATCAAATTTGGCATAAATTTGAATTTGCAATTATGATCAAATCCTAAACACTATTCTAAATAGTGTTTGCCTAACCCTAACTTCACCACTTGAGCTCTACCCTGTCCCCTGGTCCCCTCTCTCTCACACCAGCATAGAAACCCTAGGAGCAGGGCCACACATGGCTATGCCATGGCCATGCCGGCCATGGTCACCATGTCCACCCAACCCCTCTCTCCTTCCTCACCAGCCCTGGCCACCGTGCCATTTCGCTCCACCTCGCACCCCTGCATCAGCCTACACCAGCCATTGTCGAGGAGGAGAACGACAGGAGCCAGACCAGCTCGCGCCCATGGGAGCTAGGACATGCCGACGCCGTCGCGCGCGCACGCCACAGGCCACACTGGCCACCTGTCGCCTGGCCACCTCGCGCAACGCATGGACCCCCTCTCTGCACGTCGAGCTTCGCCGTGACACCGTGGAGCCGCCAGACAACCTTGCAACCCCGACCCGTGCCCGCCGCCGCCGGAGACGGTGACGAAATCCCGCCGCAAACACGCCAGACATCGCAGCACCCCGACCAAGTTGGGCACCGCCTACCCTAGCTGTCGCCACCCAGAGGACCGCCACGATGTACTGAGCAGTGCGCCGCCCTCGCCTAGCCCATTAGCTCGCCGGAGAAGCCGCGCCCATGTCGAGTTCGCCGCAGCACCCGCGGCCACTTCCGCGCCTATAAAAGGAGACTCCCTCACGTTGATCTCTGCACACCAGCACCCTCACCTCTTCTCCCTTGACCTCCTGAGCTACTCCACTGCCTCGATTAGCCACCGACGCCGCGGAACATCACCGACGATTGGAGCCGCCCCAGGACGCGCCACTGCTACCTGGTGCTTCGCTGTCGTCTAACGCTTCGTCGAGCATACTGCCCACCGCCGCTGGAGCCACGGTGAGCTCTCCGACCCCCTAGCGCCGCCGCACCAGTAGCCTGCGCTCGCCGTCGACGACGATGGATGTGGTCCGTTGGATCACGATCTAATCGTGCGTCTCTCCGTCCCCCGTACCGATTCGGTGTTTAAGAGCCACTGACAGGTAGGCCCCACCAGTTAGACAGCCCACACGTGCGTGGACGCGTGGTGGGCTGGACTGTGGCCGTTTGAACCGTTTCGGCCCAACTAGTTTTCCCGCCAGGCCCAGGATTTCAAATCCATAATTCCAAATTGATTTAAAACTCAATACTGGCTCCATTTTCAAAATTGCATAGATTCAAATTGGCTTAACCAAATTTGATGAATTTTATACCGTTGGAAAGATAGTGAAAATATCTACACAACCCAACTGGTCGCACTGTGGGATTATTTGTATAAATAATGTGACAAAAAGAATAAGGCATGGACTTTTGCACATTCAAATAATATTTAAAAATCAACCAAAAATGATATTCAGTTGATTTCAACTCTCATAGCTCACATTTCACTTACACTAATTGTTTCTGCAAAAATATGGCATGGTTACTTTGAGTGATCATGGCCTAGTTTAAATAGAGGACTATATGGCTATTTTAGTCAAATGATATTGTCCAAAACTATTATGTAAATCATATGAAGTGTTTTTCTTCATTTAAATCTTGTCCCAAGTACTTTCATATGAAGTGGTGACCCTGGTCTGAATACTCTCACATGAAATTACTTGGTGATATTAAATCATAATTGGTATTGTTAAATGGTATGAGGTATTCTACCTCATTTAAATCATTTTCCCAAATGATGATGATGAATGGTTGACTTAGGTCAACATGATTTCATGCATGATTGTTTGAGGAAATTAAATCTTAAGAAGATTCAATGAGAGGAAATTATTTTCCTCAAAGAACTAAATGGAAACTATCATTTACATATGTAATGAGAGGAAATTATTTTTCTTCAAGAAAGAAAACCAAATGCAACTCATATGTTATGTGTGCCATAATAATATAATAGTTTGTGTGAAGCCATGGTGTGCTTAGTATAGCTCTTGAACCTTGTTGGGTGATTGTATCTCGTATTCGTTTTTAGACGCTAGTACCGGAGAATACCAAGAGGAGGAAGGCTTCTACCAAGAAGAGGAGGAAGAGAACTTTGATCACTACCCCCACCAAGGCAAGCTAATATTCTTGCAAGTGCAAAGCCCTTTGGGGTAAGGCACCATTAGTCTTACCTTACTTACAATAATCCCATCCCAAGTTTTTATCTTACAAGTTTTTACTTGATTTATGAAGAAGTTACTTTTATAGTTAACTTTGGTCTAAGTCTAGAATGTTATGAGAGTAGTAAAGTTAGCCTCAAAGATAGCCAAGCAAGCTAGCACACCTCATGTTTAGTGCTAGTGCTAACAACTAAAAGTGACTACTCTAGATGGGAACTTGTGTTTCGAAATGAGTTTGAAAACTTTGGAATGATGAGTCATTCCATTGAAAGATCTTTGAAGGTGAATATGACTTGAATGAGATGGTGAATTTTGACTAAAACTGATATTGGTTTGGATGCGATACCTTTCCAATTTTTGAGTACCCCCACAATACCTGATTATGGGTAGGGCTTAACTGGAAGTTTATACATCTTAGTATGGGTTCCCTCTAAACAAGCATCATAGGGGTTATGCCGAGGCTGCCTCCGTAGTATGAGAAATGATGTGAAATGAGGTGAATGTACGGCCCAAGCCTTGTGCAGTTCCCAGGTTGACAGTTGGTCTTCACTGGGAGGCCAAGCTCATGGGGAGAGGTACCTATACTAGGGTATGTAAGTGAAAGGTTATGGTTGATGATCCACGTACTGTGTTACGATGATTCGGGGTTATCCTCGACGGATGAAATCAAATGTTGTGGCACAAGTGTGCAACCTCTGCAGAGTGTAAACCTATTCGAATAGCCATGTCCACGGTTATGGACGGTTGGAAAGGCCATACTGTTACCTGTGTCAGAAACTTCTTGAAAAAGGTTGATGAATTAAATGGTGACTTGATTTGAATCACAACTGAGTTGTGGGAATGACACTAATGTTCCCACTTGAGTTAGTTATCACATGAAAGAGTCTTTATCAAATACTTGTGAACTAAAATTGGATTTATGCAAAAGAAACTAGAGCTTAGCACCCCCTTACTAGAATTGTTAGTACTTACACTAGTATTAGTTTGCGAGTACTTAAAGTACTCACGGTTGTGTCCCTGGCTATTCAAATGGCCAGACTATGAAGAGGAGCAGAACTACCAAGGTGATGACCAGCAAGACGCCTACGACAACTAGGAGTCTTCCGACGTCAAGCGTTGGCCTGTGGACTAGAGAGTACATTCTATTTACGCTTCCGCTATGAACTTTGTGTTCGTTGGTCAATAGATCAACTATTTGTGTAATATGGATCATGTGATCTGAATTTGTAAGACAAGTATGGTTTGTAATGAATGATGACTATGATATTCGACTGTTATGTCTCACAACAACAATATTCCTGGGATTGCGATGAATGGCATAATAGGCATCTGGACTTAAAAATCCGGGTGTTGACATATACCAACGGGGGTTCAGGTTGCTGTCACTCCGGCAACCCCACAATTAGCAAACGAATACAAGATGCATTCCCCTAGGCCCATAAAGGTGAAGTATCATGTAGTCGACGTTCACATGACACCACTAGAAGAATAACACCACAACTTAAATATCAAACCATTAAATATTACTCAACATAGTTCACTACTAACATTTAGACTTCACCCATGTCCTCAAGAACTAAACGAACTACTCACAAGACATCATATGGAACATGATCAGAGGTGATATGATGATGAATAACAGTCTGAACATAAACCTTGGTTCAATGGTTTCACTCAATAGCATCAATAACAAGGAGTAATCAACACCGGAAGAGTTTCCCCTATGAAATAATCAAGATTCAACCCTAGATGTTACAGCGGAGACGAGGTGCAGCGGTGGAGATGACGGTGTCGGTGGTGGAGATGATGATGATGATCCCAATGAAGTCCAGCTCGATGACGGTGACGATGGCAACGATTTCCCCCTCCGGGAGGGAATTTCCCCGACGGATTTCAGCCTGCCGGAGAGCTCTTTTCTCTCTGGTGTTTTCCGCCCCGCAGAGGCGGCTGTGTCTATTCTCGATCGTCCCCTGCACCTTAGGGTTTCGGGTAGATGAAGTACGCGAAAGGGAGATGGCCGAGGGGGGTTGTGGGCCCCCTCCCCACGTGGTGGTGCGCCAGGCCTGGTGGCCGCGCCGGCCTATGGGGAAGGCCCATGGCGGCCCTCCTCGGCCTCCCCTTTTGGCTGGCTCCGTCTTCTGGAAAAATAAGAGCTTCGGTATATTTTCCGTCAATTGTTGATCTTCAGAAATATTGTATCCTGGCGGTGCTTTTTCCAGCAGAATCCTGACTCCGGTGAGTAATTCTCCAATAATCATGAAACATGCAAAACAAGTGAAATAACATAAGTATCATCTCTAAATATGAAATATATCAATGAATAACAGTAAATTATGATATAAAATAGTGATGCAAAATGGACGTATCAACTCCCCCCAAGCTTAGACCTCGCTTGTCCCCAAGCGAAACTGAACTCAGTAAACAAGACCACATGTTTATGGAGTGAAGAGTCGATAAATGAAATACGGACAAGAAGCATCACATTAATTCACACAAGTCATTCTAGTGAACAACTTCCTCATATAACTCAACTTGAAACAAGTAGAGGGAAATCACAAATAAAGGTGCATAGAAAATCATAATTGGTGATGGCAAACTTCGTTCTAGGTCAAAGAACAATTAACAGATAGTACTTATCTTTCGAGTAGAGCCTTTATATTAGAGCTTATATGGCAGAACTTACATGCTCAATCATAACAATCTCCTCATAATCATTGATAACCTTCAAAGTCATATTCATTCAGATAAAATTTGTACTAAACAAGGAAGAATAAAAGACATGATTAAATAGATCACAATATAAATGGTTGGATCGCAACAACTCAATTGCTTGCTTAAGATAGAGGGAAATAGGTTTACTGACTCAACATAAAGTAAAAGATAGGCCCTTCGCAGAGGGAAGCAGGGATTAAATCTTTTCTGTTTTGAAATCATATAGAGGGCAGAAAAGTATAGTTTTGAGAGGTGTTTGTTGTTGTCAACGAATGGTAGTGGGCACTCTAACCCCCTTGTCAAACAGACTTTCAAAGAGTGGCTCCCATGAAGGACGTTATCTCTACCAGCAAGGTGATACGTCTCAAACGTATCTATAATTTCTTATGTTCCATGCTACTTTTATGATGATACTCACATGTTTTGTACACACTTTATGTCATTATTATGCATTTTCCGGCACTAACCTATTGACAAGATGCCGAAGAGCTAGTTGTTGTTTTCTGATGTTTTTGGTTTCAGAAATCCTACAAAGGAAATATTCTCGGAATTGGACGAAATCAACGCCCAGGGTATTATTTTTCCACGGAGCTTCCAGAAGACCGAAGAGGATACGAAGTGGGGCCACGAGGTGGCGACACACCATGGCGGCGCGACCAAGGAGGGGCCCGCACCGCCCTAGTGTGTGGGCCCCTCGTGACGCCTCCAACCCTACCCTTCCGCCTACTTAAAGCCTTCGTCGCGAAAACCCCTGTACTGAGAGCCACGATACGGAAAACCTTCCAGAGACGCCGCCGCCGCCAATCCCATCTCGGGGGATTCAGGAGATCACCTCCGGCACCTTGCCGGAGAGGGGAATCATCTCCCGGAGGACTCTTCATCACCATGATCGCCTCCGGATTGATGTGTGAGTAGTTCACCCCTGGACTATGGGTCCATAGCAGTAGCTAGATGATCGTCTTCTCCTCATTGTGCTATCATGTTAGATCTTGTGAGCTGCCTATCATGATCAAGATCATCTATTTGTAATGCTACATGTTGTGTATGTTGGGATCAAATGAATATGGAATACTATGTCAAGTTGATTATCAATCTATCATATATGTGTTGTTTATGATCTTGCATGCTCTCCGTTGCTAGTAGAGGCTCTGGCCAAGTTGATACTTGTAACTCCAAGAGGGAGTATTTATGCTCGATAGTGGGTTCAAGCCTCCATTGAATATGGGACAGTGACAGAAAGTTCTAAGGTTGTGGATGTGTTGTTGCCACTAGGGATAAAACATCAATGCTTTGTCTAAGGATATTTGTGTTGATTACATTACGCACCATACTTAATGTAATTTTCTGTTGTTTGCAACTTAATACTGGAAGGGGTGCGGATGCTAACCCGAAGGTGGACTTTTTAGGCATAGATGCATGCTGGATAGCGGTCTATGTACTTTGTCGTAATGCCTAATTAAATCTCACACTAGTCATCATGATATGTATGTGCATTGTTATGCCCTCTTTATTTGTCAATTGCCCAACTGTAATTTGTTCACCCAACATGCTATTTCTTATTGGAGAGACACCACTAGTGAACTGTGGACCCCGGTCCATTCTTTACATCTGAATACAATCTACTGCAAACATTGTTCTTTACTATTCTTCGCATACAAACATCATTTTCCACACCATACATTTAATCCTTTGTTTACAGTAAGCCGGTGAGATTGACAACCTCACTGTTAAGTTGGGGCAAAGTATTTGGATTGTGTTGTGCAGGTTCCACGTTGGCGCCGGAATCCCTGGTGTTGCGCCGCACTACACTCCGCCACCAACAACCTTCACGTGCTCCTTGACTCCTACTGGTTCGATAACCTTGGTTTCTTACTGAGGGAAAACTTGCTGATGTACGCATCACACCTTCCTCTTGGGGTTCCCAACGGTCGTGTGCTTGACGCGTCATCACAAGGTAGATCATCCCTCTTCTCTTTTGTTTACACATGTACTTTAGTTTTATTTATGGATGACACTCCTCCCAACCTTTGCTTACACAAGCCATGGCTAACCGAATCCTCGGGTGCCTTCCGACATTTCACATACCATGGAGGAGTGTCTATTTGCAAAATTAAGTTGCTTACTGATGAATCAGGGCAAAACATGTGAAGAGAATTATTAATGAAAGTTAATTAATTGGGGCTGGGAACCCCGTTGCTAGCTCTTTTTGCAAAATTATTGGATATGCGGATGTGCCACTAGTCCATTGGTGAAAGTCTGCCCAACAAGTTTGAAAGATAACACACCACATACTTCCTCATGAGCTATAAAACATTGACACAAATAAGAGATAATAACTTTTGAATTGTTTAAAGGTAGCACATGAAGTATTTACTTGAAATGGCAGAAGAATACCACATAGTAGGTAGTTATGGTGGACACTGATGGCATAGGTTTGGTTTAAGGTTTTGGATGCACAGAAGCATTCCCTCTCAGTACAGGTCTTTGGATAGCAAGGTTGGTTGGCAAGCATACGAGTTGAGGGAAACAAACAAATATACATGTGATAGAAACAATCATGCATCTTCCTTGTAGGCACAAATAATTTTAACTTCAGAATACTAAACTCATTAACTAACAAGAAAGAAAGATAAAGAAATAATATATCTACATGTATTTCCCTCTTTTCTACTTAAGCCTCAAAGTATTGTTGCTATTGACCAATGCTAAGTTTGCCAAAACCAAATAGATTTACTTGATGCTCCCAAAGTGATACCAATACTAACAACAAGATCAATCATATAACAGAAATTGCAAACTAAAATAAGGTGTGCAAAATGTAAATGATAAAACTTATCATTAATATTCCATAACGATAACTCACACCAAGGGATACATAGATAACCAACTAAAAGAGAGATACTTCCACACTGCAAACCATCTTATATGATAACTTCCCTACTCATGATATGACACTACTTGAGAGTAAAAAGGTAAAAGATAGTGATGATGTGATACCGCGACACTCCCCCAAGCTTGGAACAAACCAAGGGGGTGCCAATACCAATGATGAATTACTCCTTCAGCGGTGGTGATGAATTCTTCCCGTCATCAGACTTCCAAGGAAGAGGCTCTCCATCAACAAACGACATCTTGGTCTCAGGAATCCTGAAACTGGCAGCATAGCTTATGTGTTTAAACCTGTTTTCATACTCACAGTTTTGATTCTGAACATCATAAAGTTGAGCTTGGAGTTTGTTGGTAGTGTTGTGAAGCAAGAGGATATCGTCCCACGCCTTGCGTCTTCCTTCTTGTGTTCATCAATAAGTTCAGACACAATTTTGTGGAAGATGTCCACTTCACGTTCAGCCATCTTCTTGTAGTTGAAGACCTCTTGTTCTAGTTTCTCCATCCTGTCCTCCAAACTTCCTTCTCCTTTAGGACCCCGGACATCTTCAATCTGCAACTCTCCATCTACGAGCAGCAATTCCTTGGGATGCATCTTCAGCTCGTTCATGTACGGGTTGACGACGTTCTCAAAGAAGCTGTCCTTCGGAGTTCCCGACGAAGACATGGTGGCTCTAGATCTGAAAATAATATCTGGCAGAAAACAGCTCGAGACAAAACACGACGAGAAAATGATAAATGGACCTCGAGGGGTCCGGGGGATTATATAGCAAAAAATTTCACGACAGAAGGAAAGTACCAGGTCGAACCAGAGTGGAAAAGGGACTTCGAGGAGCTGTCCCCATAGGGCGGCGCGGCCAGGGTGGTGCCCGCGCCACCACGTGGGGACACGCCCTCGTGCGTCTCCTCCGCTCCGATTCAATCTCGTAATTTTTCATATTTTCTAAAAATAGCAAAAACATTGTTCGGATAGTTAAACGCGGACTTTTTATTACCGGAACTATTACCTATTCAAAGCCGAACTCTGCAGAACTATCAATTTGATCTTTGATGAAAGCTTCCGGAGTCACCACTCGAATAACATCAACATCTTCATTATAAGAATCTCCAGAAATATAATGCTTGAGTCTTTGTCCATTCACCACTTGTGTGGCATCACCTTTCAGAGAACCAATTTTTATTGCCCCTGAACGATACACCTCCACAATGACATATGGGCCTTCCCATTTTGAGAGTAATTTCCCCGCAAAAAATCTGAGACGAGACCGATACAATAGGACTTTATCTCCAACATTAAATTCTCTTTTGATAATTCTTCTATCATGCCATTTCTGAACTTTCTCCTTAAAAAGTTTAGCATTTTCATAAGCTTCACTTCTCCACTCATCTAGAGAACTCAATTGTAGCAACCTTTTCTTACCGGCAAGTTTAGGGTCTTTATTAAATTCTCTTACAGCCCAATAAGCTTTGTGCTCTAGTTCTAAAGGTAAATGACAAGCTTTTCCATAAACCATTTTATAAGAAGACATACCCATAGGATTTTTATAAGCAGTTCTATAAGCCCATAGTGCTTCCTTCAACTTACTAGCCCAATTTTTCCTAGATTTATTAACAGTCTTTTGCAAGATAGATTTAATTTCTCTATTTGATAATTCTACTTGCACACTAGTTTGAGGATGATAAGCGGAAGCAATCCTATGATTAATACCATATTTAGCAAGAGTTTTTCTAAAACCACCATGAATAAAATGAGAACCTCCATCAGTCATAAGATATCTAGGTACTCCAAACCTTGGAAAAATAACATCTAAAAGCATTTTTAAAGAGGTCTCACCATCAGCACTTTTTGTGGGTATGGCTTCCACCCATTTAGTAACATAATCAACAGCGACAAGTATATGAGTGTTACCTTCTGAAGAAGGGAAAGGACCCATGAAGTCAAATCCCCAACAATCAAATGGTTCAATAACAAGAGTATAATTCATAGGCATTTCATTGCGTCTAGAGATATTACCAACCCTTTGACATTCATCATAAGATAAAATAAACTTTCTTGCATCTTTAAAGAGAGTTGGCCAATAAAAACCTGACTGTAGAACCTTTTGCGCGGTTCTATCTCCGGCGTGATGTCCTCCATAAACACTACCATGACACTTACTCAATATCTCTTGTTGCTCATATTCGGGGACACATCTTCGCATAATACCATCCATTCCTTCTTTATATAAGTGTGGGTCATCCCAAAAATAATGCCTCAAGTCATAAAAGAATTTCCTCCTTTGCTGAGCTGAAAAAGTTGGAGGCAAGTATTTAGAAACAATAAAGTTAGCATAATCAGCATACCAAGGACTATCTCGCGAGCTCACCTTTATTACAGCCAATTGTTCATTTGGAAAACTATCATTAACAGGAATAGGATCATAAGCAATATTTTCCAATCTAGACAAATTATCAGCACCTTTCCTATCTACAATATGTAAATCAAATTCTTGCAAAAGAAGCACCCATCTAATAAGTCTTGGCTTAGCATCTTTCTTTTACATAAGGTACCTAATTGCAGCATGATCAGTATAAATTGTGACTTTTGAATCAACAATACAAGGTCTAAACTTGTCACAAGCAAAAACTACAGCTAATAATTCTTTTTCAGTTGTAGCATAATTTCTTTGAGCAGCATCAAGAGTTTTACTAGCACAATGAATAACATTCGATTTTTTATCTACTCGTTGTCCAAGAACAGCACCTACAGCAAAATCACTAGCATCACACATAATTTCAAAAGGTAAATTCCAATCAGGAGGTTCAACTACAGGAGAAGTTGTCAAGGCTCTCTTTAGAGTTTCAAAAGCTTCCTTACAATCATCATCAAAAACAAAAGGTACATCTTTTTGAAGAAGATTAGTAAGATGCTTTGAAATTTTAGAGAAATCTTTAATAGATCTCCTATAAAAACCAGCATGACCAAGAACACTATGAATACCTTTAACATCCCTAGGGTAGGGCATCTTCTCAATTGCTTCAACTTTAGCTCTATCAACTTCAATACCTCTCTCAGAAATTTTATGTCCCAATACAATTCCTTCATTAACCATAAAGTGACATTTCTCCCGATTAAGAACAAGGTTAGTTTCTTCACATCTCTGCATAACTTTATCAAGGTTTCGCAAACAATTATCAAAAGAATTCCCATAGACATAAAAATCATCCATGAATACCTCTACAATCTTTTCACAAAAGCCATGAAAAATAGCAGACATGCATCTTTCAAAAGTAGCAGGAGCATTACATAAACCAAAAGGCATACGCCTATAAGCATAAGTTCCATAGGGACAAGTGAAAGTGGTTTTCTCTTGATCTTTAGTTCTAACAGCAATTTGTGAAAACCCAGAATAACCATCAAGAAAACAGAAATGAGTATTTTTAGACAATCTTTCTAGCATTTGATCAATAAAAGGTAAAGGGTAATGATCTTTCTTAGTAACTTTATTAACTTTTTGAAAATCAATGCACATTCTATACCCTACAACTACTCTTTGAGGGATGAGCTCATCATTATCATTAGGTACAACAGTTATTCCTCCTTTATTAGGAACACAATGCACAGGACTAACCCATTGATGTCTACGCACGCTTCTATTCCTGTAGACAGTGTTGGGCCTCCAAGAGCAGAGGTTTGTAGAACAGCAGCAAGTTTCCCTTAAGTGAATCACCCAAGGTTTATCGAACTCAGGGAGGTAGAGGTCAAAGATATCCCTCTCAAGCAATCCTACAATTAAGATACAAGAAGTCTCTTGTGTCCCCAACACACCTAATACACTTGTCAGATGTATAGGTGCACTAGTTCGGCGAAGAGATAGTGAAATACAAGTAATATAGATGATTATAAGTAGTAATTGCAATCTGAAATATAAATGGCAGCAAGCAAACATATAGCAAAACTTGTTGGAAACGGTGTTTCAATGCTTAGAAACAAGGCCTAGGGATCATACTTTCACTAGTGGACACTCTCAACAATGATCACATAACTGAATAAATAAATGCTACTCTTAAACACTCTCTTGTTGGATAACAAACACCATTCATTGTGTAGGGCTACAGAAGAGAAACCGTCAGAAATAGGCGTCGCCGAACAGTGAGCAATCAGGATGGGGAAGAGAGGGAAAAGGGGCGCCATCTCACCAGGAAGACATTGGAGTGCTCGACGGCGACGGGGAAGAAGCGATGGCGCCGGAAACTTTGATTTCTTCGCCGGAGTCGGAGAAGAAACGGCGAGCCTGTGCTTGATTTAGGGCCTCCAGGAGAGATTCCTTGTACCCAGAGGAAGATCACGACGAGGTGGAGATATTGGTTTAGACGGCGTGGCAGGGGACGGCCAGAAGCAGCAGGCCGGCGGAGATGCAGGGACGGCAGCGCTGGGTTTTCTTCTTCATTTGTTCAGCGAGAAAAGAGAAAAAAAGGTGGGGAGAAGGAAAGAGCAGCGGCGGCGAGAGGGAGTAAAGCTAGGGTTTTCTTAGGCTCGGATGGATTGGCGTGCGTGGCTTTGGTTTCTCCAAAGGAATATCCAGAGATGGAGGGAGGTCGACCACGAAAGCGTCATGCTTGTTGCGTGAGCTGAAGCAAAGCGAGAAGAGTCCTCCGTTAAGAATGTCACTCTGGTTGTTGGGCTGAACGTGAAGATGGCTGGTTGGAGAAAGATTACTTTGAACTGGGTTGGGCTCAGACTAGATACTGGATTATGCTAGAAGAAAGCTTCGGCCAGGAAAGTCTAGAGATAAAAAGAACAAAGAAAGATGGAATAGATAGGACAGATTTGCCAAAGTAATTTCTAAATTTTATTTGTATTTTCAAAACAACTTTGCAAGAGTTCAAATTATATATTTCCTTTTGAATGTTAAATTAAGATAAGAAGAATGAGAGGGTTTTGTTAAAAAGAATAGACAAGCGAAGGTTATATATAAACCATATGAGAGGGAAAGAAAAATAGTTTTTATTTAAAATAATTTTATTTAATAAAATCTTTGTGGATGATATAATGCATGATATCATGATAATGCATAAAAGAAAAACAAACAAATCTAATATGAGGGTTTTACTGGGCCGTTACAATCGACACCACTAACAAGGAATCTCGCCCCGAGATTCCACGTCAACCTAAGGGGGAGTTGGTTAAACTATCGGATCTTCTTGTACCATGTTGACAAACACCCGACCTCGAGGTGGAACCTTCTTCTGACGAAGTGTTGATCTTCTCGACACCACTAACAAGAGTTATTGCTCCATGTTGAACGGTCGACACCACCAATAAGAAGTCGTTGTTCCGTTGACGATGATGAGCTTCTGTCGGATCCTCCGAAGATCGAACCTATTAGGATGGGGCAAAGATCGTTCAACCCACGTGGAAGCCTAAGACTCAGAGAAACTCAGATAAGGGAGAAAACTCAAAACTCGCAAAGATAAGAGGAGCAAGAATAGAGGTAAGGAGAAAAATAGAACTAATCAGATCTATCCAACGATGTTTCAGAAAATATGTTTTGACACTAGACACAACAACGTCCGTTGGCAAGGTTATCCTACAGGCTGGACTAGTGGGGTACCGTCAACCTGATGCTCTGATACCAACTTGTGACGCCCCAAAACCGGTACCATGAGGATCCCAGCGAATTCGCCGAAATCCGCACGATATCGATTTTAGGAGACGCACCACCAAGCGCCCCGTACACGCCAAAGCATGCACGCGATGCGGGTGGAATCAATCACGAGAGGTAACATTACAACAGGATTACAATAGAGCCCACGAGATACAGATATATTACAACAACGACTCCAACGAGTCAAGATACAAATATACAATACAACGATCCAAATCATACAGAAGATCAAATACGTCCGAGTACGGACAAGATACAAATTTGGACTAAGAGTCCTGAAGATAACCAGTGGCGTCCATAACCCTGCCCAGGCCAAGCCGGAAGGGTAACCTCGCTAACGTCGTCTTCATCGAACATATCTTCATACCTGCCCGGTTATATCCCGTAGAAGCAGCAATAAGTACGGGTTCGTACTTAACAAGACTTCAAGACGTATAAGCATTCGTCAACCAGTCGTCCTTTGTACTTGAGGCACGCAGGGGACTTAGAGGACGCAAGAGGAACGTCATAGGCAATATGGTGGGGTTAAGCGGCAGCGCGCATGCACTAAAAACCTATAGAGACACTCTACAATATTCGTCTAATCAGAGAAGGTGAGAGAGCGCATAAGCTAACAGTTCTATACTCTGCAAACATAACCCAGCCGATGTGTTCCCCCTTCGCCAAGAAGTACTTACAAAGGCACTCACACGGTTGTCAAGTTTTAACCAGTTATTATTAGAGTTGTGCTAACTTACTACACAAGTTATTATGATTGAAACAGCAGGTGCAAGTTGTCTATGGTCGAGTCATACAGCTCCAAGTCGTCCATAACCGCGGACACGGCTTATCGATAAGATTTAACCCTGCAGGGGTGCCCAAATGTGCCCACACGCACGATCAACTCCAAAGGCAATGGCAAAAAGGTGGAGTGTCACGACTCGCACTCTCCTTCACGACAACAATGTCCAGGAAGCCACCTAACTAAGTTGAACCCGAATCGAAGTCCGGCCGAATCTCCGAAGCGGACCTAGCTATTGCGAGGACGGCTTCAGAGGGTCAAAACACACACTGGGGCGAATGACCCGCTTCAGCATGCGATAAACGCACGTGCCGCATCTATACGTGCATACCAGAAACAAGGGATACAAGGCACCCAGGGCTTCCCAAAGTAAATAAGTAACAAGCTGGCATGCACGCAACAACAAATGGTAAAACATTACGAACTAGTTGTGGCCACTGGACAAAGCTGTAGATTCCGGCAGTGGTCGAGGGAGACCTTAAACATACCCACGTGTGGTTAGAGCGCTCAGTCTCGGAACAGATAACAAGAACTCGGGGTCCTAGATTTCATGGAAACACAAGTGAGCCGTCATAAAACGAGCAACTGACCCACCGATGCTTCCGCTAACAACTATTAACAAGTAACCATGATTCCCTCAACAGATATAACCATGTAGCATGTGTCATGATTCCCAACAGATAACCGATAAGATAGCAGTAACGGTAACGAGATATAAACATCACTAGCATGCACTACGACTCGCAGGGCAGACCCGATAACCAAACAATAGCTATAGGTGGTTGGTGGAGGCAATATAGGCTGCTTGAGGTAACAAGTGGAAGGGACACGTGACAAGAACGCAACTTAAGGATAGCATGAGGGAGAAGGCAAAATAAAAATAGGTGAGCGACTTCTGCAGGGGCAGGAGTATAGGGAAAATGCTTGCCTGTTAAAGCTTGCCGAGGAACATCCGGAGAACTTGTCGTATCTCACCGCACCACTTCGTAATCCTATCCGAGAAGAAGCAAAGCGCTACAATAACCAACGGATGCACATCTTACTACTACGGCAAAAGAATCGGCATGATGAAGATATGATATGCATGCATGGCATGGCAAACATGATGCGGCGATGCAACTTATACAATTTAAGCGGAATCGGAATCCCGACACACAAATTATTAGGTTCAAGTTGTTTTTCTACCCCGCATATTAATTGTTGATTAGCATGGCAAGACATGGCATAGGTGAGCTACGCAATTTAAATGGAACCGGGACAAGAGATAAGCAATCCCGCACAATTCCATATGTTCCATATTAGGTGATAATACAAACTATCACGAATCGACATGATGCGAAATGCAAACAGGCATAAGGATGGCATATTTATTTTACCCACATTTTTCTGATTCAAAAATATACCACATTTGCATAAACAAATTTGAATAGCGAGATGAGAATTTGTGATTACAGAGATGGTTGAAAAGGATGGTATATAGCACAGTGTGAGCTAGGACTCGAACCAAGTTCTACCAGCAGAACTGATTTGTATTCATGCTGGAATAGTCACTTGCAGGATTTAACAGGAAAAGACTAGTCTGCAGATGATTTGTAAACTGAAACATAGGCAAAGCACAAGGAAAAGGAAGATGAGTCGTGTCTAAACACTGGAGTTGAACTTGGCGTGCTGGGGCGTGGATCAGGTGACTAGCCAGTGGAGCTTACAGATGGTTTACTTGAAAATAAACAGAGAACATACAAAGTAAAGTGACAGCCGAGTTATCTGAATTTAACTGACGAGAAGAGCAGGTGTTAACTGAAACGAGACAGATACAATGAAAGGAGAAGGTGTGCATCTCGTGGGATTTGGGCATGGCCTGATGAAAGTGCAGCAAGGAACGAGACAACTAGATTGTCACCAGTACAGAATTAGAACGCGCATGACTTAGAGCAGTCAAAGCAGATGGTTACAGCGATTAAATAGAATAAGAGGTGAGGTATTTTGTTGTCCAAGGAACTGAACTAAAGATCTCCTGAAGCAAGTTCAGGATGGTAGCCACTGCCCAGACTTTGATTGTCGAACAAGGTGCAAATGCGTGGCTGTATAACCAAGTAAAGGGCGGAAACTGGAGGACGTTTGACTGACGAAGCTGAAAAACTGAGTAGAAATACAGAGTACAACGGCGCTGGAAAACTTGGTCGACAGTGGCCCTTCTGGCGTAGCTGCGAGGATGTGGTGCAGGACATTACGGATACGGGGATGTGCTCGTACGACCATTTAGAACAGAGGTGTGTGCGTGATGGTGACCGCGTCGACCAACAGCAACCGAGATGAACTCGTATGTGACAAAGACAGAGCTCAGGGTTGGGCGAATAGATGGCGACGGGAACGGCAAAGACGAAATATAGGCGGAAAGGCTGGTTAGCTCACCGGGAGGGCAGGGAAGTGCTCGGGGACGATCCGCGACACCGGGAGACGAAGTAGGGCACGGGCGAATGAGGAGGAGCTCGGTCTTGGACGGAGGCGATGGGCATGGTGGCGACCTCGGACAGAAGAGAAACCGTCAGAAATAGGCGTCGCCGAACAGTGAGCAATCAGGATGGGGAAGAGAGGGAAAAGGGGCGCCATCTCACCAGGAAGACATTGGAGTGCTCGACGGCGACGGGGAAGAAGCGATGGCGCCGGAAACTTTGATTTCTTCGCCGGAGTCGGAGAAGAAACGGCGAGCCTGTGCTTGATTTAGGGCCTCCAGGAGAGATTCCTTGTACCCAGAGGAAGATCACGACGAGGTGGAGATATTGGTTTAGACGGCGTGGCAGGGGACGGCCAGAAGCAGCAGGCCGGCGGAGATGCAGGGACGGCAGCGCTGGGTTTTCTTCTTCATTTGTTCAGCGAGAAAAGAGAAAAAAAGGTGGGGAGAAGGAAAGAGCAGCGGCGGCGAGAGGGAGTAAAGCTAGGGTTTTCTTAGGCTCGGATGGATTGGCGTGCGTGGCTTTGGTTTCTCCAAAGGAATATCCAGAGATGGAGGGAGGTCGACCACGAAAGCGTCATGCTTGTTGCGTGAGCTGAAGCAAAGCGAGAAGAGTCCTCCGTTAAGAATGTCACTCTGGTTGTTGGGCTGAACGTGAAGATGGCTGGTTGGAGAAAGATTACTTTGAACTGGGTTGGGCTCAGACTAGATACTGGATTATGCTAGAAGAAAGCTTCGGCCAGGAAAGTCTAGAGATAAAAAGAACAAAGAAAGATGGAATAGATAGGACAGATTTGCCAAAGTAATTTCTAAATTTTATTTGTATTTTCAAAACAACTTTGCAAGAGTTCAAATTATATATTTCCTTTTGAATGTTAAATTAAGATAAGAAGAATGAGAGGGTTTTGTTAAAAAGAATAGACAAGCGAAGGTTATATATAAACCATATGAGAGGGAAAGAAAAATAGTTTTTATTTAAAATAATTTTATTTAATAAAATCTTTGTGGATGATATAATGCATGATATCATGATAATGCATAAAAGAAAAACAAACAAATCTAATATGAGGGTTTTACTGGGCCGTTACAAGAAATCCCCTTCAAGTCATCAAGAGTGTAGCCAATAGCTCCTCGGTGTTTCTTCAATATTTCCAATAATCTTTCTTCCTCAAAATCTGAAAGCTTAGCACTAATAATAACAGGATATGTTTTCTTATCATCAGTATAAGCATACTTAAGATTATCAGGCAACGGTTTCAAATCAAAACAGGATCTTCCTTTGGCGGTGGTGTTGTACCTAGATCTTCAACCGGTAAGTCATGTTTAAGAATAGGTTGACGAAGGAAAATTTCATCAAGCTCAGTCCTTTCTTCCCTAAAGACTTCACTCTTTTGATCCTCCAAATGTTGCTGCAAAGGATTATTAGGAGCAAGAGCAATAGATGCAAGTTGTTCAACTCTAAAATCATTATTAGGCAATTCAACTTCATGAGAAACTTTGGCAAATTTAGAGAAATTAAACTCATAAGATTCACCAGCAAATTTAGTCAAAATTTTCTCTTTCTTGCAATCTATAATAGCTCCACAAGTATTTAGAAAATGTCTACCAAAAATGATAGGACAAGTCTTACTAGCAGCAGAACCAAGTACCAAAAAGTCAGCAGGATATTTAATCTTACCACATAGAACTTCCACATCTCGAACAATACCAATAGGAGAGATAGTTTCTCTATTAGCTAGCCGAATAACCACATCAATATCTTCAAGTTCACAAGAATCAATTTCATGCATGATTTCCTTGTAAATCTCATAAGGAATGGCACTAATACTTGCACCAATATCGCATAAACCATAATAACAATGATCACCAATTCTAACAGAGAGCATAGGAACACTGGCTTTCCTAGATTTACTAGGATGTGAAACAATATTAGAAGCATCTTCACAGAAAATGATGTGACCATCTTATACATTTTCAGTCACAAGGTCTTTAACTATTGCAACAACAGGTTCAACATTTATTTGTTCCTCAGGTTCTATAGGTTTGTTTGCACTTTTGTTAACCACATTAGTTATAACGGCATACTCCTTCATTCTAGCAGGAAAAGGGGTTTTCTCAATATAAGCTTCAGGAAGAATGTGATCAACAGTTTTAACTTCTATACATTTACCTATAGGTGAATCAGTTTTATCTTTGTAGGGTTCATGATACTTATTAAAATTCTTCCTAGGCAATTCAAAATGAAAGGAAAAAGCTTTATAAAAATTTGCAGCAACTTGGGAGTCAAGACCATAAGTAGCACTCATATTACGAAATTTATCAGTATCCATAAAAGTTTCAATGCATTCATAATCATAATTTATACCTGACTCCCTATCTTTGTCGTTCTCCCATCCTTCAGTATTTGATACGTCTCCAACGTATCGATAATTTATTATGTTCCATGCTACTTTATTGATGATATACACATGTTTTATACACACTTTATGTCATATTTATGCATTTTCCGGCACTAACCTATTAACAAGATGCCGAAGAGCCAGTTGCTGTTTTCTGCTGTTTTTGGTTTCAGAAATCCTAGTAAGGAAATATTCTCGGAATTGGACGAAATCAACGCCCAGGGTCTTATTTTTCCACGAAGCTTCCAGAAGTCCGAAAGGGAAACAAAGTGGGGCGACGAGGCGGCGACACGCCAGGGCCGCGCGGCCAGGCCTGGGGCCGCTCCGCCCTATTGTGTGGGCCCCTCGCGTCGCCCCTAAACCTACCCTTCCGCCTACATATAACCTTCGTCGAGAATACCCCAGTACCGAGAGCCACGATAAGGAAAAACTTCCAGAGACGCCGCCGCCGCCAATCCCATCTCGGGGGATTCAGGAGATCGCCTCCGGCACCCTGCCGGAGAGGGGAATCATCGCCCGGAGGACTCTTCACCGCCATGGTCGCCTCCGGAGTGATGTGTGAGTAGTTCACCCCTGGACTATGGGTCCATAGCAGTAGCTAGATGGTTGTCTTCTCCTCATTGTGCTATCATTGTCGGATCTTGTGAGCTGCCTAACATGATCAAGATCATCTATTTGTAATGCTACATGTTGCGTTTGTTGGGATCCGATGAATATGGAATGCTATGTTATGTTGATTATCAATCTATCATATATGTGTTGTTTATGATCTTGCATGCTCTCCATTATTAGTAGAGGCTCTGGCCAAGTCGTTACTTGTAACTCCAAGAGGGAGTATTTATGCTCGATAGTGGGTTCATGCCTCCATTAAATCTGGGACAAGGATGAAAGTTCTAAGGTTATGGATGTGTTGTTGCCACTAGGGATAAAACATCAATGCTATGTCTAAGGATATTTGTGTTGATTACATTACGCACCATACTTAATGCAATTGTCTGTTGTTTGCAACTTAATACTGGAAGGGGTGCGGACGCTAACCCGAAGGTGGACTTTTTAGGCATAGATGCATGCTGGATAGCGGTCTATGTACTTTGTCGTAATGCCCAGTTGAATTTCACACTACTCATCATAACATGTATGTGCATTGTCATGACATCTTTATTTGTCAATTTCCCAACTGTAATTTGTTCACCCAACATGCTATTTCTTATCGGAAAGACACCACTAGTGAACTGTGGACCCCGGTCCATTCTTTACATCGAATACAATCTACTGCAATACTTGTTTTACTGTTTTCTGCAAACATCATCATCCACACTATACATCTAATCCTTTGTTACAGCAAGCCAGTGAGATTGACAACCTCACTGTTAAGTTGGGGCAAAGTATTTTGGTTGTGTTTTGCAGGTTCCATGTTGGCGCCGGAATCCCTGGTGTTGCACCGCACTACACTCCGCCGCCATCAACCTTCAACGTGCTTCTTGGCTCCTACTGGTTCAATAAACCTTGGTTTCTTACTGAGGGAAACTTGCTGCTGTACGCATCACACCTTCCACTTGGGGTTCTGATACGTCCAAAAACGTATCTACTTTCCCGAACACTTTTGCTATTGTTTTGCCTCTAATTTGTGTATTTTGGATGCAACTAACACGGACTAACGCTGTTTTCAGCAGAACTGCTCTGGTGTCTCGTTTTTGTGCAGAAATCCAACTTTCAGGAAAATCCTCGGAATTTATGCAGAAGGCCCTATTTTCCTGCATCGACGGAGCCAGAAGGACAAGTCAGGTGGAGGCCCGAGGGCCCCACACCATAAGGCGGCGCGGCCTAGGGGGGGCCCGCGCGGCCCTGTGGTGTGGCCCCCTCGGCCGGCCTCCGACGCCCTCCTTCGGACTATATATTGCCTTCGACCTAAAAACGCACGGGGAGAAGTCGAAGTCGCCAGAAAGCCTCCAGAACGCCGCCACATCGCGAAACTCCGTCTCGGGAGCTAGAAGTCTCCGTTCTGGCACTCCGCCGGGACGGGGAATTGGAGGAGATCATCGCCATCATCATCACCGACGCCTCTCCATCAACCAGCCATGTTTCCCCCATCCATGTGTGAGAATTCCCCCGCTGTAGGCCGAAGGGGATGGTAGGGATTGGATGAGATTGGTCATGTAATAGCATAAGATTGTTAGGGCATAGTGCCTAGTGTCCGTAATTGGTACTTTGATGATATTGTTGCAACTTGTTATGCTTAATGCTTGTCACTAGGGCCCGAGTGCCATGATCTCAGATCTGAACATGTTATTGTTTCATCATGATATTCATTGTTTATGGTCTTACCTGCAAGTTGTATACACATGTCGCTGTCCGGAACCAATGGCCCCGAAGTGACAGAAATCGGGACAACCGGAGGGGATGGTAGTGATGTGAGGATCACATGTGTTCACGGAGTGTTAATGCTTTGCTCCGGTGCTCTATTAAAAGGAGTACCTTAATATCCAGTAGATTCCCTTGAGGCCCGGCTGCCACCGGCTGGTAGGACAAAAGATGTTGTGCAAGTTTCTCATTGCGAGCACGTACGACTATAATTGGAACACATGCCTATTGATTGCTTTGTACTTGGACACCGTTTTATTATTATCTGCAAATGCCCTGCTATGATTGTTACATGAGTTTCTCTCATCCATGCAACGCCCGTCATCCATCCCCGTGCCTACAGTATTTTAATCCTGCTATTTACTATAATCACTACTGTTGTCTTTGTTACTCTGCTGCTGTTATTTCACTACTGCTACTGCTATAAAACTGTTACTACTGATAAACTCTTGCGAGCAAGTCTGTTTCCAGGTGCAGCTGAATTGACAACTCCGCTGTTAAGGCCTCCAAGTATTCTTTGTCTCCCCTTGTGTCGAATCAATAAATTGGGATTTACTTCCCGCGAAGACTGCTGCGATCCCCTATACTTGTGGGTCATCAAGACTGTTTTCTGGCGCCGTTGCCGGGGAGCATAGCTTTATTTGGAAGTTCACTTGGATTGATATTGTTCGCTGCAAATTCTCCATCATGGGTAAAGCTCGCGATTCTAAAGTCGCCATATTACCATCCACTACAAGAAAAGGTACAACTCTGAGTACCTCTGCTACACTTGATTCACCATCTGTGATAAGTCAACTTGTTTCACCGCCACAAGCTGGTACGTCTGCTGAATCTGAAAACTCTCATAATATTGATAATGTTTCTGCTGTGCTTGATGATAGTGGTTCGTTGGGATCCTTTCTAGATGCTACAATTGCTAGGTCTAGACAAATTGAAAATGCTGAAACTCCTGATGAAAATGCCACTACACCTGTTAGTTCACCTGAATTTGATTATTCTAGTGATGATCCTGATGAAGATTATGTGGAGCTTAATGATGATTTTATTAATAGATGCAATGCTACTGCTGATGCAAGTAAAATTAAAAAGTTTCTCACACAATATACTGTTAGACATAAGCTATCTCCTGATCCTAAATTTGCCACATCTCCTATATGCATTAAGGATAAAGATTATGATTTTTCTCTTGATCTATCTCATATAGCTATTGTAGAGAAAGCACCCTTTTGTGGTACTGAAAAAGAAAGTGCTGTAGAACACATGAATGAACTTTCTTCTATGAGTAGCTTGTTTTCTGATGATGACAAGATGCGTACTTACTTTGTAATTAAAATTTTTCCTTTCTCATTAAAGGATGATGCTAAAACTTGGTATAATAATTTGCCTCCTGGTTCTATTAAAAGTCCAGCTGATTTGCGTGATGTTTTCTTTCGAAAATATTTTCCTGCTAGTGCTCAACATGCTGCTTTACAGAGAATTTATAGGTTTGACCAGGGAGATGAAGAGAAATTGCCTGCGGCATGGGCAAGATTTTGTTCTCTTATCAGACCTCGACCTGGACATGATTTAGAAAAGAATGATCTACTTGATATATTTTATAGTGGACTAACCATTGAATCTAGAGCATATTTGGATAGTTGTGCTGGTTGTGTTTTTCAGAAAGAACTCTGCATTTAAGTCAAGAATTATTGGCTAGAATAAGCCGGAATCATGATGATTGGAATACACCTGAACCAACTCCAACGCCAATATTGAAGAAGAGGGGTTTAATTGAATTGAATGATGAAGATATGAGGGAAGCTAAGAAGTCTCTCAAGGAGAAAGGTATTAAATCCGAAGATGTGAAGAATCTACCTCCCATAGAGGATATATGTGAGATAATTCCCCCTTCACCCATGATTGAGGTAAACTCCCTTCAACGCTTTACTAGGGAAGATATTTCGTATTCGAAACCTCCAGCGCAATGCTTAGATGAGTTTGATAATTATATTGTTAAGCAAGAAAATTTTAATATGAGAGTAGAGAATCATCTAATGGAAAATTCTCAAGCTATTAGCAATTTGCATGATATTGTGGAGAGAACCTCCAATGATGTTAAGATGCTTGTTAAACATTTTCAAATGATTCAAACTCAAATTGATCAACTCACTAAAGTGCAAAATGACTTGCTAAATAATAATTCTAAAGAGAAACATGCTTATGAAGTAACAACTAGAGGTGGTGTCTCTACCCAGGATCCTCTATATCCTGAAGGGCACCCCAAAAGAATTGAACAAGATTCTCAACGAATTGAACCTAGTGCTCATTCTAAGAAAAAGAAGAAGAAGAAACATAAAAATGTTGTAGAATCCTCTGAACCTGTTAATGATCCTAATAGTATTTCTATTTCCGATGCTGAAACTGAAAGTGGTAATGAACATGATAATGATAAGAATGATGCTTCTGATAAAGAAGAGGTTGAAGATGAACCTGAGAAACATGCTAAAAATAAAAAGTATACTAAAGAAGATTTTATTGCTAAGAAACATGGTAATGAAAGAGAACCTTGGGTGCAAAAGCAAATGCCTTTTCCTGCTAAGAAACTAAAATCAAAGGAAGAAGAACACTATAATAAATTTTGCGATTGGATGAAACCTTTATTCTTGCAAATCCCTTTGACTGATGCTATTAAATTGCCTCCTTATTCAAAGTATATGAAAGATATTGTTACTAACAAAAGGAAAATCCCCAATGAGGAGATTTCCACTATGCTTGCTAATTACTCTTTCAATGGCAAGGTTCCAAAGAAGTTGGGCGACCCAGGTATACCTACTATTCCTTGTTCTATTAAGAATAATTATGTTAAAACTGCTCTATGTGATTTGGGAGCCGGTGTTAGTGTTATGCCTTTTTCTCTTTATAAGAGACTCTATTTAGATAAATTGATACCTACTGATATATCTTTGCAAATGGCTGATAAATCTACTGCTATTCCTGTTGGTATATGTGAGGATGTTCCTATTCAAGTTACTAATAACTGCTTGATATTAACTGATTTTGTTGTGTTGGAAATGCCTGAAGATGATAAATATGTCTATTATTCTTGGGAGACCTTTTCTTAACACCGCAGGGGCTATTATTGATTGCAATAAAGGAAAGGTTACTTTCAATGTTGATGATAAGGAGCATACCGTCTATTTCCCCAAGAAGATTGATAAAGTATGTGGAGTCAATACTATTTCTAATGTGAGAACTATCAAAATTGGAACTGTCGATTGTCCTATATATGAGCCTAAAGAAGGTTATCAAAATCTTATGATTGGATCCATATCGATACAATTCAAGGTAACATGATTGATTTGAGGTTTATTTCTTCATATGCTATGTAAAATTTATTCGGTGGCAAGACTTGATCAACCTTGTTAACGAATACTTTTTATATGCATAGAGGAGGTAAACAACATCTCTTTCTTCCTCCACTTGTCTTATTTCCTGTACCACTTTTGATTTGCAAAGTTCCTAGGTTAATTAGAGATTTCAAAAAATTTCCTGGCCAGTAATAATAAACTTAATACCCAGAAATGTGCATTTTTCAAAGTTTTCAAAAATTCACAAAAATTATACCGTTGGTCCTATTTTTCGAAGAGGCACCTGGGAGCACCAGAGGATGACCTGTGGGGCACCACAGGGTGCCACACCACCAGCCGGCGCGGCCAAGGAGGGGGGCGCGCCACCCTGTGGTGTGGGCCCCTCCTTGCCCCACTACTTCATCTCTTTCTCCCAGACTCTTCTCTCTCCCGAAAAAACTCGCACCAGCTTTCTCTCACTCGCGTTTTTGCTCAAGAGCTCAGGATTTTTCGATCTCTTTGCTCAGCCCAGATTTCTGTCTGAAATTTGGCACATTTGCTCTCCGGTATGTGACTCCTCCGATTATCCAAGTAGAATTTTGTTTGGTTGAGTATATCTTGAATATTTTGCTGTTGTAGGTAACATGTTTAGTGAGCTTGCTTGCTTGTTCTAAGTTGTATAAACTAGTTTTGATGCATAATTAGTACTCTAGCAAGTTCCTATAGTAGATCCCCTTGATTATATGTCGCCAAATCAAGTTTTATATTGTTTGTTGAAAAATTTCAGAAAATGGAGTGGAATAGATATCAACTAAACCAACAAGAATTGGAGGTGCAACAAGTCATGAGAGTGAACCGTGAAGAGGGAGTATACCCCTCCTACTACCCGTGCGCAGATTTCATGAGAAGCGCAGGAATATTGGAAGATGTTAAGGGTCTAATTTCTCGTGCAGGGTTGAATGGTTTTGTTGATGGGGAACCATGCCAATATGCAAAATTGACTATGTCTGTTGTGCAGGACTTTAAGTTCATTGGTCGCGATCTAACCCCATGGTTCAGTATAAGATTTATAATAAAGCTGTCAACTTGCCATTCAATGATTTTTGTACAGCAATTAGAGTACCGCAATGGGGATCATGCGAGAAGATAAGGGGATCGCCGCGAGAGCTCTTAAGCCTCTTCGAGATGATTTGTCATGGAAGGAGTTTTTCAGAGGATGGTGGTAAAATTACTAGCATTCAACTCCCAGCTATCCGCTACTTTGCTTATTTCATTACTAAATGCGTTCTTGCTAGAAAAAGTGGTGGTAAACTATCTATTCAGGATTTAGCTTTTCTAGCTGCTGCACTGCAAGGTAGTAAGACTTATAATTTGGGGGCATTGATAGCTTATAGACTTGCTACTAACCGTGAGAAAGGTGGAATTTGTGGAGGTCTCATCGCCTCTCGTTTACTAGCTTTGCATAATGTAGAACCTCATCATCTTGATGTTCAACTTTCCATAGAAAAACTTGACATAGTCTTTATGATTAAACATGAATTTGTTTCTGATTCATCCAATTTGGGTAACCTGTTCTACAAGATGACATTTCATAAGAAAGTTTGGAGAATAACTAAGAAAACTGAAAAACTAGTAAGATTGCCTGCGCCTGTTCTATTTAACCTTGATTCCAGGGAGGATTGGTCAGTCACGGAAGGTGCACTGAATGCACACATAGAGGGAGGAGGCCATCATGCAAGAGACAACACGGAGGAGGCCGAGAAACACCTCGACTCATCATCCGATGCAGCAAGTTCCTCGCATCAACATTTTGGGCATGTGGAGCCTCCACGTTTTTCTCCTGCACAGGAACCTTACTATGACTACGCCATGCATTATCCACCGGCGAGGAACAGCGACCCTCGCTGGGGTTGAACTCCACTTAGGCCAAAAGCCTAAGCTTGGGGGGAGGTATACCGGCATCACTCATTCTTTGCATATTATGATTGTTGGATACTTGTATATACTTGTTTTGTTTGTTTGAGTGGTTTTTTAATGAGAGGGAGATGATATTTGGGGAAGTGCTGCCTGAAAACAGATTCTGGACTGTTACCGAAAAAATTCCCAAAAATAGCCAGAACAGTATATTGCGAAGCCAATTTTTGTGCATGTTCCCCAGGTTGTTTTCTAACTTTCATTAGTTGAACACTTTTCGATTTGAGCAGTGGAAGAATTTATTAAAAATCGAGTACTGTACTGCTGTCAAGTTTGATGAATTTCTGCTGCTTTGTGTTTATGTGAGTCTTCTAGTTTGCCAATTCTTGTTTTTGCTTTGTCTCTTTCCCAAAACACAAAAAGACCAAAAATATTTCTGTTGTTTCTCTTCATAATTTGTTTGCTTTGGTTTCTTGCATTTGTTTCGCTTTATTTGCTATTGCTAGTTTGCTATAAGAAAACCCAAAAAGATTTTGCTTTGTTTGTTTGTTCTCCTTTGTTCTTGTTTCCAATTCGAAAACACCAAAAATATTTGCTATTATTCTTTGGTTTGTAAAGTTCATCATGAGTTAAATGGTCTTCGGTGGCTGGAGCGTGGTTTTCATTTCATATTATCCAAGATACACAAGTGAAAGGCAATAATGACGATCTACGACAATTGGATTGTGGTGAGAGGCTGGTATGAACTCCATTTGTTTTCATTTTTGTACATATACTCATCCATGTGAGCATGCTTAGTTGGTTCATGTGAGGTATATGTCATTTGAGAAAGTCTAGTAGTTCATGATCTCTCATGTTTAGCTCCAATTTATTAATATGAGTAGCATGTCATGGATGTTTGCTTGCATTGTTTTATTCGTAAGTAGGTATGGCATTGTGGTATCCTCCTCTGAATAATTCATTTATATCAACTTGGCACATGCTCACGCATGCATATGACTGAACAAAAGTCAACTAAGCCTCGATGATTTATATTGCTTTAGAGTTCTTGTATCACTTTTATGCCTCTGTTAATTTATTTTGCCGCAAGCATGATTATGACAGTTACTGCTCTCTTGATTTGTCGCTCCCTAGTCTTTTGCTAGCCTTCACTTGTACTGAGCGCCGAACGCTGCTCGTGCTTCCAAACACCTGAAAACCAAGTTGTTCCAAAGTGTCCACCATAAATACCTATGCATGGCATTTCAAACCATTCCAAGTAAATTCTCATGCGCTACCTTTAAAACCTTCAAAATGCTTCTCAATTTGTGTTAATGTTTCATAGCTCATGAGGAAGTATGTGGTGTTTAACTTTCAACCTTGTCATTTACTTTTGACGGACTTTCATATGGACTAGTGGCACATCCGCTTATCCAATAATTTTGCAAAAAGAGCTGGCAATGGGATTCCCAGTCCCAAATTAATTAACTCAAATAGACACTCCTCCATGGTATGTGATCGTTGGACGGCACCCGAAGGATTCGGTTAGCCATGGCTTGTGTAAGCAAAGGTTGGGGGGAGTGTCATCATAATAAAACTAAAATAAAAAGGCACTCCTTCATGGTATGTGATTGTTGGCAGGCACCCGAGGATTCGGTTAGCCATGGTTTGTGAAAGAAAGGTTGGAAGGAGTGCCACATAAACATAAAAATAATTCATGGGAGCCGCTCTTGGGAGTCCGGTTGGCGAGGTAGTTGGTGTACCCATTACCATTCGTTGACAACAACAAACACCTCTCAAAATAATTTTACTCCTGATTTAAAAAAAATGAAAAGCTCTAGCGCATGTTAATCCCTGCTTCCCTCTGCGAAGGGTCAATCTTTTACTTTTATGTTGTGTCTCCATTCTTTCTTTGAGCACTATCTTGAGAGCACAACTGTCATTCTTAGTGTAATATGCTTGTCTCAAAATATGATTGATTGTGGTATAACTGTGATACTTTTATCTTTGACAATCACTACTTCTAGTCTTTCTATGAACTCCAGAGGTGCCTGGGCATTTATGTTTTGCCGATCAAATACGGGCAAGCGAGATACCACTTTATCATACTCTCTTATGAATATTGCAATCCTGCTTATATACATGATTCATGATGCTTATTATTAATTGTTGGTACCTCTCCATGATTGACATAGCTATTGGATGATCTTATTTGTATGCATCTCATTATGAACTGCCTAAGTATTAGCCATAGCGTGAGAATATATACATCATATGAGCAAATGTGTTCGTGAAAGTTCTTTTATCGCTCAGTTGTTAACTGAATTGCTTGAGGACAAGCAATAAGCTAAGCTTGGGGGGAGTTGATACGTCCAAAACGTATCTACTTTCCCGAACACTTTTGCTATTGTTTTGCCTCTAATTTGTGTATTTTGGATGCAACTAACACGGACTAACGCTGTTTTCAGCAGAACTGCTCTAGTGTCTCGTTTTTGTGCAGAAATCCAACTTTCAGGAAAATCCTCGGAATTTATGCAGAAGGCCCTATTTTCCCAGAATACTGACGGAGCCAGAAGGACAAGTCAGGTGGAGGCCCAAGGGCCCCACACCATAAGGCTGCGCGGCCTAGGGGAGGGGCCGCGCGGCCCTGTGGTGTGGCCCCCTCGGCCGGCCTCCGACGCCCTCCTTCGGACTATATATTGCCTTCGACCTAAAAACGCACGGGGTGAAGCCGAAGTCGCCAGAAAGCCTCCAGAACGCCGCCACATCGCGAAACTCCGTCTCGGGAGCCAGAAGTCTCCGTTCTGGCACTCCGCCGGGACGGGGAATTGGAGGAGATCATCGCCATCATCATCACCGACGCCTCTCCATCAACTAGCCATGTTTCCCCCATCCATGTGTGAGTAATTCCCCCGCTGTAGGCCGAAGGGGATGGTAGGGATTGGATGAGATTGGTCATGTAATAGCATAAGATTGTTAGGGCATAGTGCCTAGTGTCCGTAATTGGTACTTTGATGATATTGTTGCAACTTGTTATGCTTAATGCTTGTCACTAGGGCCCGAGTGCCATGATCTCAGATCTGAACATGTTATTGTTTCATCATGATATTCATTGTTTATGGTCTTACCTGCAAGTTGTATACACATGTCGCTGTCCGGAACCAATGGCCCCGAAGTGATAGAAATTGGGACAACCGGAGGGGATGGTAGTGATGTGAGGATCACATGTGTTCACGGAGTGTTAATGCTTTGCTCCGGTGCTCTATTAAAAGGAGTACCTTAATATCCAGTAGATTCCCTTGAGGCCCGGCTGCCACCGGCTGGTAGGACAAAAGATGTTGTGCAAGTTTCTCATTGCGAGCACGTACGACTATAATTGGAACACATGCCTATTGATTGCTTTGTACTTGGACACCGTTTTATTATTATCTGCAAATGCCCTGCTATGATTGTTACATGAGTTTCTCTCATCCATGCAACGCCCTTCATCCGTCCCCGTGCCTACAGTATTTTAATCCTGCTGTTTACTATAATCACTACTGCTGTCTTTGTTACTCTGCTGCTGTTATTTCACTACTGCTACTGCTATAAAACTGTTACTACTGATAAACTCTTGCGAGCAAGTCTGTTTCCAGGTGCAGCTGAATTGACAACTCCGCTGTTAAGGCCTCCAAGTATTCTTTGTCTCCCCTTGTGTCGAATCAATAAATTGGGATTTACTTCCCGCGAAGACTGCTGCGATCCCCTATACTTGTGGGTCATCAGGTTCCCAACGGGCGTGTGCTTTACGCGTCAACAAGCTAAATTTCTAGCGCCGTTGCCGGGGAGATCAAGACACGCTGCAAGGGGAGTCTCCACTTCCAATCTCTTTACTTTGTTTTTGTCTTGCTTTATTTTATTTACTTCTTTGTTTGCTGCATTATATCAAAATACAAAAAAATTAGTTACTTGCTTTACTTTATTTACTGTCTTGTTTGCTATATTCAAAACACACAAAAAATAGTTACTTGCATTTATTTTATCTAGTTTGCTTTATTTACTATTGCTAAAATGGGTACTCCTGAAAATACTAAGTTGTGTGACTTCACTAGCACAAATAATAATGATTTCTTATGCACACCTATTGCTCCACCTGCTACTACAGCAGAATTCTTTCAAATTAAACCTGCTTTACTGAATCTTGTTATGAGAGAGCAATTTTCTGGTGTTAGTTCTGATGATGTTGCTGCCCATCTTAATAACTTTGTTGAATTATGTGAAATGGAAAAGTATAATGATGTAGATGGTGACATTATAAAATTAAAATTGTTTCCTTTCTCATTAAGAGGAAGAGCTAAAGATTGGTTGCTATCTTTGCCTAAGAATAGTATTGATTCATGGACTAAATGTAAGGATGCTTTCATTGGTAGATATTACCTCCTGCTAAAATTATATCTTTGAGAAGTAGCATAATGAATTTTAAGCAATTGGATAATGAGCATGTTTCCCAAGCATGGGAAAGAATGAAATCATTGGTTAAAAATCGCCCAACCCATGGACTGCCTACTTGGATGATCATCCAAACCTTTTATGCAGGACTGAATTTTTCTTCACGGAACCTATTGGATTCAGCTGCTGGAGGTACTTTTACGTCCATGACTCTAGGCGCCGCAACAAAGCTTCTTGATAATATGATGATTAATTACTCTGAATGGCACACGGAAAGAGCTCCACAAGGTAAGAAGTTAAATTATGTTGAAGAAACCTCCTTTTTGAGTGATAAGATTGATGCTATTATGTCTATGCTTGTGAATGGTAGGACAAATGTTGATCCTAATAATGTTCCTTTAGCTTCATTGGTTGCCCAAGAAGAACATGTTGATGTGAACTTCATTAAAAATAATAATTTCAAAAATAATGCTTATCGGAATAATTCTAGTAACAACTATAGGCCATATCATGCTAGTGGTAATGATTATGGTAATTCTTATGGTAGATATGAGGAAAAGATGCTAGAAATTGAAAGATCTACTAAGAGCTTTATGCAATCACAATATGAGCAAAATCAATTGTTTACTAAAACTATGAATGAACAATCTACCTTGTTGAAAAATATAGAAAATCAACTTGAAAATTTGAATATGGAGATTTCGGGTTTGCAAACTAAGATTTCAAATGCTGAAAACCGAATCTCATACATGTCTGTGTCACAATCTTCCTTAATTAATAAAATGGCTGATAAACCCGAGGATATTGATAATAAAATTGTTACTACAGCAAATGACATCCAAGTTAGAATTAATGAAAATATAAGATTGATGGCCGAATTGCGTGCTAGGTGGGAAAAAGAAGAAGATGCTAAAGAGAATAATATAGCTAAAGTTTGGACTATTACCACCACTAGCAATGAAAATACTTCACATGTTGCTACACCTCCTACTATCAATGGTAAAATAATTGGTGTTGGCAATGTTTCTATTCCTAATGCAAAGCTTGCAAAACTGCTAAAACTGCTGAAACTACTTGTGATAAAACTGCTGAAATTTTTTCAAATGTTGGGGACAATGATCCCATTGCTTTAGATCATAATGGTTTAGATTTTGATGATTGTCACATCTCTGAAGTTATAAAGTTCTTACAAAAACTTGCTAAAAATCCTAATGCTAGTGCTATAAATTTGGCCTTTACGAAACATATTACAAATGCTCTCATAAAAGCTAGAGAATAGAAACTAAATCGTGAAACTTCTATTCCTAGGAAGTTAGAAGATGGTTGGGAACCCATCATTAAGATGAAGGTCAATGATTTTGATTGTAATGCTTTATGTGATCTTGGTGCAAGTATTTCCGTTATGCCTTAGAAAATCTATAATATGCTTGACTTGCCACCATTGAAAAATTGTTATTTAGATGTTAATCTTGCTGATAATTCTACTAAGAAACCTTTGGGGAGGATTGATAATGTTCGCATTACGGTTAACAATAACCTTGTCCCCGTTGATTTTGTTGTGTTGGATATTGAATGCAATGCATCTTGTCCCATTATATTGGGAAGACCTTTTCTTCGAACTGTTGGTGCTATTATTGATATGAAGGAAGGTAATATTAAATATCGATTTCCTCTCAAGAAAGGTATGGAACACTTACCTAGAAAGAGAATGAAGTTACCTTTTGATTCTGTCATTAGAACAAATTATGATGTTGATGCTTCATCTCTTGATAACACTTGATACACACTTTCTGCGCCTAGCTGAAAGGCGTTAAAGAAAAGCGCTTATGGGAGACAACCCATGATTTTACTTCTGCACTTTTGTTTTATATTTGAGTCTTTAAAGTTGTTACTACTGTAGCAACCTCTCCTTATCTTTATTTTATTGCATTGTTGTGCCAAGTAAAGTATTTTATAGTAAGGTTCATACTAGATTTGGATTACTGCGCACAAACAGATTTCTTGCTGTCACGAATTTGGGCAGGGTTCTCTGTAGGTAACTCAGAAAAATCTGCCAATTTACGTGAGTAATCCTAAGATATGTACGCAACTTTCATTCAATTTGAGCATTTTCATTTGAGCAAGTCTGGTGCACCTAAAAAATACGTCTTTACGGACTATTCTGTTTTGACAGATTCTGCCTTTTATTTCGCATTGCCTGTTTTGCTATGTTTGATGGATTTATTCATTCCATTAACTTTCATTAGCTTTGTGCAATGTCCAGAAGTGTTAAGAATGATTATGTCACCTCTGAACATGTGAATTTTTGATTATGCACTAACCCTCTAATGAGTTGTTTTGAGTTTGGTGTGGAGGAAGTTTTCAAGGATCAAGAGAGGAGGATGATACAATATGATCAAGGAGAGTGAAAGCTCTAAGCTTGGGGATGCCCCCGTGGTTCATCCTGCATATTCCAAGAAGACTCAAGCATCTAAGCTTGGGGATGCCCAAGGCATCCCCTTCTTCATCGACAACATTATCAGGTTCCTCTAGTGAAACTATATTTTTATTCCATCACATCTTATGTCCTTTACTTGGAGCGTCTGTATGTTTTTGTTTTGTTTTGTTTGAATAAAATTGGATCCTAGCATTCATTGTGTGGGAGAGAGACACGCTCCGCTGTTGCATATGGACAAATATGTCCTTAGCTTTATTCTTAATGCTCATGGCGAAGGTTGAAACTGCTTCGTTAATTGTTATATGGTTGGAAACAGAAAATGCTACATGTGGTAATTGGTATAATGTCTTGAATAATTTGATACTTGGCAATTGTTGTGCTCATATGGATCATGATTAAGCTCTTGCATCATATACTTTGCACCTATTAGTTAAGAAATACATAGAGCTTGCTAAAATTTGGTTTGCATGATTGGTCTCTCTAAGGTCTAGATATTTTCTGGTAAGGGTTTGAGCAACAAGGAAGACAGTGTAGAGTCTTATAATGCTTGCGATATGATTTTATGTGATTTTTGCTGTACCGGTTCATACTTGTGTTTGCTTCAAACAACCTTGCTAGCCTAAGCCTTGTGTTGAGAGGGATTACTTCTCGTGCATCCAAATCCTTGAGCCAAAAACTATGCCATTTGTGTCCACCATACCTACCTACTACATGGTATTTCTCTGCCATTCCAAAGTAAATTGCTTGAGTGCTATCTTTAAACACTTCAAAAGTTATTACCTTTTATTTGTGTCAATGTTTTATAGCTCATGAGGAAGTATGTGATGTTTATCTTTCAATCTTGTTGGGCAACTTTCACCAATGGACTAGTGGCTTCATCCGCTTATCCAATAATTTTGCAAAAAGAGCTGGCAATGGGGTTCCCAGCCCCAAATTAATTAACTTTCATAATTTTACAAATAGACACTCCTCCATGGTATGTGATTGTTGGACGGCACCCGGGGATTCGGTTAGCCATGGCTTGAGAAAGCAAAGGTGGGGAGGAGTGTCATCTAAATAAAACTAAAATAAAAAGGCACTCCTTCATGGTATGAGATTGTTGGCAGGCACCCGATGATTAGGTTAGCCATGGTTTGTGAAATCAAGGTTGGAAGGAGTGCCACCCAAAAATAAAAATCTTTCATGGGAGCCGCTCTTTGAAGGTCTGTCTGGCAAGGGGGTTAGAGTGCCCACTACCATTCGTTGACAACAACAAACACCTCTCAAAACTTTACTTTTATGCTCTCTTTATGTTTTCGAAATAAAAGCTCTAGCACAAATATAGCAATCCATGCTTCCCTCTGCGAAGGGCCTTTCTTTTACTTTTATGTTGAGTCAGTTTACCCATTTCCATCCATCTTAGAAGAAAACACTTGTGTTAACTGTGCATTGATTCTTACATACTTGCATATTTGCATTCAACATATTACTTTGCGTTGACAATTATCCATGAGATAAATATGTTGAAGTTGAAAGCAACCGCTGAAACTTATATCTTCCTTTGTGTTGCTTCAATGCCTTTACTTTGAATCTATTGCTTTATGAGTTAACTCTTATGCAAGACTTATTGATGCTTGTCTTGAAAGTACTATTCATGAAAAGTCTTGGCTATATGATTAAGTTGTTTACTCATTGTCTTTACCATTGCTTCGAATCGCTGCATTCATTACATGTGCTTACAATAGTATTGATCAAGATTATGATAGCATGTCACTTTAGAAATTATCTTTGTTATCGTTTACCTACTCGGGGACGAGTAGGAACTAAGCTTGGGGATGCTGATACGTCTCCAACGTATGGATAATTTCTTATGTTCCATGCTAATTTATTGATGATATACACATGTTTTATACACACTTTATGTCATATTTATGCATTTTCCGGCACTAACCTATTAACAAGATGCCGAAGAGCCAGTTGCTGTTTTCTGCTGTTTTTGGTTTCAGAAATCCTTGTAAGGAAATATTCTCGGAATCGGACGAAATCAACGCCCAGGGTCTTATTTTTCCACGAAGCTTCCAGAAGTCCGAAAGGGAAACGAAGTGGGGCGACGAGGCAGCGACACGCCAGGGCCGCGCGGCCAGGCCTGGGGCCGCGCCGCCCTGTTGTGTGGGCCCCTCGCGTCGCCCCTAAACCTACCCTTCCGCCTACATATAGCCTTCGTCGAGAATACCCCAGTACCGAGAGCCACGATATGGAAAAACTTCCAGAGACGCCGCCGCCGCCAATCCCATCTCGGGGGATTCAGGAGATCGCCTCTAGCACCCTGCTGGAGAGGGGAATCATCTCCCGGAGGACTCTTCACCGCCATGGTCGCCTCCGGAGTGATGTGTGAGTAGTTCACCCTTGGACTATGGGTCCATAGCAGTAGCTAGATGGTTGTCTTCTCCTCATTGTGCTATCATTGTCGAATCTTGTGAGCTGCCTAACATGATCAAGATCATCTATTTGTAATGCTACATGTTGCATTTGTTGGGATCCGATGAATATGGAATGCTATGTTATGTTGATTATCAATCTATCATATATGTGTTGTTTATGATCTTGCATGCTCTCCGTTATTAGTAGAGGCTCTGGCCAAGTCGTTACTTGTAACTCCAAGAGGGAGTATTTATGCTCGATAGTGGGTTCATGCCTCCATTAAATCTGGGACAGTGACAGAAAGTTCTAAGGTTGTGGATGTGTTGTTGCCACTAGGGATAAAACATCAATGCTATGTCTAAGGATATTTGTGTTGATTACATTAGGCACCATACTTAATGCAATTGTCTATTGTTTGCAACTTAATACTGGAAGGGGTGCGGACGCTAACCCGAAGGTGGACATTTTAGGCATAGATGCATGCTGGATAGCGGTCTATGTACTTTGTCGTAATGCCCAATTGAATTTCACACTACTCATCATAACATGTATGTGCATTGTCATGCCATCTTTATTTGTCAATTGCCCAACTGTAATTTGTTCACTGCAATACTTGTTTTACTGTTTTCTGCAAACATCATCATCCACACTATACATCTAATCCTTTGTTACAGCAAGCCAGTGAGATTGACAACCTCACTGTTAAGTTGGGGCAAAGTATTTTGGTTGTGTTGTGCAGGTTCCACGTTGGCGCCGGAATTCCTGGTGTTGCGCCGCACTACACTCCGCCGCCATCAACCTTCAACGTGCTTCTTGGCTCCTACTGGTTCGATAAACCTTGGTTTCTTACTGAGGGAAACTTACTGCTGTACGCATCACACCTTCCACTTGGGGTTCCCAACGGGCGTGTGCTTTACGCGTCAACAGTATTCTCTTGAATCTGATCAAGAAGGTCCCATTTAAACTCTTGTTTGTTGCGTGTGAATGACCTAGAACAAGTAGTATCCAGCAAGGTTTTATCTTGAAAAGAAAGTCTTGCATAGAAATTATCGATGATGATATTACCAGGAAGCTCATGAATGGGGCATTTGAGCATTAAAGACTTCAATCTCCCCCATGCTTGGGCAATACTCTCTCCATCATGAGGCCAGAAAATATATATGCGGTTTCGATCTTTATGAATTTCACTTGGAGGATAGAATTTAGAATAAAATAGAGGCACAATATCCTTCCAATCAAGAGAATTCCCATTCTTCAGCAATTTATACCAATGCGCCGCTTTACCAGACAGCGACATAGAGAATAGTTTCTTCCTAACTTCATCCATAGAAATAACTGCACACTTGAATAACCTGCATAATTCATGTAAAAATAGTAAATGATCTCCAGGATGGACAGTTCCATCCCCTTCATAGCGGTTATCCACAACACGTTCAATAATTTTCATAGGTATTTTATATGGAACCTCTTTCTTACCTGGCGCCTCATCCAATACCTTTGCAGTAGTAGTAGATTTTCCAAATAGGAATTCAAGAGAAGATCTCTCTATAATGAATTATAGCAGCACGCAGAAGTAAAAACAGCACGTACAGTAAAAGTTTTCCTTACCAATTCCACTTACCAATAGCGCTTCACTCCCCGGCAACGGCGCCAGAAAATAGTCTTGATGACCCACAAGTATAGGGGGTATATTGTAGTACTTTCGATAAATAAGAGTGTCGAACCCAACGAGGAGCAGAAGGTGTTGACAAACAGTTTTGATGAAGGATTCTCTGTAAATGCTCACAGACAAGTTTTCAGGGAGTTTTGATATAGCAGATAAATAAAATACAAGTAAGTAAAATGCGAGAATAATAATTGCAGCAAGTGGTCCAATCCTTTTTAGCACAAAGGACAAGCCGGTTTGTTTACTTATGATGACCAAACGTTCTTGAGGACACACGAGAATTTAGTCTAGTGCTTTCGATTCATATAGTTGATTAATCTTCATTGTTTTGATAAGTGTTGTGTGGGTGAACCTATGCTAATGCACCGCCCTTCCTAGGACTAATACATACTTGTGATTAAACCCCTTGCAAGCATCCGCAAATACAAGAAAGTAATTAAGATAAATCTAACCACAACCTTAAACTCTAAGATCCTGCTATCCCTCATGCATCGATATACCAACGGGGGTACAGGTTGCTGTCACTCCGGCAACCCCACAATTAGCAAACGAATACAAGATGCATTCCCCTAGGCCCATAAAGGTGAAGTATCATGTAGTCGACGTTCACATGACACCACTAGAAGAATAACACCACAACTTAAATATCAAACCATTAAATATTACTCAACATAGTTCACTACTAACATTTAGACTTCACCCATGTCCCCAAGAACTAAACGAACTACTCACAAGACATCATATGGAACATGATCAGAGGTGATATGATGATGAATAACAATCTGAACATAAACCTTGGTTCAATGGTTTCACTCAATAGCATCAATAACAAGGAGTAATCAACACCGGAAGAGTTTCCCTATGAAATAATCAAGATTCAACCCTAGATGTTACAGGGGAGACGAGGTGCAGCGGTGGAGATGACGGTGTCGGTGGTGGAGATGATGATGATGATCCCAATGAAGTCCAGCTCGATGACGGTGACGATGGCGATGATTTCCCCCTCTGGGAGGGAATTTCCCCGGCGGATTTCAGCCTGCCGGAGAGCTCTTTTCTCTCTGGTGTTTTCCGCCCCGCAGAGGCGGATGTGTCTATTCTCGATCGTCCCCTGCACCTTAGGGTTTCGGGTAAATGAAGTACGCGAAAGGGAGATGGCCGTGGGGGGTCGTGGGCCCCCTCCCCACGTGGCGGCGCGCCAGGCTTGGTGGCCGCGCCAGCCTATGGGGAGGGCCCATGGCGGCCCTCCTCGGCCTCCCCTTTTGGCTGGCTTCGTCTTCTGGAAAAATAAGAGCTTCGGTATATTTTCCGTCAATTGTTGATCTTCAAAAATATTATATCCTGACGGTGCTTTTTCCAGCAGAATCCTGACTCCGGTGAGTAATTCTCCAATAATCATGAAACATGCAAAACAGGTGAAACAACATAAGTATCATCTCTAAATATGAAATATATCAATGAATAACAGTAAATTATGATATAAAATAGTGATGCAAAATGGACGTATCAACGCCCAGTGCACGCCAGCACGCGCGCTCACCGCGTACTGGACGCGCTAGAGCGGCGACTCGTCCCGTCGCCTCCATCCTTCCCTGCATCCCTACTCCTGCATCAAGCATCACCTCCACACCCACTAGCTCGTAGACAAGCTCAAGTGCACGCAGAGGCACCGTCGCCGTCGTCCTCGTCGAAGTTTGGCCGCCAGTACCGTGGCATGATTTGCACGCACCCGATCAATCTTGTCATGCTTTTGCTGCGCCAGAGAGAGGTCGAGCATCGCCATGCCGTTTCCAATCAAGTGTCGTCCTCGCCTTGCCCCTTCAAGCCCCAGAACGGCCGCGCCATGGATGACCCCATCCTCCTCCGCTATAAATAGAGCAGCCCCGCGCCCCATTCACTCACACCATCAGCTTCTCCTCCCTTCCCTGCTTCTCCTCGACCAAGTCCCACACCCAATCGTCGCCGGAGCAGCCCCAATTCGTCGCCGGAGCCCGCCAGTACACGGAGATCCTCGCTATCGATTGGAGCTTCCCCACGCCACGTCGATAGTACCAGTCGACTCCCCGACCTCGCCAACATTGCCGCGCACCTCGCCGTCGACCGTCAGAGCCCCGGTAGGCTCTCTGACCCCCTAGGCTCACCGCCAGTGCGTCGGGATCTCATCGGAGACGACGATGATCCACGGCCGCACGATGACATTCTAATCCTACGCCGATAGGTGGAGCCCACCCTGTCAACAGCCTGATACGTCTCCGATGTATCGATAATTTCTTATGTTCCATGCCACATTATTGATGATATCTACATGTTTTATGCATACTTTATGTCATTATTATGCGTTTTCCGGAACTAACCTATTGACGAGATGCCGAAGGGCCAGCTGTCAAGTCATTGCTGTTTTTGGTTTCAGAAATCCTAGTAAGGAAATATTCTTGGAATCGGACGAAATCAACGCCCGGTATCTTAGAATCCCCGGAAGCATCCAGAACACCCGAGAGCCGCCAGAGAGGGGACACAGGCCCCCCGGGAGATAGGCCGGCGCGGCCCAGGGGTGGCCTGCGCCCCCCCTGTGGTGTCGTCGCCTCGTTGACCTTCTGACGCCGCCTCTTCGCCTATTTAAGCCTCCTCGACCTAAAACTTCGAGACGGAAAAGCCACGGTACGAGAAACCTTCCAGAGCCGCCGCCATCGCGAAGCCAAGATCTGGGGGACAGGAGTCTCTGTTCCGGCACGCCGCCGGGACGGGGAAGTGCCCCCGGAAGGCTCCTCCATCGACACCGCTGCCATCTCCACCGCCATCTTCATCAACGCTGCTGTCTCCCATGAGGAGGGAGTAGTTCTCCATCGAGGCTCGGGGCTGTACCGGTAGCTATGTGGTTAATCTCTCTCCCATGTACTTCAATACAATAATCTCATGAGCTGCCTTACATGATTGAGATTCATATGAGTTTTGTATCACTATTCATCTATGTGCTACTCTAGTGATGTTATTAAAGTAGTCTATTCCTCCTGCACGGTGTAATGTGGACAGTGTGTGCATCGTGTAGTACTTGGCGTATGCTATGATTGTGATCTCTTGTAGATTATGAAGTTAACTATTACTATGATGGTATTGATGTGATCTATTTGGTTATGTTGATCTGTCATGCACTCTAAGGTTATTTAAATATGAACATTGAATATTGCGGAGCTTGTTAACTCCGGCATTGAGGGTTCGTGTAATCCTACACAATTAGTGGTGTTCATTATCCAACAAGAGGGTGTAGAGTCTAGCATCTATCTATTTATTCTGTTATGTGATCAATGTTGAGAGTGTCCACTAGTGAAAGTATAATCCCTAGGCCTTGTTCCTAAATACTGCTATCGCTGCTTGTTTACTGTTTTTCATCGCGTTTCTCATCGCTCGCAATATTACCACCATCAACTACACGCCAAAGAAGCACTTTTTCTGGTGCCGTTGCTACTGCTCATACTTATTCATACCACCTGTATTTCACTATCTCTTCGCCGAACTAGTGCACCTATTAGGTGTGTTGGGGACACAAGAGACTTCTTGCTTTGTGGTTGCAGGGTTGCTTGAGAGGGATATCTTTGACCTCTTCCTCCCTGAGATCGATAAACCTTGGGTGATCCACTTAAGGGAAACTTGTCTTGTTCTACAAACCTCTGCTCTTGGAGGCCCAACACTGCCTACAAGAATAGAAGCTCCCGTAGACATCAAGCACTTTTCCGGCGCCGTTGCCGGGGAGGAAAGGTAAAAGGCACTCATACTCCGGTTCCTGTGTAACAAAGATTTTTCTGGCACCATTGTGTTTGTGCTCGAAGCTATTTCCTTTAGATCCTGCAATTGCATCTTTTTGTTTCTTGTTTACACTAGTAAGGCATAATGGAAAACAACAAAAATATGAGAGATCTTTATGAACTTTATCTTGAATTAGGACATGATGTGTTTGAAGAGGGAATTAAAAAACCCATGGAACTTTATATGCATGCTAATGGGAATGTTATTAATATGAATGCTTTGAACACTATTGTTGCTAATGCTATGGAAAATTCTAAGCTTGGGGAAGCTGGTTTTGATGAGCATGATCTTTTTAGTCCCCCGGGCATTGAGGAGGAAATTTACTTTGATGATACTTTACCTCCTATTTATGATGATTATAATGATAGTAGTCTTTTAGTACCGCCTGTTATGGAGGATAAATTTGATTATGATTACAATATGCCTCCTATATTTGATGATGAGAATAATAATGATAGCTACTTTGTTGAATTTGCTCCCACTACAACTAATAAAATTGACTATGCTTATGTGGAGAGTAATAATTTTATGCATGAGACTCATGATAAGAATGCTTTATGTGATAGTTATATTGTTGAGTTTGCTCATGATGCTACTAAAAGTTATTATGAGAGAGGAAAATATGGTTGTAGAAAGTTTCATGTTACTAAAACACCTCTCTATGTGCTGAAATTTTTGAAACTACACTTGTTTTATCTTCCTGATCTTGTTACTTTGCTCTTCATGAATTTGTTTATTTACAAGATTCCTATGCATAGGAAGCATGTTAGACTTAAATGTGTTTTGAATTTGCTTCTTGATGCTCTCTTTTGCTTCAACTCTCATCTTTATGAGTACATCATCGAAATTGCTGAGCCCATCTTAATGGCTATAAAGAAAGAACTTCTTGGGAGATAACCCATGCGTTTATTTTGCTACAGTAATTTTGTTTTATATTTGAGTCTCGGAAGTTGTTACTACTGTAGCAACCTCTCCTTATCTTAGTTTTGTTGAATTGTTGTGCCAAGTGAAGTCTTTGATAGCAAGGTTCATACTAGATTTGGATTACTGCGCAGAAACAGATTTCTTTGCTGTCACGAATCTGGGCCTAATTCTCTGTAGGTAACTCAGAAAATTATGCCAATTTACGTGAGTGATCCTCAGATATGTACGCAACTTTCATTCAATTTGAGCATTTTCATTTGAGCAAGTCTGGTGCCTCAATAAAATTCGTCTTTACCGACTGTTCTGTTTTGACAGATTCTGCCTTTTATTTCGCATTGCTTCTTTTCCTATGTTGGATGGATTTCTTTGTTCCATTGACTTCCAGTAGCTTTGGGCAATGTCCAGAAGTGTTAAGAATGAATGTTTCACCTCTGAACATGTGAGTTTTTGATTATGCACTAACCCTCTAATGAGTTTGTTTCGAGTTTGGTGTGAAGGAAGTTTTCAAGGGTCAAGAGAGGAGGATGATATACTACGATCAAGAAGAGTGAAAAGTCTAAGCTTGGGGATGCCCCGGTGGTTCATCCCTGCATATTTCAAGAAGACTCAAGCGTCTAAGCTTGGGGATGCCCAAGGCATCCCCTTCTTCATCGACAACATTATCAGGTTCCTCCCCTGAAACTATATTTTTATTCCATCACATCTTATGTCCTTTACTTGGAGCGTCTGTATGTTTTTGTTTTTGTTTTTGTTTTTGTTTTTGTTTTTGTTTGAATAAATGCTTGTGTGGGAGAGAGACACGCTCCGCTGGTTCGTATGAACACATGTGTTCTTAGCTTTTAATGTTCATGGCGAAGGATGAAACTGCTTCGTTAATTGTTATATGGTTGGAAACGGAAAATGCTACATGTAGTAATTGGTATGATGTCTTGAATAACTTGATACTTGGCAATTATTGTGCTCATGTTTAAGCTCTTGCATCATATACTTTGCACCTATTAATGAAGAAATACATAGAGCTTGCTAAAATTTGGTTTGCATATTTGGTCTCTCTAAAGTCTAGATAATTTCTAGTATTGAGTTTGAACAACAAGGAAGACGGTGTAGAGTCTTATAATGTTTACAATATGTCTTTTATGTGAGTTTTGCTGCACCGGTTCATCCTTGTGTTTGTTTCAAATAACCTTGCTAGCCTAAACCTTGTATCGAGATGGATTACTTCTCATGCATCCAAAATCCTTGAGCCAACCACTATGCCATTTGTGTCCACCATACCTACCTACTACATGGTGTTTCTGCGCCATTCCAAAGTAAATTGCTTGAGTGCTACCTTTAAACAATTCAAAATTTATCACCTCTGATTTGTGTCAATGTTTTATAGCTCATGAGGAAGTATGTGGTGTTTATCTTTCAGTCTTGTTGGGCAACTTTCACCAATGGACTAGTGGCTTCATCCGCTTATCCAATAATTTTGCAAAAAGAGCTGGCAATGGGATTCCCAGTCCCAAATTAATTAACCTAAATAGACACTCCTCCATGGTATGTGATTGTTGGATGGCACCCGAAGGATTCGGTTAGCCATGGCTTGAGAAAGCAAAGGTGGGGAGGAGTGTCATCTAAATAAAACTAAAATAAAAAGGCACTCCTTCATGGTATGAGATTGTTGGCAGGCACCCGAGGATTCGGTTAGCCATGGTTTGTGAAAGAAAGGTTGGAAGGAGTGCCACCCAAAAATAAAAATAATTCATGGGAGCCGCTCTTTGAAGGTTTGTCTGGCAAGGGGGTTAGAGTGCCCACTACTATTCGTTGACAACAACAAACACCTCTCAAAATTTTACTTTTATGCTCTCTTTATGTTTTTCAAAATCAAAGCGCTAGCACAAATATAGCAATCAATGCTTCCCTCTGCGAAGGGCCTTTCTTTTACTTTTATGTTGAGTCAGTTCACCTATCTCTCTCCATCTTAAGAAGCAAACACTTGTGTGAACTGTGCATTGATTCCTACATACTTGCATATTGCACTTGTTATATTAATCTATGTTGACAATATCCATGAGATATACATGTTACAAGTTGAAAGCAACCGCTGAAACTTAATCTTCCGTTGTGTTGCTTCAATACCTCTACTTTGATTTATTGCTTTATGAGTTAACTCTTATGCAAGACTTATTGATGCTTGTCTTGAAAGTACTATTCATGAAAAGTCTTTGCTTTATGATTCATTTGTTTACTCATGTCATTTACATTGTTTTGATCGCTGCATTCATTACATATGCTTACAATAGTATGATCAAGATTATGATGGCATGTCACTCCAGAAATTATCTTTGTTATCGTTTACCGCTTCTGGACGAGCGTAAACTAAGCTTGGGGATGCTGATACGTCTCCGACGTATCGATAATTTCTTATGTTCCATGCCACATTATTGATGATATCTACATGTTTTATGCATACTTTATGTCATTATTATGCGTTTTCCGGAACTAACCTATTGACGAGATGCCGAAGGGCCAGTTGCTGTTTTCTGCTGTTTTTGGTTTCAGAAATCCTAGTAAGGAAATATTCTCGGAATCGGACGAAATCAACGCCCGGCATCTTAGAATCCCCGGAAGCATCCAGAACACCCGAGAGCCGCCAGAGAGGGGACACAGGCCCCCCAGGAGATAGGCCGGCGCGGCCCAGGGGTGGCCCGCGCCCCCCTGTGGTGTCGTCGCCTCGTTGACCTTCTGACGCCGCCTCTTCGTATATTTAAGCCTCCTCGACCTAAAACTTCGAGACGGAAAAGCCACGGTACGAGAAACCTTCCAGAGCCGCCGCCATCGCGAAGCCAAGATCTGGGGGACAGGAGTCTCTGTTCCGGCACACCGCCGGGACGGGGAAGTGCCCCCGGAAGGCTCCTCCATCGACACCGCTGCCATCTCCACCGCCATCTTCATCAACGCTGCTGTCTCCCATGAGGAGGGAGTAGTTCTCCATCGAGGCTCGGGGCTGTACCGGTAGCTATGTGGTTAATCTCTCTCCCATGTACTTCAATACAATAATCTCATGAGCTGCCTTACATGATTGAGATTCATATGAGTTTTGTATCACTATTCATCTATGTGCTAATCTAGTGATGTTATTAAAGTAGTCTATTCCTCCTGCACGGTGTAATGTGGACAGTGTGTGCATCGTGTAGTACTTGGCGTATGCTATGATTGTGATCTCTTGTAGATTATGAAGTTAACTATTACTATGATGGTATTGATGTGATCTATTTGGTTATGTTGATCTGTCATGCACTCTAAGGTTATTTAAATATGAACATTGAATATTGTGGAGCTTGTTAACTAAAGATTGAGGGTTCGTGTAATCCTACACAATTAGTGGTGTTCATCATCCAACAAGAGGGTGTAGAGTCTAGCATCTATCTATTTATTCTGTTATGTGATCAATGTTGAGAGTGTCCACTAGTGAAAGTATAATCCCTAGGCCTTGTTCCTAAATACTGCTATCGCTGCTTGTTTACTGTTTTATCGCGTTTCTTCTCATCGTCGCAATATTACCACCATCAACTACATGCCAGCAAGCACTTTTCTGGTGCCGTTGCTACTGCTCATACTTATTCATACCACCTGTATTTCACTATCTCTTCGCCGAACTAGTGCACCTATTAGATGTGTTGGGGACACAAGAGACTTCTTGCTTTGTGGTTGCAGGGTTCCTTGAGAGGGATATCTTTGACCTCTTCCTCCCTGAGATCGATAAACCTTGGGTGATCCACTTAAGGGAAACTTGCTGCTGTTCTACAAACCTCTGCTCTTGGAGGCCCAACACTGTCTACAAGAATAGAAGCTCCCATAGACATCACAGCCCACGCGTGAGAATCACGCTGCTGGGCTGGCCCAACTTGTTTTCCCCCCTTTCGGCCCATTTTCCTTTCCCGCCAAAGCCCAGCTGTTCAAATTCGAATTTTGGAATTGTTTGAATTACTTGTAGATGCTTTTCTAAAACTTAAATAGTTTCAAATTGGCTGAACCAAATTTGGTGAATTTTATATATTTGGAAAGCTTATGAAATTATCTAAACAACCCCACTGGTCTCACCCTCAGATTCATTATACAATTCAAATAGTTAAAATAACAAGGCAGGGCCTTTTCAAACTTCAAACTTTATTTAAAATTCAACCATAAGTGATTTTGAGTTGATTCCAACTCTCCTAAATCACATTTGATGTACTCTAATTGTTTATGCAAAAAGATAGCCTAGTTGTTTGTATGATCATGGACTAGAGCAAAATAATGGCTATGGAGCCATTTCTAGTCCATTTAAATCATCTCATTTAATTTGTTTAAATAGTATGAGAGCTACTCTCTCATTTAAATCATTGTCTTAAGTAATACAATATGAGGTAATGATCTTAGTTTATAGCACCTCATGTGTGATTACTTAATGATGTTAAATTGTTCCATAGAGGTTTTAAATCACATGAGATCTAGCATCTCATTTAAATCTTTTTCCCCAAATGATACTTATGAAGTGTTGACCTTGGTCAACCTATGTTCATACTATATCATTTGAGGATATTAAGTCTTAACAGGATATAATGAGAGGAAATTATTTTCCTCTTAAATAAGAAAAACCAAGTCAACCACCTTGTGAATAAGAATGTGATGTTAGAATAACTTGTGTGAACCTTTGGTGTGTTTAGTCTAGCACTCAAGTTTTGTTTGGTGATTGTATACCTCGTATTCGTGTATAGACACTAGTACCGAGGAGTACCAGGAGGAGGAGGTCTACTCTCAGGAGGAGGAAGAGAACTTTGATCACTACACCACTCAAGGCAAGCTAATACTCTTGCAAACCACCCTAATGCAAAGCTCTACAAGAGCAAGGCACCCTCACATTTTACTTTATGTCTTATAAACCTATCCCATGTTTTTACCTTACAATTATTTTGCTTATGGTATCTCAAAGTTTACTTTTGATTTATGATTCACTTGGTCTAGAGTAGAACAAGATCATCAAATTTAGCCAAGAGCAATCAAAGCTAGATAGCACCCCTCATGACTAGTTGCTAGTGCTAACTAAATAAAATTGACTACTCCAGATGGGAACATGTGAAATGAAAAGACTTTGAAAGATTTGAAGGTGAATGTGACATGAATGACTTGGTGAATTTTGAGGAAAACTGATGATTGGGTTCGGATGCGATACCCTTCCAATTATACAAGTACCCCCACAATACCTGATTATGGGTAGGGCTTAACTAGAAGTTTGTGTATCTTAGTATGGGTTCCCTCTAAACAAGCGTCATAGGGGTTATGCCGAGGCTGCCTCCGTTAAAAATGAAATGACGTGAATATGAGGTGAATGTCAGACCCAAGCCCTGTGCAGTTCCCGGGTTGACGGTTTGTCTTCACCGGGAGGCCAAGCTCATGGGGAGAGGTGCCTATACTAGGGTATATAAGTGAAAGGTTATGGTTGATGATCCGCGTACTGAGTTACGATGATTCGGGGTTATCCCTGACGGATGAAATCAAAAGTTGTGGCACAAGAGTACAACCTCTGCAGAGTGTTAAACCTATTCGAATAGTCGTGTCCACGGTTACAGACGATTGGAAAGGCCATACTGTTCTGTTGTCAGAATTTTTGTTTTAAAAAGGAATGTGAAATTGAAAGGTGAATTGAATTGAATCACAATTGAGTTGTGGGAATGACACTAATGTTCCCACTTGAGGTAGTCTAGCAAATGAGGAGTCTTTACTAAATGTTTATGAACTAAACTTGGCTTTACGCAAATAAACCTAGAGCTTAGCACCCCTTATTACAATTGATAAGTAATTACATTAGTATTAGTTTGCGAGTACTTTAAAGTACTCATGGTTGTGTCCCTGGCTATTTCAAATGCTAGACTATGAACAGGAGCAACAGTATCAGGAGGACGGACAACAGGACGTCTACGATAACTAGGAGCATCTTCTAACGTCAAGCGTTGCTTGTGGAATAGATAGTCCACTACTACTTCGCTTCCGCTACGTATTGTGTTGTTGGTCACTAGATCAACTATTTGTGTAATATTGGATCATGTGATCTATTGTTGTAAGATGATTATGTGTTGTAATAAATGATGACTCTATGATATTCAACTATTATGTCTCGCAAAAACAATCTTCCTGGGATTGCGATGTATGGCATAATAGGCATCTGGACTTAAAAATCTGGGTGTTTACAGCCTTGATCCACTTAATAAACTTGTCAATAGCGACCAAGAGGTACTCAAAACCGCCAGGAGATGATTTCTTTAATTTTCCGACCATGTCGAGCCCCCAGACCGAAAATGGCCAAGTGATAGGGATGGTCTTTAGCTCCTGAGCCGGAGCGTTTGGTTGAGTAGCATAGTACTGACAACCTCAGCAAGTTTTCACTATCTTCTCAGCATCTTCTTTAGTTGTTAGCCAGTAAAAACCTTGCAGGAAAGCTTTTGCAACGAGGGACCTGGGAGCAGCGTGATGGCCGCAATCACCTTGATGGATCTCTCTTAAGATTTCAATACCATCTTGATTTGAGACACATTTTAGAAATACCATGTTTTCCCTTCATTTATAGAGCTGTCCATCAACTATTGTATAGGATCTTGCTCGTCTGACGACCTGTCGTGCGAGGACTTCGTCCTCTGGCAACTTCTGGTCAATTAGGTAGTACAGAAAGGTTGGGTCCAAAACGGAGTGATTGCCATCACCTCCTTAGCCAGAGACACCACCACATCTGAGTTTTCTGGGTTAGCGCCCTTTACCGAGGGTGTCTGTAGATGCTCGAGGAAAATTCCAGGCAGAATGGGTTTTCTGCCGGATCCGAGCTTGGACAACATATCTGCCACTGTGTTATCATCTCTCGTGACGTACTTGACTTCATGTTCGAGGAAACACTTGGCGATCTCGTCAACTTCATCTCTGTAAGCCGCCATAACGAAGTTTCTGGCGTTCCAAGTTCCGGCTACTTGTTGTGCTACCAGGTCGGAATCTCCGTAACATATGATGTGCTTGATCCCAATTTCCTTAGCGATGCGCAGACCGTGTAGTAGAGCATCGTATTCCGCCATATTATTTGTAGCTTCAAAGTGAATCTGCAGAACGTACTGCAGTTCTTCTCTGGTTGGTGACTTCAGGGTAACTCTAGCCCCGAGCCTTGATGCTGCTTGGATCCGTCAAAATGCATAACCCAAGCTTCAGGTTCCGGCACAGGTGTGCCCTCCGGCGCTTCAGTCCAATCAACGAGGAAATCCGCCAATACTTGGGACTTGATCGAGGATCTGGCTTTGTAGTTGATGTCGAAGACTGAAAGTTATCTGCCCCACTTTGCTACGTGCCCTGTTGCATCGGAGTTGTTGATGATGGTTGACAATGGAGCTTTGCTCACAACTGTCATAGGATGCTCCTGGAAGTAGTGTCTCAGCTTCCGGCTACCTAGGAACACTCCGTATGCTAGCTTCTGAAAATGAAGGTATCTTTGCTTGGATTCCATCAGTGCCTCGCTAATGTAATAGACTGGTCTTTGAACTCCGTACTCATGACCTTCTTCCTTTCTCTCCAGCACGATAACGAGACTGATGACTTTGCTGGAGGCTGCCAGGTAGAGGAGCATAGGCTCTGACTCATCCGGAGCTGCCAAGAAAGGCGGGGAAGAGAGTATGTCCTTCAACCCCTGAAGTGCTGCATCTACAGCGTCGTCCCCGACAAATTTGTATATTTTCTTTAGCAGTTTGTACAAAGGTAGTGCCTTCTCGCCAAGACGGCTAACAAACCTACTGATTGCAGCAACACAACCAGTTAGTCGTTGCATATCTTTGAGACAAGTTGGCCTCTTGATGCATAGAATAACCTTGATTTTTTCCGGGTTTACTTCAATGCCTCTGTGAGATACAATGAAGCCAAGGAGTTTTCCGGCTGGCACGCCAAAGACGCACTTCAGTGGATTCAACATCATCTTGTACCGTCGGAGATTTTCAAAGGTTTCTGTGAGATCGCTGATCAAGTTGGATCCTTTCTGGGTCATGACCGCGATGTCGTCGACGTAAGTGTGCACGTTCCGGCCAATTTGGTCCTTCAAGCATCGATGCATCGTACGTTGGTAAGTGGCACCTGCATTTTTCAAACCAAAAGTTATGGTGGCATAGTAGTAAGTGCCAAAGGGTGTGATGAACGAGGTCGCCTTTTGGTCGGACTTCTTCATCCGGATCTGGTGATACTCGGAATATGCATCAAGAAAACACAGAAGTTCCGCCCCTGCCGTCGAATCAATGACTTGGTCAATGCGCGGCAAGGGGAACGGATCCTTCGGACAATGCTTATTCAAGCCGGAGTAATCGATACACATTCTTCGTCTTTCAGAATTCTTTTTGGGTAGAATGACGGGGTTTGCGGCCCACTCAGTATGGATAACTTCTACTACAAATCCTGCCTCTAGTAACTTTGCTAATTCCATCCCTATGGCGAGGCGCTTCTTGTCTCCAGAGCGTTGCATAGCTTGCTTCACCAGTTTTGCACCCGGATTTATGATTAGGTAGTGCTCGGCGAGTTCCCTTGGTACTGCAGACATGTCAGAAGATTGCCATACGAAGATATCCATGTTAGCTCATTGGAATTCGACGAGCGCATCTTCCTATTTGGGGTCCAGGCCAGCTCCGACAGACACTTGCTTGGAACTATCGCCTACCTTGAGGTCAACCTTCTTGGTGTCTATCGCGGCCTTGAATGGAGTCTTCTGTTCGAAGATCTGCTTCTTGGTGGTATGCATCTCATCGGATCCACCGCGGCCCTATAGCCTTGCAGCTCCTCTCCAGATATTATAGATTATGCAACGGCGCTTCGCCCTCCTCGCAGTCTTGAGCTTTCTTGTAGTCTCCGGATACGGTGCTCATACCATTAGGACCCGGAATCTTGAGCTTGTTGTAGATGTAACATGCCCTTGCGTGGAACTTGTGGTAGGTGGTCCTGCCGCAGATGACATGGTAGGAGCTCTTGAAGGGCACAACTTCAAACATGATCATCTCTTCACGGAAATTGTTGACATTGCCGAAGGCCACGGGAATTTTGATGCTTCCTAGGGAGTTTGGTTTTTTACCTGGAACCACACCATGGAACTCAGTGGTGACGTGCTTAAGTTGTTCCTTGGTAAGGTTCATCCTCTCTAGAGTCTCCAGGTACATGATGTTCAGGCTGGCTCCGCCATCCATGAGGCACTTGGAGAAGTCATACCCGTCGATGCGGGGACTCACAACAAAAGCATATCACTCTTGATAAGGGGTTGCCCGATCTTCTCAGTAAGCGACGGTGGATGTGATGAACACATGATGAACACAATGGAGATAACATGATGATAAAGTGGATGATAACTTGTATGATGCAACGAGTCTCTCGATTGGTCCCTGTCGTCAATGCAACAGCTCTCAACCCTTGCACACGTAGCTGCCGACCACAAAGCGGTAAGTTGCAACCGTCTAATTCCCAATGGAACAGCAGATCACACAAGACTTACAATAGCAAAACACCGAATCGATGCGGATTGGTGTAGAGATTCAATAGAGTTGCAAAGCAATCAACTATTAACTAGGCTTTATCTTAAATATGGTCTAAACCTAATTTGGGGGCATCCTGGGCACTTATATAGGGGTTCAGGACGACCAGAAGTCGAGAAAATACATTGAAAACTGACCTAGATCGAGATCTGGTCGAGACTGGCTCGGACACGGCCGGTCAGGGGGCCGGTCGACTGGGCCAGGGACCGGGTAGGCCGGTTGAAACCGGGCCTGGCACCGGGTGGTGACCGGGCTAGGGGTCCAGAGCCCCTGGAGGTGGCCCGGTGTGCACCGGCCCAGGGTCCGGTTGGCACCGGGCGGACCCGGCATAGCGCCCGGTCGAACCAGACAGTTAATCGGGCCGACCGGCGTGGCGATCGGTCAGATCGGGGATGGCGCCGGCCTGGACATCTTCTTCTTCCCTCGCGCATGCCTCCCGCTCCTCACTCGCATGTCCATTAGATGTCTTCTTGTCCAGCTTCACGTCTAGCTTCATGTCCAGCTTCACGTCCAGCTGCTCCTCTTCTCCTCGTGCGATACTTTCTCCATCTTCATACCTAATCATACATAAATAACAAGACTTAGGCAGTATAAAGTTCTCATCAATCAAAGTATCATTTAGGAACAAGTTCACCTGTTGTTTGAGTAGTTTTGCACGAGCCCTTGTAATGGGTCCAATCCTAACTTCATTGGACTTGAGCTTCACAACAGCATCATCTTCATCTTGCAATGACGAAGGTAGTGGATTGATAGGGATGTCCTCATCAACTCTTTTGGGATGACAGTAGGATGATCCGTCCTGTCGAATGTGCATGTGCTTTCCGACCACTTGACGTACTGTGGCACAGCCGGAAGCGTGGCATTCAGGACCCATAGGGCTGATTTCTTGTCCATGACCGTCGGAGTTCCGAGGAAGGTGTGGTATGCACCAAAACTCTTTTTGACGGAGGGGTTGGATTTGTTAGCTGCGGAACCCTCTTTGGGATCCGGTGAAGCTTCGTCCTCTTCCATCGCCTCGGAACTGTTCCCGTCCTTTTCCCTGTTCTTGCCCTTGCCTCCTTTGTCGCTCTGGCGGTGCTTCCGGGCGCGCTTGTACACTGCTTCCGGGTCAGTCTTCAGATCATTGACCCACTTGCAGTTGCAATTAGTATGGGAGGACTTGCCAGTAGCTGGATCAATATGGGCTAAGCATGGAATGTCCCTTTATTCTTCGTAGGTTTAGGGAGCGCGGAACCCAGCGACGGTGACCTCGTCAGCGCGTTGCTGCCCCCTGCTGGCTCCGCCACCACGGCCACGACCTCTCCCTCCTCCTTGACCTTCGCGTTGGAACGTCATGGCGACCATGTCGGATCCGCCGCTTTTCTGGTCGCCAGAGGGGTTCTTCTGCTTGTTGTTGTTGTTGCTGCCATCACGGTTTCTCTTTTGCTGATGCAGGGGTATGGTTGTGGCTGTGAGTTCTCTACCTGCGTCATCATCAGCGGCGGTGTGAGTGATGGCGATGCCGATCATGTTGTCCAAGGTCAGATTATTCTCGTTGATCAGGCATGTTAGCTTGTGCCGGAGCAGCCCTCCCCGCTGCAAGCCACCTATGAAGGCGTGCATAGCTGTACGGTTATCTACGTTCTCGCACTCGTTTCTTGTTGCTAACCACCGAGTGAGAAAATCTCGAGAGGTTTCATTTTTCTTCTGGATACATGCTTGTAGGTCACTGGTTGTGGCAGGTGTTTTGTAGGTGCCCCTAAAGTGTTTCTCGAAGGCGATCTTCAGGTCGAACCAACAAAAGATGGAGTTCTCCTCAAGGTCGCTGAGCCAGGTATGAGCTGGACCAACAAGGTATAACTGAAGCATGCGGCAGACTACATTGGGGGTCCCTCCGGGAAAGCTGAATGCGTTGAAGTAGACCTCGATCCAGGTATCGGGCCTTTCACTGCCATCAGTGCTTCAGATTTCCGGGTAGGTTGAGGTTCAAGTATTTTGGCTTTGGTTCCTCTCGGATCATTTTGCCGAAGCACATTGGGCCGATGTATTTAGATCTGTATTCATTGAGACGTTCCCGTGCATCGTGCGGGCTATTGCATGCGGGAGACTTTGAGCGGGAGCGAGATCTCCGGCCTCCGCCTCCACCTCCTCCACTAGGTGGTGGGGAGGGAGATCTGCGAGGGGGCCGATGAGACCCTTTGCTCCCGCCTTCAGATTCTCTGCGCCCTTCTTGCTGCTGACTTCGGCTTCGGTGGCTACCTTCTCCATGATGGCGGTCTCCTCCCTCATTCCGTCTTCTGCGGGGCTCAGGCTCGTGTTCTTCGTTCCGGCTCCGACGCGGCTCCGGCGTGCGCTCCTTGTTCCGATTCCTCTGAGGGCCACGTTGTCACGGATGTTAATTCCACCATGCCCATGGGGTCTGGTGTTTCCATATGGACTACCTCGGCGAGGTGGAAGAGGAGGATGCGGGGTCTGGGGCGGAGGTGACGGGTTTCGGTACTTGTCCCTGCCAGTGTACATCGGATCCTTTCCCTTATTTGGGTCTGTCGGAGGTGTTTCCGAGGGTACGGGGATCGGATTTGGATGTTCTCTGGTTCTTCTTCTGCGCTCCGTGGATCCGGTGCGCGATTCTTCGTCACGACGCTCCCTTCCTGAGGCGTCCTTCTGCGCGGTGGATACACATAGTTCCGGGTTGGATTCCAACCTGCGCGAAGTATCTGCCTTACTCTGTTGCTTCATTGCTGAGGCTACGAGTGTGCGGAGGTGGTTGATGTCGATTTCCTCATCGTTCTTGGCCAAAAGCTCCGTAACCTTCTTCATATTGTCCTTTGGAGTTGTGAGCGGCTGATGATCGGTGGGGCTTGCAAAGTTGATCTTGCGAATGGCTTGCCGAGGGATCCTATCTACTTCCCTGCTGGCATCACCTATGAGGGTTTCCCCACCGCTCTCGGAGTGCTTTGGCCTTCTCTAAGTATTCTACAACAACGCGCTCTTTTTCTTCGACCTGCGCCATTACTTCCTCTACATCTTGCCTTTCCTCCAGCATTACTACTGCGGTGTTGGCAAATCTTTCTGCGGCAGCCAGCAGTTCCTTCATTTTAGCTTCTAGAGCTTCCGAGTCTACGGCCTCTTCCGAAGTTATTGGCTTGGTCAGGATTTCTGAGTTTGCAATAGCACCCCGGCCTACTTGCCTGGCGAGCTCTTCCATGGACATATCTTCCTCGTGTTCGAGGACACGTCCTTCTCCAAGATCCGGCAAAATGCGATAGCGCATCCGTTGCGGAGTCTCCGTATTGGACGGACCTGGAATTCCAGCGTCGGTCGGAGTCGCTTCTGCGTCAGTTCCTTGCTCTAGTCCAGTTAAGGTCACAAGGACCTCCTTTGGCGGGGCGGATTCTGCCTCAGCTTTCTCCTCATCCTCCAACTCCTTCATAACGCGGTTGTATTGCTCTGTGTCCATGGAGGAAGCATCATTAGAGATTGGGCTTAGGTTGCCAAGGATTGATTCTTCTTTGTCTCCGACATCCTCTTGCTGGTCCGGAGCGATGTTGTCTCCGGCAACATCTTTCTGATCTGGAGAATCGTTGTCTCCGATAGCCTTAACCTACATGGGTCCAGCTCCATCCCGAGGAGGGGAGGTTCCTGCGGTATGTGCGAGGAAGTGCACGAAGCGGCACCTTTTGCTTCTCTAACACCTAGGAGACCCAGGCGGATCTGCACTGGTCTTCCACCGTAATTTCCTGCTCAGGGGAGGATTGGTGGGTTTTAAAAATTCCATATCTAAGGCGGAATCTTCCTTGGGAAGTTCCTGCATCTCAGATCGGATCTTCGCGACTACGTCTTGCTCAGCTGCGGTCGCGTCAGCGTGACTTACCAGGGCGTTTCCATCGGAGTCGATGGTCTCGCCGATGAAGATGTGAATGCCACCGATTGGGACGATGGAGAGCTTGATGGGGTCGGTCTTAGCCGGAATCCAACACTCGTCCCGAGGGACGATCGGAAAGTTCCCGGCGTAAAGGACGCGCCCCAGAACGATGGAGTCGTCGAAGCTTCCCATGGAGGAACCCTCCCGGTTCCGGCCTCTAGACGCCGCTGGCCCCATGGTGGGCGCCAACTGTCGTTTCCTATTCAATAGTACCTCGGACAAGGGATCCTCACGAGGGGGAGAATAAGTAGGGGCCATCGGGCGGAGAGTCCTCGGGACGGTGGTACGCGATTTACCCAGCTTCAGAACACCTGCACAATGACAGAGCCTACTACTGCTTGTCTGGAATTATCTGGGCGCTTTCGCGTTGTTATAATGAGTTGAGGTTGTGCCTTTGGGGCTCCTGGGATTCGGCTTATAAAGGCGCCAGGATCTAGGGTTTACACGGAGAGTCCTCGCCAGAATACAAGTCACATAACTACGGAATATTACATTGCCGTGCACGCCAAGGATCCGCCTTTCCTTATACACCATACTGGATCCGGCTACCCCTGATGGGCCAGGCCGGATCTGACTTCCAGATACGGTCGGGGGATCCGGCTCCTTATTCCTGGGTTGGACTTCATCCATCTTGATCTACAGCAGCTGGGCCGCCCGATGGGCCATACGCCACCATCACTGTCTATGGGCCACCCGAGCTTGCCGGATCTAGGCATTGTCGATGGTACACCTATGAAGTATACCCATAACACAGTGGTACTGGTGGAAATGTACCTGGGAGGTACGGTGGAAGTTTGGAAAAGTTGTTTTGGTCATACTGAGATGGCCGAAAAGGAAAATGGTCACCCTTACCTATTAGTATTCAAAAGAAAACTTGTTTTCAAAAAGGTTTTCAATAAAGATATAGAGGTGTCATATTCTCCAGAGAAACTATCTCTCACTCCTTGTAACCTTAGAATAGTGCCTGCTCCTTGCTACTGCCAAATATGCATATGTAAGTATCTGGTCATGTGACCATTGTAATCTTTTTATTCGGTACTGTAATGATGTTGTATTTGATACCAGTTCGGTTATGCCTTCACGACACACTGATCATGAGATCGTGAATGTGTATGCATAACGGGTGTTTCAGACAGCTAGTCCGGGGCCTCACGAAAATCCCTCGAAGGAGATATAAAGAACCCAAAGCAGATGGTATCCGATTGAGACGAGAGCTATCAATTATGTTGTTTTGGTATAATCCCAAGGGAATCGACACAACTCTTGCTTGATTGAAGAACTTAGTGGAAAGTTCTGGGTGGACTCGCGTCTGGAACATGCAAAGCACCAAATAGTTTCGAGTAGAATTCTTCTGTCTCGAATATATGTCCTTCCTTGGATTGCTTAGTCTGCGCCCCCCGCCTTGGCCAGTACTGGCCAGGACACATCCTCCCACACTTCTCCTCCCGACCTTCCAGCTCCGGGCAGGTGTCAGACTCTCGAGAACTTCCATAGTTTAGTGAATTAGGCGTGGGCAAATAAAAGTAGAGATCCTATTAATTAGTTTATGTAGAATGCAGCGTCCTCAAATAAAAAAGTCCCACTTTGACGGCCTGAATCCTAGACCACGCAGGAGGTTGATTTAGGAAGGAATTTCATTTTTTCTATTTCCCACTATTAGATAGTGGTCATAAATTGTCCTACTGGCTCCTCATGTTATGTACTAATCTAAACGAACAAACACTGAGTATGTTCACTTTTTGTTCCCCATAATACTCATATTAATATCTTACCTAGTTTGCCTAAGGTGCTTCTAACTAAAGATAATCTAGCTAAACGGAAGTGGAATGGATGTCAAAAGTGTTGTTTTTGTGATTCCACTGAAACTGTTAATCATTTGTTTATTGCATGTCCGTTTGCAAAGATTATTTGGCGTATGGTGTATTTAACTTATAACATTCCTCCACCAGCTAATATTACTAATATGTTTGGTAGATGGTTTAATGGAGTCGGAAAAAATGATAAACATAAAATCAGAATTGGAGTTTCAGCCCTGTGTTGGGCGTTTTGGCGAAGTAGAAATGATATTATTTTTAACAAATAAACCGGGATCAATTTTTTGCAGGTTATCCGACAAGCTGCTCATTCAATTCAACAATGGGTTTTCCTTCTCCCATTGGACCAGTGGGAGGATATGGTTATTGGATGCAACCGGATGCTAGTGGTTGCTCAGGACTTCTTTTTCCAGGCTACTGGGTGACGACATCTTAATAGATTAGCAAATGCATAGAGGGTCTGTGTGCCGTATTTTCTATTGGCTGATTCATGTAGCCACCTTAGCTGATCCGTGATTGTAATAAGATTTGTTAGATTTTTGGTACTTTGGATACTTTCGTTAATAAAGCAATCCGTGTGTATCAATTGATGCAGAGACTGGGGCGATGCTCCTTTATCTAAAAAAAACCTAGTTTGCCCAGTCCGTAGGTGACAAGCATGCCTCGGATTGATTCTGGTAAGCATGGCTGCTTGATTAATCGGATGGATTCTTGTTTCTTTTCCGAGTCAAATATCTCACATACTACATGCATGGTACATGAACCTAGCAAAGGCTACAAAGCTGTACTTGGGCAGGATCTCATGTACTCCCTCGTTTTTAAAATAAGTGATTTAATTTTATCTAGATGTGAATATATCTAGATATATTTTAGTATGTAGATATATATGTATATAGAAATGGTCGAGTCACATATTTTATGACAAAGAGTACATGAAGTATAGAAAGCAACGTTCTGGTCAAAGTCTACGGAGCAAACCAATAGCTAAGCAAAAAAATCTGCACATATGAGGATTTAATTATCTAACTAGCTAGAAGCAACTAACATTGCATCTCCATCGAAAGAAAGGGATAAGAACGAAGGATAGGGAAAGGATGAAAGCGAGTCGATGTCGACGGTGTCAGTATGTCACACACTGATTGATCACTGGGATAAAACAAGACAAGCACGTGCGGTAATAAAAGTCAAAAGAATTGCATCAATGTTTCATTTCAGTGATTGACCTTCTTGTGCTACAAGCAAGCTGGGGGAAATGAATGGAATCTGCTGGACACATCTTGACCATTATTTTGATTTGAAAACTTGAGGTACGTAGACTTGATCCACATGAGGGATTGAGGGTAGACCTGGCACTACGGAGGATTGTTCTCCAAGGTACTAGCTAGAACATGCATGCGTGCACCAGAGAAGTTATTAGCTTGACCAGCTAACCAGATTATGGGCCAAGTAACAAGATGGGTACTCTGGCATGAGAAGGCCGCCTACGCCTGGAGATAACGATGGGTAGCTGCCTGCCTAGCTAGGATTCTTTGGACATGGGGCACACAACGTAAAGCATGCATACGTATTAATGGAGACTTCGTGAACTGTCGTGCATCTGTCTCAAGGAAGTTCGAGTTTAGATGGATTCTTCTCATAAAAAAATGGAAAACCTCCATAAACCATTTATATATTGCCTTTATATTTCATTATGACGTTCCAATAATGAATTTTATAAAAGTATGGAAGCTTAAAGTTCTACTTTAATTAAACTGCGATTTTTTCTGTAATACCCTCGTAGAATGGTAGTTTTGATAAAGATAACCTTCTTAAGGCCAATTGGCACGATATTATGAAATATGTTCATTGCACGACGAGTCATTCAAACATCTCTTCTCTGATTGTAATTTTTTGCTCGACGGTAGGTCGATTGTCCGGGTCACATTTAACGTGTATCCTTTCTGTAGTGTATCAAACATGTTCGATAATTTCTGGCAAAAATATACACTCCGTTCCAATGAATAAGGCATATAAATTTAGCCAAAAGTCACCATTCTCTAAATTTAACCATTGTTATAGAAAAACATGAACATTTACGATACCAAATCAATATATAATTAAGCTTATGTTCAGTATGATGGTGGGCATACATGTGTACACCAAATGGAACTGATCTCATTCTCTCTCCTCGACCGACTTGACAGCCGCCTTCAACGCCCAAGCACCTCTCCCTCTCTTCCTCGGGAGCTCTACCGGCCAACGTTGGGGCGGGAGAGGGGACCGACTCCCCATTGTATATAGTAGCTCTACGGTTTGCTATTCCTATGTGGGGAATGGCATCATGTCGTCGTTCTGCCTGCCTCAGCTGCCGGCGAGCAGGTGCTAGGGTTTATTGAAGCATGTTCTTCTTCATCTCCGATGGTGGATGGGGAGGGAGAAGGGTGGATCTGGAAGGGCATCCTCAAATAAGCTCGGTGGGGCTAGATCTCGAGCATATATGGAAACTATGTCTCCCTTTCTTTGCCGTCATGGTGTCCAGAGGAAAGGGGTGGACATATCTCTTTGATGATGCTTGACCCTATGGCTCTACGAGAAGATGAAGTACAAAGCTTCTCATGTGCTCCTGAAGTTGGTTTCGGTGGAAGAGTTCATCAGCGGAGGCAAGTTGCTGCCGATGCTATCCATGGCTAGAGGAGTCCTTCACGCTCGGTTGGTGGTGTATCCCGAGCTTTTCCTTCCTCCATCGGGGTTCTTGGATCTTAGCATGGGGTTCATTGTGGGCTTTTCTCCAAGTGGTTTCATACCCGGTAGAGTTGCTGGCGCCTACGGTCCGAGGTCGTGAAAGCCTTGATTGCTTTTCTGTAATTCTATCTGACATCTTGTTTGTGAAGTGCATGTACCAAATTGTAATCTTTCTTACCTCGAGGGTGCTTCTTGTAAACTTGTACTCACAGGTGAAGTAATACGAGCTTGCTGGCCCTTCTTGGTCATTCCCGGTAAAAAATAAAACATGTGTACACCAATGTTAGAGCATCTCCAGTAGCGTCCCCCAAAGCGTCTCCCAACCCGATTTAGGGCGCGCCGGATCAAAAAACGCTTCTAGCTGCATCCCGCAAAGCCGAATTTTGTCCGGCGCGGCCCGAAACGGTGTCAGGCGCCCCGAGCCCGTCCCCGTCCCACAGGGGACGCACCGGGCACGCCGGACACAAACGAAAAACGAGGCAGAGATTGGCGGGGCTGACCAGTCAGCGACTCATTCAAGTTTGGACCTAACCGTCACCTACCTCGCGGCGGAAGTTATTCACGCGAAGTGACACACGACGGCATCTTTGCCTTAATGGCGATGGAGGGGCAGGCGAGACGTCTCGTCGGTGCTGCGCAGCCTCCACGCGTTGCCGGCGTTCGCACGCCACCGCCCGTTCCTGCACGATCTTCCCGCCTCTTCTCGCCTCTTCCCGCGCTTTCTTCCCGACGTCGGCGTCTATAAAAGGTGAAAGTATAGAGATGGTAAACCTAGAGGGGGGGGGGGGGGTGAATAGGTTTCTACAAATTTTAATTCTTTCTTTGCAATATTAGGCTTTGCGGAATATAAAGATGAGCCTAATGCAAACTAGGTGAAGCAACCTATATGAGGATACAACTAACTCGAGCACGAAGGCTCTCACAGGCAGTTAAATCACAAGTAAGGAGTTCGGTTAGAGATAACCGATAGCACGCGGAGACGAGGATGTATTCCCGTGTTCCCTTGCTTTGCAACAAGGTACGTCACGTTTGGAGGAGTGGAGGTCCCACGAAGGATTCCCCGCGCCACGAAGGCTCACCCTATTCTCCGGAGCCTATCCCACGAAGGAATAGCTCACTCACTTGTGGTAGACTTTGAGGTAGCCTCCAAACCTTCACAATCTTGCCCGGAGCAAATCCACAGCCGGATGCTTCCGGACTCCTCTTGCCTACCTAGGGTTTCCAAGGAACCCTAGGAAGCAAGCTTCTCAATGAATACAAGGGGGAATGAGATTTGGCTTGGTAGAACGGTAGATCGGGTCCTCCTCTAATGATTCCCCGGAGGGATTTGAGTTTGGGTGGAGGAGGAGGGAGATCTGAGGCTTTTGGTGTTTCTAGCAAATGGAGTAAGAGAGAGAGAGCTCAAGAACAGCTTGTAGTGTAGTACCTAACTGTTCAGAGGTAGGAGAAGACCTATTTATAGTGTTCTTCGAAATACGGCCGTTGGTCACTTGCCACATCAGCAGATTCTTCGAGAAACCCGGTCAACCGGATTTGGCGCCGGACAGGCCGGTCCACAGCCCGGTCCGACCGGGCCACGACCGAGCAACCGGCCGGTTTCCAACCGGAGCTGGACCGGGTCTTGACCGGGCAGGCTTCGAGCTTATCGATGGCGCCCGGATGTCACAGCTCGTAGTCCGGTTCTTGACCGGGCCGCTGGTCTGGTGCCCGGTCAGACCGGCCATGGACCGGAGCAGCCGGTCCGAAACCGGGCTGGTGACCGGCGCAGATCGGGAGGGCTCGCCTTCTTATCGGAACTTGCCCGGATGGCACCGGTTCCTGGGTCCACAGGACCGGCTGTCCGGCAAGCTGTGGCGGGTCCGACCGGATTCGTGGATCGGCCGTGCTCAAAAACTAGCTGATTTTTCGTCGAATTGGGGGGTCTCCCGTTGCCTTTTGTTGCATTGCTAGAACATCATACCTCTTTGGCTAATACCTGAAAGTCATCTTGTAGGCATGTATTAGTCCAAATACTCTAGCACGGTGTCATAGATACCAAAATAATGGATAAGGGTAAAATACCCTTACAAAAGGTCTCCCGGCTGCCCTCGTCGCTCCACCACCGTCTCCTCCACCACCAGTTGGCAATGGCAAACCGCCCCGGCGATGGCCAGTTCCCTCCACCGTCGTCTTCTCCAGCACCACCTCCACCACCAGATTTGCAGTTCGGCATCGACGTTGCCGCCCGTGAAGAGCTGCGGCAGCGAGGGATGGAGAATTACCGTGCACATCGTCAGGGGCGACGAGAGGCACTCGAGCTGCAGGCCCGCCAGCGGCATGAGGCGACGCATGCGACGGATGTAGCGGCGTTCGATGCCCCTGGCCCCGCAGCTGCCGAGAGCGCGGCGGCAGCAGCGTGGCAGGAGGAGGCTCTGGCGGACACCATTGCGGCGTTCGACGCCTCCACGGAAGAGGAGGCGCGGCGGCGCCGGACGGAGGAGATGAGCCGGCGGTGGGATGATGAGCGCCGGCGCCAGCGCGAGGAGCGGGAGGCGAAGTACCGTGAATGGCGGGTGGCGATCGAGCACCGACGGCGGGAGTCGCTCGAGCGCCAACAGCAGCTGGCGGCGGAGGAGCGTCAGCAGCGGGAGGCGGCGCTGGCGGCAACGGAGGCGGCCTGGACGAGGCGAGCAGATGAGTTGGCGGCGGAGGCTGACGCGTTAGCGTCAGCGATGATGGAGGCGCCAACGGATGAGGAGGAGGCGCCAATGGAAGAGGAGGAGGCCGAGGCGGAGGAGGAGGAGACCGAGGTGGAGGAGGACGACGACGTCGAGTTCGAGTGGTCCGACGACGATGGGCCGCACCCGGACGAGATGGCCGATCAGCAACGCGCGCTCGTCGAGTCCTTCGAGTCGGAGAAGAAGCTCCAGGACGACGCCCGTGCTCGCGAAGAGGCGCAGATTCGTCGCGCAGTCGAGCTCTCCCTCCAGGCGGCGCAGCAGGGGAGGGCGGACGTCGACCCGCTTCTCCGCTCCCCGCCATACATCGGATTTGACTCCAACTTTGTAATATATAATCAAATTTGAAAGAAAAACCTTTATTTTCATACACCAATATTCATTTGGGGAGAATAGTTCAGGGGACGTGACTGGGGAGCGACATCCCCAAACGCGGTACGAATAAAATACCGCCTCCAAACGCTCAATCCAGGACAGTTTGAAATACGGTTTGAAGGCGACTGGAAATGCTCTTATACTCTTTGTTTTTTTTGAAATAAATTACATGGGGGCCCGTTAACTCTGGTATCTTCGATCTGAAATGTTGTCGCCTGGTGTCACGACGACAATGTCCCCTCTCTTCGATGTACGCGGAGTAGATATCAGTTGACAACATTGCCACTATCAATCGTGGGTAGGGTAGGCACATAAATATGCACATGGGTCATGGTGCTCTGCTCGTCGATTTTGACCACTTCAACCTCGCCGATCGGACGGCTATCGGCGACCCAAGTAAAATCGACAGACAGCCAGCAGGAAGCGGCGCCGTACATCGCTGCGTCGCCTCCCCGTCGCCGCAGTAGTCGCATCCGCCGCCTTCCCGGAACTTTCCCCTCGCTCGCTCGCTCCGGTGGTTTCTTGCTTGGCCGGTAAACTTTCCCCCCGTCTCCCTCATTTTTATAGGCTCACCCGCCCGGATCAATTCCGTTCCACTCGCACTCAGTCTCAGATCCATTCCATGTCCCCCTCCCCACAGCATCGCTAAGCTCAAGCATTTTCTTTTACCATGGCCGCCACGCCGGAGCAGTTCCTGCGGGATGGCGCCGACTTCCTCGCCGACGCGGAGCCGCTCTCCCCGTCCCTCTTCCTCGACCTGCCGCCCACGCCCGCGCAGTCGCCGCCGCGCGCCGCCTCCCCGGACGACCACGACCTCGACTTCATCTCCCGCATGCTCATGGAGGAGGACATCGACGATAAGTTCTTCTACCAGTACCCGGACCACCCCGCCATCCTCTCCGCGCAGCACCCCTTCCAGCAGATCATCTCCGACTCCGCCACCTCCACCGACGACTCCCCCAACAGTAACACCACCTTCTCCTCCGACTCCGCAGCCGACAAATCGACATCATCCTCCTCCGACGACTCCGCCACCAACGCCGCCAACTCCACCTCCTCCGACTCTGCTATGTACGCCCCCGCCAGCCCCGCATGGCCGTACGACCCAATCGAGCTCGCCCAGCTTCTCCGCTCCCCGCCATACATCGGACTTGACTCCAACGACTTCCCCGCCGACAACCTCCTCTTCCCCAGCAACGGCGTCACCCCAGCGCTCCCCGAGGCCACCGCCCGCCAGAACGGCGGCAGCACGGGCATCCAGACATCAGCAGCCTTCTCCAAGAATGGGGGCGCGGAGAAGAAGCCAAATCCACTATTGAACAGTGGCACAGAGAAGCAGTCCAGGCAGAAGCCGGTGACTTCTCCCGCTGCTAACGCAGGCCAAGACGTGCTGGCCTTCTTCAGCGGTGGCCAGACGGATAGCGACATGGAAATGCTCAACATGGCGTTCCGCAAGGGCATGGAGGAGGCCAACAAGTTCTTGCCCACCAACAACGCCCTCCTCCTCGGCCTCGACACCACCTCCGATAAGCCGGCACCGCGCGGCTTCACCGCCCGCAGCCAAATGAAGAAGGAGGAGGCCGACACCTTCATGTTCCGTGGAGGTCGGGGTCGCAAGAACAGGCACGGCATGGAAGACTTGGAGGCGGAGGCCGGCAGGAACAGCAAGCTCATGGCCCCGGAGCAGGAGGAAATGGGCACTCGCGAGATGGTCGACGAATTAATGCTCCGCGGCTACGAGATCTGCATGCAGGGGATGGAGGACCTGCGCATCGCCATGGGCAGCGAGGCCGAGAAGAACAGCAGGAAGGGCACAGGCAAGGGGACTAAGCGGGGCACCACCGATGAGGTCGTCGACCTCCGCACCTTGCTCATCCACTGCGCCCAGGCGGTGGCCACGGGCGACCGCCGGGGTTCAAACGACCTACTCACGCAGATCAAGCAGCACTCCTCGCCAAAGGGGGATGCCACACAGAGGCTGGCTCATTGTTTCGCGCAGGGACTAGAAGCACGCCTCGCAGGCACGGGGAGCCAGATCTACCAATCCCTCGTCGCCAAGAGCACCTCCGTCGTGGAGTACCTCAAGGCCTACAAGCTCTACATGGCAGCCTGCAGCTTCAAGAAGATAAACACTGTTTTCGTCGGCAAGACCATCATGGATGCCATGGAGGGGAAGAGCCGCCTGCACATTGTGGATTACAATGTCCAATACGGATTCCAGTGGCCAGGCTTCTTCAGGTGGATTTCAATTAGGGAAGGTGGGCCACCTGAGGTGAGGATCACTGGCATTGATCTCCCGCAGCCTGGGTTCCGCCCGGCCTTCCAGATTGAGGAGACTGGCCGCAGACTCAGCAATGTTGCCCGCGAGTTTGGTGTGCCATTCAAGTTCCACGGTATCGTGGCAAAGTTGGAGACGGTCCGTGCGGAGGACCTAAACCTCGACCCAGATGAGGTGCTTGTTGTCACTAGCCAGTGCGGTTTCAGCAGCTTGATGGACGAGAGTGCTGACATGAACAAGCAGGACAGCCAAAGCCCCAGAGACATGGTCCTCAGCAACATTCGGAAGATGCGGCCTCATGTGTTCATCGACTGCATTGCGAATGGAACCTATGGCGCGCCGTTCTTCATCACACGGTTCCGGGAGGCTCTGTTCTTCTACTCGGCCCTATTCGACATGCTGGATGCGACCATCCCCCGCGACAATGAGGACCGGCAGCACATCGAGCGGGATATCATCGGGCGCTGTGCCTTGAATGTCATCGCCTGCGAGGGTGCTGATCGGGTGGATCGCCCAGAGACTTACAAACAATGGCAGCTGCGGGGACACCGGGCTGGGCTGAGGCAGCTGCCACTGAACCCAGAGGTTGTTAAGATTGTGAAGGATAAGGTTAAGAACTACTACCACAAAGACTTTGTCATCGATGTGGATCACCGGTGGTTGCTGCAGGGGTGGAAGGGGCGCATACTCTATGCCATGTCGGCATGGGTTGCTGCTGAGGATGACAACTCCAAAGTTTAGCTGCTTCTCTTCATTTGATTCCAGGGTGCTGATATAGAAGTTAATACATTTGAGGCAGGTTCATGTTTTATTTGATGTTATCAACAGAAAAATCTATGCCCCAGCTGCTGTGGTTCAGTTGAGTGGATTTTCATTCCAAGGCAGCTTGGATTAGCGGTCAAACTTGTATGGTAGAAATAAGTAGAGACAGACCATCAGTGTCTTGTAATGTTCAGATGCTTAGAGATGCGTAGGATTTAGGTAGGGGGTTTTAGGTATAGCTATGGACATGTTGCTGCAGAGCCGTGATGATGTACACCAAAATTAAGAACACTAGTTTTCTTTTCCTAGTGTATGCTCTTTCTCCTGTAGCTGACAAGCAATATTTGTATTTGTTTTTGATGGTTTAAAGATGTGTGTCTTATGAACTTCATTTTCTTGCTGTATCATCAGATTGGCTTTTCCTTGTGCCTGGAATGAGTAAGAAATGCTTGATTGACCAAGAAACTTTGCACTGGTTACTCAGAGCGTGTTTGATGTGTGCATGTATTATGTGTGTGTTCATACATTATCAAAAAGCTATTTCTCACAGGTTTCAGTTTCGTTAGACAATATTCCACTGTTATCATTCAGATATATTCACTATGAGTGATGTCTTCTTAAGAAATATGTGATCATACCATTTCATGGAAGTTTTACAATGATAAGTAAGTGTTTATGGAGTTATGTTTTTTTTTTAAATGGGGATGATAACTGAGGAGTCCATGAGTTAAAAAAAATTGAGAAGAAGTTCACAGATTCAAGTCTGTTCGATGCATCCTTGGTCAACTTCTGAATCTTCTAATTAGGATTTTAGTATGAAGTCCAGGTTCCAAAGCAAACAAGCATTGCATCTGTACGGAGTAATTGAACCTGTGGTCAGAGGTTGGTTAGATGCTTACTGCTTACTTGAGTTATCTACTTTCGTTTTGGAGATTACCTGAGTTATCTATGTGGTTGCAGGTTTGAATTGCCACTAAATTAGTGCGTCGGTCAAGCGCACGACTAGACATGGATAATTGGTTACATTACGTAGCTAACCAAATTAGGTTCACAAGATCTCAAGCTGGTAGAGCAGTTTGGTCTGTCTTTCGCTATGCATTTCTTAAGCATCTGTTTGGTAGAGCCACATTCTGTTTCCCTTTGAGGTTTGGGAAGCACATATGCAACCAAGTCACAAATGTATATAGTACTAAGAATGAACATTTTTTTTCAAGTATGCCTTTTCTCCTGTAGCTGATGATGATGCACAGCGAAATGAAGATCACTACTTTTCTTTCCTAGTGTATGCTCTTTCTCCTGTAGCTGACAAGCAGAGTTACATGTACTTGGTTTTGATGGTTTAAAAGATGCCGTGTCTTATGAACTTCATTTTATTGCTGTATCATCAGATTGGTTTTTCCTTGTGCCTGGGATGAGTAAGCAGATGTTTGATGTGTGCATGTTATTATGTGTCTGTGTTCATGCATGATCAAAAAGGTATTTGATTGAGCAAGAAACTTTGCACTGGTTGCTCAGAGCGTGTTTGATGTGTGCATGTTGTTATGTGTCTGTGTCCATGCATGATCAAAAAGGCATTTCTCACAGGTTTCAGTTTCTGCTAGACAGTGTTATCATCTAAATATACTACTCACTATGAATGATGTCTTACTGAAGAAATGTGTGATCATACCATTTCATCGAAGTTTTACAATGATAAATAAAGATTATGGACTTATTGTTGATGACAACTGAGGAGTCCCTGGCTTAAAATAAACCTGAGAAGAAGCCCACAGATTCAATCAACTCTGTCCTGTATTTAGTTAATCCTTGGTCAATTTCAGAATCAGTTAGGAAACTAGCATTGTAACTTGTGGTGAGAGGTTGGTTAGATGCTTCCTGCTTGCCTGAGTTATCCATGTGGCTGCAGGTTTGAATTGTTGCCTCCGAATTAGTGCATCAGTTGAGCGCACGACTAGGCATGGATAATTTGGTTACCTTACATAGCTAACCAAATAAGGTTCAAGATCTCAAGAGAGCTGTTTGGTCTGTGTTTTGCTAAGACTTTGTTGGGGCATCCGTTTACATTGGTGGAAGCCTATTCTGTTTCCCTCTTGAGAATTGAGAACCAAGTCAGAAGTGTATATACAGTATAGTACTGTGAATGCAGAGATCAGGGTCTAATTGTTTGAGTAAGCAGCATGTGGGATTAGATAAAGAAAGAAGATGCCTTGGAGTCTGGATGCAGATGCAGAGCTTATCAACTATGATGATCCTAGGGAGCTCAGCTTCATCCAGCTTGCTCTTGCCTTGTTTAAGCTAAATAATCACCATGACAGTTGGCCAGTTGCTTTCTTGTGTTATTTTGTTACTGGTGGAGTACTTGCTCCACCCTGGGAGGCTGGGACCGGCGGCGAGCCGGAATTACAATTGTCAGTTGGCCCTTTTGTTGTCGGGCTCATACTGCATTTCCAGGAGCCTTCCCATCCCATCCCTACTTTTAAGGAAGCATCATTAGCAGAGCTTGACAGTGGACTCGTTAAATCCTAGTACTACTACTACTGTCTGCACAGCTTATTACCTAGTACTCCACCATACCTAGTACTCCAACACTGTTGTACACTTGTACTACTACCAGCAGCAGCAGCAGAGCAACAATGGCTGGCAGTGGCACGCCGGAGGAGTTCCTGGGGCAGCAGCAGGGCTTCCTCGCGCGGCTGGAGCCGCCGTCGCCGTCCCTCTTCCTCGACCTGCCGCCGACGCCCCGGTCCGAGGAGGACGGCGACTCCGCCTTCGACGACATGGCGCTCCCCTACATCTCGCGCCTGCTCATGGAGGAGGGCACGGACGACCAATTCTTCTTCCTCTACCCCGACCACCCCGCGCTCCTCAGGGCGCAGCTGCCCTTCGCCCAGATCCTCGTCCACAGCGGCGGCAGCGCCTCCGCGCTCTCTCCGTCCTGCTCCTCCTCCGACGCCGCCGCCTCCCCCAGCCCCAGCATCGCCTCGCCCTACGACGCGGTCCAGATCTCCCTCCCGCCCTACGCCGACGCCACCAGTGCGTCGCCGCACCACCACGGAGTCCAAAACTCCTTCACTGGTAACTGCTTGTTGACCGGTGACCAGGACATGCTCAAATTGGCCTTCCTCAAGGGCATGGAGGAGGCTCAAAAGTTCCTGCCGCCCAACAGCACCCTCCCGGTCAACATCGGCTCCACCCTCGCCGCGACGACGAAGGAGGTGGCGGTGGTGGGTGGAGTGCCCGCAGGCGGTGGGCTGAAGAAAAAGAGGCACAATCCGGAGCCGGAGGCGGGCAGAGCCACCAAGCTGATCGCGCCGGACCAGGAGGAGGAGGATGGCGCACGCGAGCTGTTCGACGAAATGATGTTCCAGGAGCAGGAGATATGCATGAAGGGGGTTCAGCAGCCGCGCGTCCCCGTGGAAGCCAAGCCAGCGAGGACCAGCCGCAAGGGGACCGGGAAGAGGGGGCGGCCGAGGAAGGGCGTGGTTGGCAGCGAGATGGTGGACCTGCACACGCTGCTGCTCAACTGCGCCGAGGCCGTGTCCGCCGACAACCGCTGGGGCGCGAGCGAGCTGCTCAAGAGGATCAAGCACAACTCGTCCCCGCTCGGGGACGCGCCGCAGAGGCTGGCGCATTATTTCGCCGAGGGGCTGGAGGCACGGCTGGCGGGAAGGGGGAGCCAGCTGTACCAGTCGCTGATGGTGAGGCGCACCTCGGTCGCCGACTTCCTCAAGGCCAACCAGCTTTACATGGCGGCTTGCTGCTGCAAGAAGGTGGCCTTCGTCTTCGCCAACAAGACCATCTGCAATGCTGTGGCAGGGAAAAAGCGGTTGCACATTGTCGACTATGGTCTCAACCAAGGATTCCAGTGGCCAGGCTTGCTACGCATGCTGGCGGCTAGAAAAGGCGGACCTCCGGAGGTGAGGATCACCGGCATTGATCTCCCTCAGCCTGGGTTTCGCGGATCCGACCACATTGAAGATACGGGGCGAAGGCTTGGCAACTTCGCTCGTGTGTTCGGTGTGCCATTTAAGTTCCATGGTATTGCAGCAAAGCGAGAGACTGTCCAGCCTGAGGACCTGGACATCGACCGGGATGAGGTGCTTGTGGTGATTAGTCTTTGCCATTTCAGACTTCTGATGGACGAAAACGTCTGCTTTGATAGCCCGAGCCCCAGGGATGAGGTTCTCAGCAACATCAGGAAGATGCGCCCGGATGTCTTCATCCATGGGATTATGAATGGCTCTTACGGTGCGACGTACTTCCTGACACGGTTCCGGGAGGCGCTGTTCCACTACTCGGCACATTTCGACCTGCTGGATGCGACCGTCCCCCGGGACAATGACGGGCGTATGCTGCTCGAGCGTGACATCTTTGGGCGCTCTGCCCTGAATGTCATCGCATGTGAGGGCGCAGACCGGGTGGAACGCCCCGAGACGTACAAGCAGTGGCAGGCGCGGAACCGTCGGGCTGGGTTGAGCCAACTGCCCTTGAATCCAGAGGTTGTTAGGCTTGTGCTGGACAAGGTCAAGGATAACTACCACAGAGACTTCGTTGTTGATGGGGATCAGCGGTGGTTACTGCACAGGTGGAAGGGGCGTGTGCTCTATGCCCTGTCAACCTGGATTGCTGACGATGCCACCTAGCTTCTTTTCTCCAATCTAACATTGATTGTAGACATCAATAGATCTACCCATGTTTATATGTTAGCACTTAGCTCAACATCTATGTTGTAGAAAGTAGTAACTTCTGTGGTGCCATGAGGTAGGCAATTACTTCTACTATGACCTGGAGGTTCATTACATGTTTTATTTATTTCAAAACCACTTTGTTGCTCATCATGGATCACAAAGCATGTGTTAATATTTTTTTTTAGTTTAGATATCTACAGAATTTGGATGACACTAAATTGGATGCTTTGGCAGTCCTGTTGATGCAGAATTTGAACAATGAACCACAAGACCTGTAGAGTTTATGAGTTCATGCGGTCAAATAGTTTGGTACTTCCCTTTGGGACTGTGTAGAGTAACCATATGTGTGTTGAAACTGTAAAGTTGTACTGGCTAGTTGATGTGCACATTGTTGAAACTGTAAAGGTGTGATAGGCTTGACCATCATAACATGAAGTTTGCACTGGTTATAGTTTCTGTGAACAATGGGCTCTTATTTTGTAGCCTAATTTTGCAATGGTCTCAGATAACCTATGATCCTATAACTGCCTCTCTGAAAAGAGGTTATTCATCATATAACTTGAAAGGCTCAGTGATATACTGTAGAATGATGACTGTGAGAAAGGTGCTAACTTGCACAATTGCAGATTGCATGTTGCTTCAGCTGTGAACCACTTCTAGGCCCAATCTTCGTACTGTGCTCTGCTGATCTTGGGTTTCAGTATTGCTCTTGTAATGCTTTCTAATGTGTACTTCATGCTCCCAGATAATTGACTGAAAACATCTGTTTGAGGTTATTACTTAATCTCAATTGCTATTTCTGTCTATGCTTTAACGTCGCAACTGTTAAGATTCCGTGCCATGCTTTTTCTTTACCTGCAGGACTTTGTTGGGCCACTGATTTGGTTTAGTGTGCAGAGCATATGAGAAAACAATAAGACTGAAGGATTGAGCATGTCAAAGATATGTACACACTAAAGCATGACCAAGATCTTAAGGTATGTTTTGGTCTCAAATTATTTACTCTGTCGGCATAGTGATGTGACCTTTTAAATATCCACATAAATAATTCTGTTTACGCACTCCTTTTCCTTCTAAGATTTATATGAGACAAAGTAAAAGATATAAGTATGTATGCATGTAATTTTAGTTGCAGCTCAGAAATCTGGGTCCAATAAAACTTTTTTTAGATGAAAGTAAATAAAGCTAAGTGCAATAAATACAACGGAGTGGCTGTCGGAAAGTAAACAGCGATGTGAGCTATGGCGAAGACCGTCCGATGCAAGATCAGCGGTTGTAAGTAGGAAGCGATGGCGCGAAGCGGTAAGTTGAAGTCACGGGCGTCGAGTGGAAGATCGATGGCTGTATTTGATCAAGGTGTAGCAAACCAAACTGAATAAGTGTGAGCTACAGTAAAATTGCCGATTCTTCAGTTTCGTCAGATCAGATCTCTGAGAGTTGAGAAGCGCATGCGACCAAGTCACAAGTGTATAGTGGGAGTACTGGTAGTAGTATGAATGAACAAAGGATAATTTAAGTGAGGGTAGTGAACAGATGAGGGATTTATTATGTATGCACGATCTGGGACCCGTAGATAAAGTAAGAATAAGTATTGCAGCCTGGACCGATGCAGAGCTATCAGCCATGATAATCAATTCCAGGGACGGTCAATGGCGAATTATCCATCTCCTAGTTTGCTTGGGTTGGTGTACCTGCTCGCTCAGCTCCCATTCAACTTGCTCGTGCCTTGTTAAATTATTAGTCCTTGAATCTTTGTGTACACCACGGCAGAAATCTTCTTGAATTAGTATAATATATGCTGCGATCGCCATGTTGGGCTAAGCCTCACCATCAATTTCACAGACTTGCTTTCCTTTTTCTTTTCTATATTTGGTGCACTAGTGCTCCGCCCTGGGCTGGGACCGGCGGCGAGCCGGAGTTGCATTTGACTCATTGTCCAGGAAGCATCACTAGCAAAGCTTGTTGTTTCCTACTACTAGCAGCATGGCAATGGCTGGTAGTGGCACGCTGGAGGAGTTCCTGGGGCAGCAGCTGGGTTTCCTAGCGCGGCTGGAGCCGCCGTCGCCGTCCCTCTTCGTCGACCTGCCACCGACGCCCCAGTGCGAGGAGGACGGGGACTCCTCCTTCGACGACATGGTGCTCCCCTACATCTCGCGCCTGCTCATGGAGGAGGGCACGGACGACCAATTCTTCTTCCTCTACCCCGACCACCCCGCGCTCCAAAGGGCGCAGCTGCCCTTCGCCCAGATCCTCGTCGACGCCATCCAAAGCGCCAGCGGCTCCGCCTCCACCTCCACCTCCACGCTCTCGCCGTCTTCATCCTCCTCCGACGCCACTGCCTCCCCCACCCGCAGCACTGCGTCGCCGTACGACCCAGTCCAGATCTCCTGGTCGCCCCCTGCCACGGGATCCCCTGACACCCAGAGCTCCGAGCTCCTCAACGGCGAAACTGAGCAGCCCAGCCTTGGCTCTGGTTTCTTTGATGGGAATGGCTTGTTGCCCGCCGACCAGGACATGCTCAACTTGGCCTTCCTCAAAGGAATGGAGGAGGCAAAAAAATTCTTGCCGCCCAACAGCAGCCTCACAGTCGACATTGGCTCCACCTTCGCAGCGACGGAGGAGGATAGAGTGCCTGCAGGTGGCGGCCTCAAGAAAAGGAGGGACATGCTGGAACCGGAGGTGGGCAGAGCCACCAAATTGATGATGCCAGAGCAGGAGGAGGATGGTGCACGCGAGCTGTTTGATGAAATGATGTTCCAGGAGCAAGAGATATGCATGAAGGGGGTTCAGCAGCTGTGCATCCCCGTGGATGGCTCCAGCCGGAAGGGGAGTGGGAAGAGGGGAAGGCCGAGAAAGGGCCCGGTTCATAGCGAGATGGTGGACCTGCACACGCTGCTGTTGCACTGCGCGGAGGCGCTGTCCGCCGACAACCGCCGCGGCGCGAGCGAGCTGCTGAAGCGGATCAAGCACAACTCATCCCCCCTCGGGGATGCGGCGCAACGGCTGGCGTATTATTTCGCCGAGGGGTTGGAGGCACGGCTGGCGGGTAGGGGAAGCGAGCTGTACCAGTCACTAATGGTGAGGCGCACATCGGCTACGGACTTCCTCAAGGCCAACCAGCTTCTCATGGCAGCTTGCTGCTGCAAGAAGGTGGCGTTCATCTTCGCCAACAAGACCATCTGCAATGCCGTGGCAGGGAGGAGACGGTTGCACATTGTGGACTATGGTCTCAATCAAGGATTCCAGTGGCCTGGCTTGCTGCGCGTGCTGGCGGCTAGAGAAGGTGGACCTCCGGAGGTGAGGATCACCGGCATTGATCTCCCTCAACCTGGGTTTCGTGGATCCTATCACATTGAGGAGGTGGGGCGCAGGCTCAGCAACTTTGCCCGTGTGTTCGGTGTGCCGTTTAAGTTTCATGGTATCGCAGCAAAGCTGGAGACTGTCAAGCCCGAGGACCTGAACATCGACCGGGATGAGGTGCTTGTGGTGATTAGTCTTTGCCATTTCAGGCTTCTGATGGACGAAAACCTCGGCTTTGATAGTCCGAGCCCCAGGGATCAGGTTCTCGACAATATTAGGGAGATGCGCCCAGATGTATTCATCCATGGGATTTTGAATGGCTCGTACGGTGCTACATACTTCCTGACACGGTTCAGGGAGGCACTGTTCCACTATTCTGCACAATTTGACCTGCTGGATGCGACCGTCCCTCGGGACAACAACGGACGTCTGCTGCTTGAGCGCGACATCATTGGCCGATCTGCCTTGAACGTCATCGCATGTGAGGGTGCAGACCGGGTGGAGCGCCCTGAGACATACAAGCAGTGGCAACTCCGGAACCGCCGGGCTGGGTTGAGGCAGCTTCCGTTGAACCCAGAGGTTGTTAAGCTTGTACTGGACAAGGTCAAGGACAGCTACCACAAAGACTTCGTTGTTGATGGGGATCAGCGGTGGTTGCTGCACAGGTGGAAGGGGCGTGTGCTCTATGCCTGGTCAGCCTGGATTGCAGACGATGCCAGCTAGCTTCTTTCTCGATCTAACTTTGATTCTAGACTTCGATTGATCTATCCATGTTTATACTTAGCTCAACGCCCATGTTGTAGTAACTTCCACGGTGCCATGAGGTAGTAAGTTACTTCTATGGTGACCCAGAGCTTGATGACGCAAGTTTTTATTTCAAAACCACTTGATAATGCTCATCATGGATCACGAAGCTTTAGGGGTGGAACTTTTGTAAGTTAGAAATCTGCAGAATGCAGTAATGTCTATGCGTTCATGAGCTGGCACTGAATTGGATGCTTTGGCTATTGTATTGCTGCGGATTTGTAACAATGTTCCAAAATACCTGTAGAATTTATGAGTTCATGTTGTCAAATTGTGTTGGCATGTCCCTTTGGGCCTGTGTAGAGTAACCAGATGTGTGTTGAAGCCGTAAAGTTGTACTGGCTAGTGGCTAGTCAGAGTTGATGTGCACTCATTCTTATAATTCTCTGCACGAACAATTAAAGGTTAATTTGCACTGATGATGGTTTCTGTACACAACAGGCACTTACTTTATAGTCTTAATTTTGCAATGGTCCTAGAAAACAGATGATCCTATAACTGCCTCTCTGGGAAAACAAAATTTATAATATAACTTCTGTAGAGCTCAGTGATATACTATTGAATCATGATTCTGAGAAAGGTGCAAACTGTGCGCAGTTGCAGATTGAATATACCTCCAGCTGTTAACCACTTCTAGGCCCATTCTTCATACTGTTCTCTACTGATTTTGGGTTTCAATATTGCTCTAGTGATGCTTTCTAAATGTGTACTTTATGCTTCCAGCAATGAGTACTGACTACCTCTGTACATCCTTGTGAGCTTATTACTTGATCTCGATTGCCTTTTCTCTCTATGCTTGCACCTTGCAAGTTATAGTATTCTGTGCTATGTTTTGTTGCTTACCCACAGGACTGTAGAAGGCCACTGATTTGGTTAAATGTGCAGAGCATGCGAGAGAACATAGGACTAGGGATCGAGCATCTCTAAGACGTGTACAAACTTTAGCATGGGCAAAGATCTTAAGGTATGCTTTGGTCTGTGGGAACATATTGTTTACTCTCTTGACATATTGATGCGACCTTGCAGACATCCACATAAACTATTGTGTTTTGTGCTCCTTTTCTTTTCATGTGGGACAAAGTACTGTTAGTTGTAGTTCAGACATCAGGAGTAGTGTATTGTGTGCATGTCTTTTATTTTGCCAAGGATCAGGAGTAGAGTAAAATATGTAACACTCTTGTGCTATGAATTGGAACAAGAAGCGGCAGAAGGTGACATCACACCATGGTTGATTAGGAAATCAGGTGTTATTTGTACTTTCTTGTTGGAAAATAATCGGTGATTCCAAGGAAACAAGCTTAGCACAGCAACATCATACCTACCAATCTGCCATGCCTCTGTTCCATTCACCAACAGCTTACTCTTGAATCCTAAGAAGCCCATTGTCATTGCCATTACACTGCACGCCACCATGGCTGCAACTCCCGTCGATGACTGCAGTGCTACGCAGGATCACCTGTCACTTCCCTATATTGCAAGAATCCTCATGGAGGAGCAGGAAGAGGAAGAGGATGTGGATGAGAACCACCCTGTGCTCCTTCATGCCCAGCGATCCTTTGCCCAAATCCTCTACTCCTCCAGTGTGCTTGCCTCTGCCTTATTGGCAAACCAAAGCGACAACTTTGCCGGTGTCACACATTCAAGGAGTTCAGTCAAAGACAGTGTTATTCAGAGCAAGCCTAGCTCAGACGTCTTCAACTTCAAAGCTGCAGATGAGGTTGGCAGCTTTTTGCTGCTCGCCAACAATGAGCACAACATGGACATGTTCAGCACTGCCTTCTTCAAGGGCATGGAGGAGGCCAACAAGTTCTTGCCTACAGACAGCAACCTAATGGCCAGCAACCAGGGCCAAGCAAAGGAGAAAAGCTGCAGGGGCCGCAAGGACAGATACAGCAAGCTGGAGGCGGACGTTGGCAGGACAAGCAAACGTCAGGAAGCCGGTGCCTATGAGGAGTTCGACGAAATGCTCATTGCCTTGGACAATGGGTCTGGGAAGAATAACAAGAAGGGGAGAAAGAATGAGGTGCAGGTGATTGACCTGCACACGTTGCTGATCCACTGTGCCAAGGCAGTGATGGATGACCGGCAGAGTGCGGGTGAGTTGCTCAAGGAGATCCACCAGCATGCCTCACCCACTGGCGATGCCACGCAGCGGCTTGCCTACTGGTTCGCAGAGGGGCTGGAGGTGCGGCTCTCTGGCACAGGCAGCCAGGTGTATGGCACACTCACGGCAAAGGGCACCTCTGCTGTGGCACACGCAGAAGCTTATCAGCTATTCATGTCCACCTGCTGCTTCAGGAAGGTATCCTTCTTGTTCGCCAACAAGGCCATCTTCAATGCCGTAGTGGGGAGGAGCAGGTTGCACATCGTAGAGTATGGCTTCCATTACGGGTTCCAGTGGTCGGAGCTGCTGCGCTGGCTGGCAGCAAGGGATGGTGGCCCGCCGGAGGTCAGGATCACCCACATTGACCTTCCACAGCCTGGATTCCACCCAGAAAAACATATGGAGGAAATGGGTAATCGGCTGACTGACATTGCCCGAGAGATTGGTGTTCCATTCAAGTACCGTGCAATCATGGCGCAGTGGCAGACCGTTTGCATCGAGGACCTGGACATTAAACCTGACGAGGTTCTTGCTGTGAACGACCAATTCAATTTCAGGACCTTAATGGACGAGAGTGTCATCGCAGCCAGCCCAAACCCCAGGGATGCAGTCCTCAGCAACATCAGCAAGATGGAGCCAGACGTGTTTGTCCAAAGCATCATGAATGGCTCCTATGGTACCTTCTTCCTGTCACGGTTCCGAGAAGCCCTCTTCTATCACTCTGCGTTTTTTGACATGCTTGATGCAACCATGCCACGGGAGAGCAAACTGCGGCTGGCGCTGGAGCGTGACGTCTTTGGCTGGATTGTCCTGAATGCTATCGCATATGAGGGAGAGGATAGGGTGGAGCGTGGTGAGACCTATAAGCATTGGCAGATCAGAAACCAACGGGCCGGCCTCAGGCAGCTGCCACTGAACAGAGAGACTGTTAAGATGGCTAGGGACATGGTCAAGAAAGACTACCACAAGGATTTTGACATTGACGAGGATCAGCAATGGCTGCTGCAGGGTTGGAAGGGTCGCATTCTTTACGCCCACTCGACGTGGGTGGCAGAAGCAGCTAGCTACCACTGTTAGCTATTTTCTCCTAGCTGTACTGGAGCAAAGGCAGCTACAGATAATTAGCACTCTACTATTTGTGATGAGGTTTATATTCTAAACTTTGGAGATGCATTTTGACTCGTCCAGTGTTCGTCGGACGGCATAAATCATTTGGGATGATTTTCCTTTTTTTTTTTGCTCTTGTCTTGTACTCAAGCTCATAAAGAAGATAAAAAAATATATTTGTATGGTTTGTGAGTTATCCTTTTTCTTTCCAGAAAATGCAAAGCTTGCGTCTCGATGCATTGATAGAAGAATAGAGTTACGAGCCTAAGACTAGTCCACTACATGATTTGTATGGTTTGTGATTTATCTGGCGTGATGGCTACATACATGATCCAATAAATTTGAACTGGTAGCATGCTTGTTTTTGTGGCTAATGTAACTGGCCACTACAGTGGCGCATCAGTCTCCAGAATTTGATGCTGAGATCTGGATATTGACAGGAACTTTCTGATCTCTTTGTCGCTGTCTGATGGATTCATGTGATGCCGGCAAGGAACATGAAGTTAAATATTGGAAATAAAATACCTATAAGGTTGTTAGAATGAGGTGATATCAACCTCATGTGTTCATACATTTTATGTTTGGTCGCATGTGTTACAAGTTCGGTTATAGATGATGAGGATCAGCACGGTAACCAATTCTGTTCCTTCTGAAGCTACCATGCTCTTTAACAGTTGGCTGGTAAGTAGGGAGAGGGCATTTTTGCTCTCGGGCTCAAATGAGCTCTTTTTCTGCACCACATGTTTGCTCTTGAAGTCTGTGCCAAGTCAACTTGCAATGACTAGGGTGGGCTAGCTGGTGACGAATGTCAATGAGATGTTTGGAGCCCATTGGACTGAATGCCTGCTGCACAGTGGTGTGTCTGAAAACTGCAGGCTGCTGTTGACTCTACCACCAACCTCCACAAAAATGAACGGTCCACAAAACAGGTTCATCTGAGCTCGGGTTCAGATTAGCATTTCCGGGTAAGTAGTCTATAGAGATAATAAATTATTTGTTATTTTTAGACTGTCAATGTAATTTACTGTATGTTCACTTGAGTATGATTAAATTAGAGACATGTTTTTGATTCAAGTTGGCCACTGCTCTTCTTTGCTTAGGTAACCTGATGGATTCAGCAGCGGATTTATTGTGCTGATCTCTTTTTATTGTACTGTGCCAACCTTGCTAAGTGCTCTTTCAAAACAAATATCGTGCAAATAGAGCTGCTAGTTTAGCCCTTCATCATTTAAGTGGTATACTGGTATGCAAATATTTTCATGTGCACATACTACTCGAACATCATCCATTTGTCATTCTTTCCAGAGTATTTTAGAATGCCAGTTCGTTTTTGACATCTTGTACTTGGAAATGGAACAAGAAGGTTACATCATACATAGATGATTAGGACGGCTGTTTTTTGTTCTTCCTTGTTGGAGACAGTTTGGTGATTCCAAGGATACAAGTTTACATCATACCTACCATGATTCCATTCCATTTATTCGAGGAAGCACATTGCCACTGCCCTCTGTCATTACCATGTCTGCCCCTCCTTTCTTGCCCGACCTTCCCTCAATGGCGCACGATGACAGCAACTGTTTTGCCGTGCAGGATCACCTGGCACTCCCAAATATCGCGCGCATCCTCATGGAGGAGGAGGAGGAGCACCTTGACGAGGATAACCCTGCGCTCCTCAAAGCCCAGTGGCCCTTTGCCCAAATCCTCTCATCCAGCACACTTAACTCTGCCTTAGTGGCAGACCAAGGCGCTATCTTGGCTGGTGACATGAGTTCTCGCAGTTCCGCCATCTTTAAGTTCAAATGTGTTGATGAGGTTCGCAGCTTGTTGTTGCTCGCTGACGGCGAGTACAACACGGAAATGTTTAGCACTGCCTTCCTCAAGGGCATGGAAGAGGCTAACAGGTTCTTGCCCACAGACAGCGAGCTGACAACCACCCGTGGGCAGGACCAATTGAAGAAGAGCGGCAGGGGCCGCAAGGAGAGGCACGGAGAGCTGGAGGGTGATGTTGGTAGGACGACCAAATTGGTGGAACCTGGTGCCTGCCAGGTGTTGGACCAAATGCAAATAGCCATGGACAATCAGACTTGCAACATTAACAAGAAGGGGAGAAAGAGCAAGGCACAGGTGATTGACCTGCACACGTTGCTGATCCACTGTGCCAAGGCGGTCATTGATGACCGCCGGAGTGCAGGTGAGTTGCTCAAGGTGATCCAGCTGCATGCATCACCCACTGGCGACGCTACACATCGGCTTGCCTACTGGTTCGCCGAGGGGCTAGAGGCGCGGCTCACCGGCACAGGCAACCAGGTATATGGGATACTCACGGCGAAGGGCACCTCTTCTGTGGCACACTCAGAGGATTACCAGTTATTCATTTCGACCTGCTGCTTCAGGAATGTATCCTTCTTGTTCGCTAACAAGGCCATCTTCAAGGCAGCAGCGGGGAAGAGCAGGTTGCACATCGTTGATTATGGCTTCCGTTACGGGTTCCAGTGGTCAGAACTGCTGCGCTGGCTGGCAGCAAGGGATGGTGGCCCACCAGAGGTCAGGATCACCCACATTGACCTCCCGCAGCCCTGGTTCCACCCAGAAAAACATATGGAGGACATTGGTGATAGGCTGAGTGACATTGCCCAAGAGCTTGGTGTAACATTCAAGTACCGAGCTGTGATAGCGCAATGGCAGACTGTTTGCATCGAGGACCTGGACATGGAACCTGACGAGGTGCTTGCTGTGAATGATCTGTTCAATTTCAGGACCTTAATGGATGAGAGTGTCATCATAACCAGCCCAAACCCCCGGGATACAGTCCTCAGCAATATCAGCAAGATGAAACCAGACGTGTTTGTCCAAGGTACCGTGAATGGCTCATACGGCACCACCTTCTTGTCACGGTTCCGGGAGGTCCTCTTCTTTTACTCTGCAATGTTTGACATGCTTGACGCAACCATGCCACGGGAGAGCAAGCTGCGCCTGGCACTGGAGCGGGACGTCTTTGGCTGGGTTGTCCTGAATGCCATTGCGTACGAGGGAAAGGATCGGTTGGAGCGTGGTGAGACCTATAAGCATTGGCAAATCAGGAACCAATGGGCAGGCTTGAGGCAGCTGCCACTGGACAGAGAAACTGTTCAGATGGCTAAGGACATGGTCAAGAACAATTACCACAAGGATTTTATCATCGATGAGGATCACCAATGGCTGCTGCAGGGGTGGAAGGGTCGTATCCTCTTGGCCCACTCGACATGGGTGGCCAAGGGAGCTAGCTCTGACTGTTAGCTATGTTTCTGTAGTTCTAGTTCATGCACCTGAACATAAATAGATAGGGTATAAATACTATACTGTTTGTGGTGAGGTTTATACTCTTAACCTGAAAGATGCATATTGAGTTGTCTGATGTCAATTGGATGGCGTGAAGCATTTCAGATGACATGGCGTTTTCTTTGCAGTTTTCCTCCACCCAACTGTATAAGATAAATATATATTCATGGTTGTACGTTATCTGGGATGATGGCTATATACATGATCCAGTAAAATTTGAACTGGTGGCATGCTTGTTTTTATTGCTAATTTTGCTGGCTACTACAGTGGCTCATCAGTCTCCAGAATTTGATGTTGTGCTCACTAAAGTGGCTGATCAATCTCCAGAATTTGATGTTGTGCTCATACATGATCCAGTAAACGTATCTATTTCGAAGCATCTTCTAACTCCATTGGTTTCTGGCTAGGAAATATGTCACATGTCAACTGCATTTCGATTGGCCATACTTTTAGCCCATAACAAGCATGTTTACAGTTTTATTTCTTCTGAAGCTACCATGCTCTTGTACAGCTGGCTACTAATCTTGCTTGAGGTCAGTTGCTAAGACAATTTTGATAATTTGTAACCAACATAAAACTGTATCCGTTAATGTGTTCAGATTCTTATTGATTGCCTCGAATTTCTATGTTTTCTCTCTGCTTTACTGTTTCAGGTCACAAGTACATCACATTGAGCCCTATGTTTACTTGCAGGTCTAGTGTGCTACTTGGCTGTGTGCAGTGCAGGGGATCAACGGATCAGGCCTGAGGTAGCAAACGACTACCACATTCTAATAGTGATCACTGATTAAAAGAAAAATACAAGTATACTACTTTCATACGTAATACAAGTATACTACTCCCTCCGTCCGACCAAAAGTGTCTCAACTTTATCAAAATTTGTCTATATCTAGACACTATCTGTAGATATATCTAGATATATCCAAATTTTCATAAAGATGAGACACTTTTGGTGGGACGAAGGGAGTATTTTCTTGTGGTGGTTAAATTCAAAATTACTACATATCATAGAATTTTTGGAGAACATACTATCGTGTGGTAGGGACAAGCAGGAGAACCAGTGATGTTCTGGTATTGTATATCTTAGGACAATTCATTTTAAAGAGGCAACGACCATGTCTATTTCGGAGGCAGGTGCATGGTTGATGGATGACACCAAAGTCTCCAAGCATGGGAAGCATCGACCCTGCCTCTCCCTCCGTACAAGAGCAATCGGCCATGTCCTTGTGGAGTGCAGCACCATCACCAGTTCAGTTCACCACCATGGCAATCACCCCGGAGCAGTTGCTGACCCTGGAGAGACTCGCGGAGTCCCCTCCGCCATCCCCGTCCCTCTACCTTGATATCCCTCGGCCGTCCCACAGCTTTAGCATCGGCGACCCAGTGCTCCCATACATCACGCGCATTCTCATGGAGGAGGACATAGACGACAGGTTCTTTTACCTGTACCCCAACCATCCTGCCCTCCTCCAGGCGCAGCAGCCATTCTCCCAAATCCTCGATGACGCCAAGGATTTGCAATCCAGCAAAGAGGGTGACACGGAGAGGATGAGTTCTGATGCATCTTTGCGGGGTGTTCGTGGGGGCAGCCTGTTCTTGGCCGACAAGGGCATCCAAGGTTGGGCCTTTGATGGGGCTGAGATGGACAATAATGTTGATCAGAGCAAGCTCCCCTCCGATGAAGTCATGCTTAACTTGGCATTCTTGACGGGCATGGAGGAGGCCAACAAGTTCTTGCCTAGAGACGACAAGCTACAGGCTGGTGCTTTCACCGAGGGCCAAGCAAAAGAGATTGTTGGGCGAAGCGGTTGTGGTCGGGGGAGGAAGGGACGGGCTGATGGGGACAAGGAAGAGGAAGTGGTGGGCAGGGCCAGCAAACTGATGGTGCCGGAGCTGGAGGAGGATGGTGCCACCGAGTTGTTCGACAAAATGATGCTGGAAAGTTACAAGCTCCGATTTGATGCGATGGATGAGCTAGAAATCACAATGGGAAATATCACAGCTGAGAAAAGAAATAAGAGGGCTGCGCGGGGAAAGCAGGGAAAGAGAGAGGCGGTGGACCTGCGCGGGCTGTTGCTAAGCTGCGCACAGGAGGTGTCCACCGGCAACCGCCAGGGTGCGGGCAATCTGCTGAAACAGATCAGGGCACATGCGTCAGCGAATGGTGATGCCGCTCAGCGTCTGGCACATTGTTTTGCCGAGGGGCTTGAGGCTCGACTGGCGGGCACGGGGAGCCAGGTGTACAAGTCTCTCATGGCTAAGCACACCTCCACCATGGAGTTCCTCAAAGGGTATGAGCTGTACATGGCTGCCTGCTCCTTCAGGAGGGTGGCGTTCACATTTGCCAGCATGACCATCTTCGATGCAGTGGAAGGGAAGAGGAGGTTGCACATTGTGGACTATGGCTTGCATTATGGGTGCCAGTGGCCTGGCTTGCTGTGTTGGCTGGCGAGCAGGGAAGGCGGGCCACCGGAGGTGAGGATCACTGGGGTTGACCTCCCCCAGCCTGGTTTCCGCCCAGCTAAGAGGATTGAGGAGACAGGGCGGGCGCTCAAGAACTGTGCCCGTCAGTTCGGCTTGCCGTTCAAGTTCCATGCCATCACGGCCAAGTGGGAGACTATCCGCGCGGTGGACCTCAACATCGACCCTGAGGAGGTGCTTGTGGTGAATGACTTGTTCAATTTCAACACTTTGATGGACGAGAGCCTTGTTATCGACAGACCCAGTCCCAGGGATGTGGTCCTAAGGAACATCCAGAAGATGCGGCCAGATTTGTTCATCCAAGGTGTTGTGAATGGTTCGAGCGGCCCATTTTTCTTGGCACGGTTCCGAGAGGCACTCTTCTTCTACTCATCGGTGTTCGATATGCTTGAAGCCACCACACCGCCGGAGAGCTATCAGCGTTTGGTGCTCGAGCGAGACATGTTCGGGCAGTGTGCCTTGAATACTGTTGCCTGTGAGGGTGCAGACCGCGTCGAGCGCCCTGAGACATATAAACAGTGGCAGCTGCGAAACCAACGGGTAGGCCTGAGGCAGCTGCCATTAAAGCCAATTATCACTAAGGTGGCAACAGACAAGGTCAAGAGCCTGTACCACAAGGACTTCGTTGTCGACGTGGACCAGGGGTGGTTGCTGCAGGGATGGAAGGGGCGAATCCTCTATGCACACTCGGCATGGGTAGTAGACAACACTAGCTCTGATTATTAGTTTCCTTTTCCGGCATAAAAAAAGTTATCGTTAAATATATAGTCAGCGCATCCCATACTGTTCCCTTACGAAAGATAAATATATGGAATTATGAATACATGATGTAGACACCATGTTTGACTTTGATGAGTTAAAACATCTTCAGTGGCTGTCTGAAAATTAATTCCACGACATCACGTTTGACTTTCATGAGTTAAAGACACCTTGTAATGATCAGCTGTTGTTGCAACATTTTTTCCCGAAAAAGCGCAAAAGCATGTGTCTCACGCATTGATATAAGATCTGTTGACAACCCCAAGAATGGAAGAAACAGTTGTTGCTAAAAGTTATCTGTCTGTTTAATTGTGTAGAAATGGTGCATCGATAGATGATTTAAATTGAATCCTACATCATTTAGTCCAACAAGATGGATATGAATCTGTAGGTTCTACACTCCTACAAAACCATTTGTTTGCTTGTAGGTGTGAAGTGCTGCTGATTTTGTCCAAGCATGGAGCAGGAAAGAAACATATGACCGAACATGGTTACAGCCTTACATGTCATCTACCGCAATATAATTACTAGTACAGATGGTTTAGGTACAATGTTTTATCTCAATATAATTACTAGTACAGATGGTTTAGGTACAATGTTTTATCTTCAAAACTTGACTAGTTCTCTCCCAGTATAATGGGACATGATCCTTTCATGGGAACTCACATCATCAGAACAGTTCAAAGACATAAAATCAATCTCTACAAGGCAAACTGCAGCTTCTGATCAGACTGGGACAGAAGGATGGCTGCAACAACAAGGTGAATATATTGTTTCTGAAACAAGCCCTTGTTTGTTTATCCATATGTGCAGCCGCTGCTGGTTGATCAAACCAACCTTCTGGAATGTAAAGTTTCGATGGTTCCAACAGCTAGCAACAGTGAGATTGGTGGCTTCACATGGGACGGATGGAGGGCAAGATGGTGTGTACCAATCCCAGTCCAAGATATTTACACTGAACATCACCAAGCACCCCATCATGGCTGCCACCCCAGAGGAGTTGCTTGGCCTCATCGAGCCTGCACCACCGAGCCCTTCAATCTTCCTTGACCATCCATCAATGACCCATGATGGCTCGGAGCCGCCTCAAGATGATCAAACCCTGGCATACATCTCACGCATGCTCATGGAGGAAGATATTGTCGACAAGTTCTTCTACCAGTACCCTGACCACTCGAAGCTCCTGCAGGCCGAGCAGCCATTTGCACAGATCCTCTCTGGCGCTGCCACCAACTCATCCAATGCCCAGGAATCCTTGGCACCCGACGCGATTGCCTCCACCATGCTGCATAGCAAAGGCCGCAACACGGACATCATGGTTTCCAGATTCTTTTCTGGCGAGGTACAAGATCCAACCTTCTTCGTGAACGGCACTTGTGTGGTGGAGCCCAACAGTATGGTGTTCCCCAGCGAGGGTAGCGCCAGCATTGACATGGTATCGAGCATTGCATTCTTCAAAGGCATAGAGGAGGCCAACATGTTCTTGCCTAGAGACAATGGGGTGGCGGATGATAGAGGGCGTAAGCACAGGTTTGACATGAGTGATGAGACGGAGGCGGACTTGGGCAGGAGAAGCAAGCAAATTGTGGTGCTGGTGCATACTGACGCCGAGGAGGAAGCCACCGCGCTCGAGAAATTGGACCGGCTCATCCTCAACGGCTATGACATGTACCCCAATGAGATGCAGGAGGTAGTACGCCTCACTCTTGACAAGGAGAACAAGGCAGCACAGTTGAGCATCTACAGGCGTGGGAGGCGCGGCGTGAGGCAGACAGCGGTGACTGACCTAGAAACGTTGTTGATCCGTTGTGCAGAAGCAGTGGCCAGCAATGACCAACGCAGCGGGCGTGACCTGCTGGAGCGGATCAAGTGGCACTCCTCACCGACAGGGGACGCTAGGCAGCGGTTGGCCCATTACTTCGCCCAGGCGTTGGAGGCACGGATGGCAGGCACGGGGAGCCAGCTCTACCACGCGCTCATGGGGAAGCGCACCTCTGTCGTGGAGCTCATCAAGGGCTACCATCTGTACATGGCCGCCTGCTCTTTCCTGAAGGTGGCGTTGCTCTTTTCCAACAAGACCATCTACAACGCCGTCGCAGGGAGGAGGAAACTGCACATTGTGGACTATGGCATCAACACCGGGTTCCAGTGGCCGGAGTTGCTCCGAATGCTGGCGGACAGGGAGGGTGGGCCTCCAGAATTGAGGATCACTGGCATTAATTACCCTCAGCCTGGTCTCCATCCGGCTGAGCAAATTGAGGAGGCAGGACGCCGGCTCAGCAATTGCGCAAGCCAGTTTGGGGTGCCATTCAAGTTCCGCGCCATCGCATCCAACCCTGAGGCTGTCCGGGTTGAGGACCTCCACATTGATCCTGATGAGGTCCTTGTCGTGAACAGCGTATTCTTTTTCAGGATCGTGATGGACGAGAGCATCACATTTGACAAGGTAAGCCCAAGGGACATGGTGCTCAACACTATCACGATGATGAAGCCGTCGGTTTTCATCCAATCCGTTGTCAACGGATCATACAGCGCGGCATTCTTCATGACGCGGTTCCGCGAGACGTTGTACTACTTCACATCGTCCTTTGACGTGATGGAGACCACCATTCCTCGGGATAATGAGAAGAGACTGCTGGTGGAGCGGGATATTTTTGGACGATCCGCTATGAACATGATAGCCTGCGAAGGCACAGACCGGGTGGAGCGCCCTCAGAACTACAGGGAGTGGCAGGTGCGGAACCAGCGGGCAGGGCTGAGGCAGCTTCCGTTGGATGCTGATATTGTTCTGATGCTCAAGGACATAGTGAAGAAAGATTACCACAAACATTTCACGATCAACGAGGATCATCAGTGGCTTCTGCAGGGATGGAAAGGTCGGGTCCTCTGCGCCATCTCCACATGGGCTGCTGATGATGCTAGTGGTTTTGAAGTGACATAGGTAGATAGGTTGAAGTACCAACGGGTATACATTTCATCTGTTGTTTGTCATGTATGGTACAGTAAGTTTAATCAGTGTTTCATCTGTATCTGTCAGTTGCATCAGATGCGTGTTTCTCCGTTTTTGTATTTGTAACTGATTCAAAGAAACCTTGGCCATGTTGGATATGTTTCTCAGAGTGGACGAGCACACAAACATCTGCTTGCCTGCAAAATTGCCACTGCATTATGAGAGATGAAATTATTATAGATGAGCAACCCCTACATTAGAACTTCGGTCTGCTGTTGGTGGCACATTTTTCTTCTGTTTTCTCCAATCAGTCATGACATGGTATATAGTGCGCTTGAAAGTTGGCAATGATTCTAAAATGGTATCTGTCTGTTCCTAAATATAAGTTAGTTTTGGGAGTTCAAATTGAACTCCCAAAACGTTTTATATTTACGAATTGGAGGGAGTACATACAATCAGTTGTTGCTAAAAGTGAATTATCTGTTTTAACCATGTAGAAATTCCATTGCATATATGCGTTATGAGATAACACTGAATTCAACATCATTTGATCCAATCAGATGGTTGGGAATTTTTAATTTCTTTACTCTCACAAACCATCTGTTTGCTTGCAGGTGTGAAGTGCTACTGATCTGGTCCAACCATGGAGCACGAAAGAACATAGGACCGGACATGGTTAGAGGTCATCTATGTCAATATAATTACTAGCAAGATACAACTATTTCTCTCATGAATTTGACTGGTTCTTTCCCTCTACGAATGGAACAGATCCCTTCATGTGAATTCACATCAGCACAACATTTCAAACACATAAAATCAATCTCTCCAAGAAGAATTGCAGCTTTTTATCAGACTGGGACAGAAGGATGGCTGCAACACCAAGGTGAACATATTCTTTCTGAAACGAACCCTTCTTTGTTTATCAATATATGTGCGGCCGGTGCTGGCTGATCAAACCAACCTTCTGGCATGTAAAGGTTCGATTGTTCCAACAGCTAGCAATGCTGAGCCTGGTGGCATCACATGAAAATGGATGGAGAGCAAGACGATATCTCCAATCGATATTTACACCACACCATCACCAAGCATCCCATTAAAAACGTGATATTCACGGGCGTGCGCTCTTCAGCCAACCAGGCACTGCTCGGTTCTCAACAAGCACCCCATTATGCCAGCCACCCCAGAGGAGTTGCTGGGCCTCATCGAGCCTGCACCTCCGAGCCCTTCCGTCTTCCTCGACCATCCATCAATGACACATGGTGACTCAGGGCTGCCTCAGGATGATCAAACCCTGGCAAACATCTCACGCATACTTATGGAGGAAGACGACATTGTCGACAAGTTCCTCTACCAGTACCCTGACCATCTGAAGCTCCAGCAGGCCGAGCAGCCATTCGCCCAGATCCTCTCCGGTGCTTCCACCACGTCATCCAATGCCCAGGAATCCTCAGCACCCGACACACTTGCCTCGACCGTGCTGCCTAGCAAAGGCAACAACATGGACGACAAGGTTTGCAGGTTCTTTTCTCGCGAGGTACAAGATCCAACCTTCTACTTGAATGGTACTTGTGTGGTGGAGCCCAACAATATGGTGTTCCCCGGAGAGGGCAGCACCAGCATGGACATGCTGTCGAGTATGGCATTCTTGAAAGGCACGGAGGAGGCCAACATGTTCTTGCCCAGAGACAACGCGGTGGTGGATGGTAGGGGGCGTAAGAACAAGTTTAGCATGAGTGGTGATACGGAGGCGGACTTGGGAAGGAGAAGCAAGCAAATAGTGGTGCTGGTGCATACTGACACTGATGAGGATGCCATCGCGCTCCAGAAGTTGGATCGGCTCATCCTCAATGGCTACGACAAGTACCTCAATAGTATGCAGGAGGTAGTACGTGTCACTTTGGATAAGGAGAACAAGGCAGCACAGCTGAGCATCTACAGGCGTGGGAGGCGCGGCATGAGACAATTGGCAGTGACTGACCTAGAAACACTGCTGATCCACTGTGCAGAAGCAGTGGCCAGCAATGACCGACACGGTGCGCGCGAGCTGCTGCTCAGGATCAAGTGGCACTCCTCACCGGCAGGGGACGCGAGGCAGCGGCTGGCCCATTACTTCTCCCAAGGGCTGGAGGCGCGGCTGGCAGGCACGGGGAGCCAGCTCTATGGCGCACTCATGGGGAAGCGCACCTCTGTCGTGGAGCTCATCAAGGGCTACCATCTTTACGTGGCAGCCTGTTGTTCCCTCAAGGTGTCGTTGCTCTTTTCTAACAAGACCATCTACACATCCGTTGCAGGGAGGAGGAAACTGCATATTGTGCACTACGGCATCAACACTGGGTTCCAGTGGCCAGAGTTGCTCCGGTGGCTGGCGGACAGGGAGGGCGGGCCACCAGAAGTGAGGATCACTGGCATTTTTTTTTTTTGATAAGGGATGCTTTCATTACTTTTATAAGTAATTATATCCAGCCTCTGCATAACCAGGATGCACACAGCCGTTTATGTACACATCAAGATGAAACATATAACGCCTAAGAAGTAGGTGGGGCATCTATCCGTAGACTATGCTGCCACCCATGTTGGGAAAAAGTATCCCTCGCCGTAGCGTACAACCGTGTACAGTCTCCAACCTCCGTAAACAGGTCTCGGTTCTCCACTCGCTGAAGAGGTAACCACGAACGGAGAATACCTGTACATCTGTAGATGACCTGCAACAAAGAGCAATTCATATCATTAAAAATCTTGTCATTTCTACATAGCCAAAGCGCCCAGATAACTGCTAGCGCCCCTACCCTAAGAAGCAACTTAAACCTTGAATCAACACCATGGAGCCAATTACCAAAGACATTGGCAACACTAGTCGGAGGATACAGGGTAGACACTACTTGAATGACTGACCATATAGATCTCGCGAACTGGCATTGGAAGAACAAGTGCTTGATTGTTTCGTCCTGTTGACAGAAAACACATCGAGTACTCCCATGCCAATTACGCTTAACAAGATTGTCTTTGGTGAGGATTACCCCTCGACGAAGATACCATCCAAAAAATTTAATTTTTAATGGTATCTTCATCTTCCAAATCTTTTTATTATTATCAACTGGTAGATCAGAAAGAAGGATCGCGTTGTAGAAAGATTTCACAGAGAAAGCACCGTTGGCATGAAGGTTCCATCTAAATTCGTCCGGTTCGTCCGATAATTGAATATCCCCGAGCCGTTGAATTAAGGTATTCCATGCCGCAAGTCTTTTTCCAAGTAAAACCCGTCTGAACGTCACATTCGGGGGTGAGGTAGCCATTACGGTAGCAATGGTATCACCTTGACGACGAGCAATCCTATAAAGAGCTGGATACTGTTCACTTAGGGGTGCGTTGTCAAGCCAAGCATCTTCCCAGAAACGTATTTGTGCTCCATTTCTGATTGAGAAAGTGCCATGGCGAAAAAATTCATTTTTAGTCGCCATTAGCCCGGCCCAGAAGTGAGAATCCCCTGGTTTCCAAACCATTTGGGATAATGTCTTCGAACCGATATACTTTCGTCGAAGGATAGTCTGCCAAGTCCCATCCTCAGTGAGGAGCTTAAACAGCCATTTTCCCAATAGGGCCGAATTCTTGACTTCCAAATCATGAACTCCAAGCCCACCTTGGTCTTTGGGACTACAAACTATACTCCACTTAACCAGTCGATATTTCTTTTTCTCACTGTCCCCTTGCCAAAAGAATCTGGATCGATAATAATCGAGTTTATGCAGAATTCCTTTTGGTAGGATGAAAAATGATAACATATACAGTACCATGTTTGTGAGTACCGAATTAATGAGTACCAATCTTCCACCTAGGGACAGCAGCTTGCCTTTCCAGCTACTAAGGCGTTTTTGTAGTCTTTCTTCCACTAATTTCCATTCCGCGATTGTAAGTCTCCGATAATGAATCGGAATACCCAAATAACGAATCGGAAATTGGCCTTGCCCACAACCAAACAACTCTGTGTACAGAGTCACATCATTTTGGGCATCACCGAAGCAGAACAATTCACTCTTATGAAAATTGATTTTCAATCCTGACAATTGCTCAAAGGCCGCCAAGATTAATTCCAAGTTTTGAGCTTTTTCAAGATCATGATCCATAAATAGAATTGTATCATCGGCGTATTGAAGTATAGATAAGCCACCATCAACTAGATGTGGAATCACTCCTTCAATCTGGCCATTAGCCTTAGCCCGCTCTATGAGTATAGCCAGAATATCCGCTACAATGTTAAACAACATCGGTGATAACGGATCCCCTTGGCGTAACCCTTTTCGTGTTTGGAAATAGTGACCGGTGTCATCATTGACCCGGATTGCGACACTACCTCCATACACAAAATCATTTATCAGAGCGCGCCACTCTGGAGAAAAACCTTTCATCCTGAGTGTTTGCTGTAGAAACGACCACTTAACTTTATCATAAGCCTTTTCAAAATCTAGTTTTAAAATAACCCCATTTAATTTCTTAGAATGCATCTCATGTACCGTCTCATGCAAGACCGCCACTCCATCAAGGATGTTTCTTCCTTGCATAAAGGCCGTCTGTGATGGCTGGACAACATGATCCGCAACCGTATTAAGTCTAATGGTGGCCACTTTCGTGAAAATCTTGAAACTTACATTTAATAGGCAGATAGGTCTATATTGTTGAATCCTTTCTGCCTCATTAACTTTCGGTAACAAGATTACTTCACCAAAATTTAGACGAAATAATTCTAGTTGTCCAGAGTGTAGGTCACTGAACAAATCTAGAAGGTCCGATTTAATCGTGTCCCAGAAAGTTTGATACAACTCAGCTGGGAAACCATCAGGACCCGGTGCTTTGTTGCATTCCATTTGGAAAACTGCCTTCTGAACCTCTTCCTCAGTATAAGGTGCGGTTAGTAGACCATTTTCCTCAACGGAAACTTGGGGTATATCGGCCGTTAAATCCTCATTAAGAGAGAAAGTACTTTCCTCCGGAGGACCAAACAAGCCTTTATAATAATTAGTAATGTACGATTTGAGCTGCTCATGGCCTTCAATCACCCCTTCATCTTGAGTAAGAGAATGAATACGTTTTTTCCGATGTCTCCCATTGGCTAAAGCATGGAAATATCGCGTATTTGAATCTCCCTCTAAAATGAACTGGGCTTTGGATCGCTGGTACCATTTGAGTTCCTCCTCATGAAGAAGACTCGCCATCTGCGCATTTGATTGATTTTTGAGTTCAATCTCCTGCGTCGACAGCGGTCTAACCTCCGCAAAAGCCTCAAGCTCATCAATGACCTTTGATAAGCGAGCCTTCTCTTTTTTAAGAATACCAGCCGTATGGGCAGCCCAACCACAGAGATGTTTGCGCAATGATCGCATCTTATTGTTCCATCTCAGAATTGGAGAGCTGCCACCGACCGGTCTCTCCCAAACCTTCTTAACCATATCATGAAAACCTTCCCGATGTAGCCAACCAAGTTCAAATTTGAACGGCCGCTTACACACAGGACGGGGTTCCCCAGTGGTTAGAAGGATGGGGGCATGGTCAGACAGATTTACAATACGTTCTAGTGCACGGACAGACACCATAGGGTATTTATTTTCCCATTTGGTGTCCATCAACACGCGATCTAGTTTCTCGTAAGTGGGTTCAGGCAAGCTGTTGGCCCAAGTAAACTGTCGACCAGACATGAACACCTCCCTTAAATCAAGACTGTCAATGACAGCATTGAATAGAAAAGGCCAATATCCATCAAAGTGGCCTTTACTTTTCTCATGAGGAAATCTCAACAAATTAAAATCGCCTCCGATTAAAATCGGGTAGGGATTATCTTTTGTAAGATTTACCAATTCACGTAAAAAGTCAGCCTTAAAAGCATCCTGAGCGGCACCATACACAGCGACTAGACTCCACTTGAACCCGTCTGCTTTATTCTGAATGTCGAGCTTAATGTGATACTCTTCATCAGAACTAGCTAAGACAGTCATGGTATCAATGGATCACTGGCATTAACAACCCTCAGCCTGGGTTACATCCGGCTGAGCAAATTGAGGAGGCAGGACGCCGGCTCAGCAATTGCGCTCGCCAGTTTGGCGTGCCATTCAAGTTCCGCGCCATTGCATCCAAGCCAGAGGCTGTCCGGGCCGAGGACCTCCAGATTGATCCTGATGAGGTCCTCGTTGTGAACAGCGTATTCTTTTTCAGGATCTTGATGGATGAGAGCGTCACCTTTGACAAGGTAAGTCCAAGGGACATGGTGCTCCACACTATCAGGAAGATGAAGCCAGCCGTGTTCATCCAATCTGTTGTCAACATGGAAAAAAATAGCGCGCTATTCCAACGCTATAGCATATCTGGAGAGCCGACGCTACGCTATTTCGGCGCTATAGCGCGCTATTCGCGTTAATAGCACGCTATAACATGCTAATAGCGTATTTTTAGACCCACGCTATTTTGTTATAGCGCGCTATTTTTTTCCTTGGTTGTCAATGGAGCGTACAGCGCGGCGTTCTTCATGACACGGTTCCGCGAAGCGTTGTACTACTTCACGGCGCTTTTTGACGTGATGGAGACCACCATTCCACGGCACAATGAAAAGAGACTGCTGGTGGAGCGGGACATTCTTGCACGGTCTGCCATGAACATGATAGCCTGCGAAGGCGCAGACCGGGTGGAGCGCCCTCAGAACTACAGGGAATGGCAGTCACGGAACCAGCGGGCAGGGCTGAGGCAGCTGCCCCTGGACCCTAATATTGTTCTGATGCTCAAGGAGATAGTGATGAATGAGTACCACAAACATTTCACCGTCAACGAGGATCATCGGTTGCTTCTGCATGGATGGAAAGGCAAGGTGCTCTGCGCCCACGCGACATGGGCTGCTGATGATGCTAGTGGTTCTGAATTGGCATAGGTAGGTTGAAGTACCAATGGATATACTCATATACATTTCACTTATTGTTTGTCAAGTATGGTACGGTAGGTTTTCATCAGTGTTTGATCCCTATCTGTCTTTTGCTGTGTCAGATGTGTGTTTCCTCCGTTATGTATCTGTGACTGAGTAAAAGAAACCATGGCCATGTTGGATATGTTTCTCAGAGTGGACGAGCACATACATCTATTTTGACTGAAGTTGCCACTACATTATGAGAGATGAGAGTATTATAGATGAGCAACCCCTACATTAGAACTTGGGTTTGCTGTGGCCTGTTGATGGCACATCTTTCTTCAGTTTTCTCAATCAGACATGAAATGATATACAGTGCGCTTGTAAGTAGGGTGGAAAGCGGCGTGGCATGCGGGCGGAAGTTTTCGTTAATCATGCTCTAATTCCGATCTGATTCCATAACTCATTTTTCTCTAACTTTGCATTTGCAGGGCAGATGTGGGACGCCGCCTGCCACCCTACTTCTAAGTTGTCGATTAGACGATGAGTACATACAATCGGTTACTAGAAAGTATCGAATGGTAACTTGTTTTCATGTTTTGGTGGACTGTTTTCATTTCTCGTGTAGCTGTTCTGATTCCACGTGCATTAGCGCGTCTTTTTGTTTCCCTAACGTGAACTGGAAAGTAGTTCTTGTGCAGTCAACGTGCATGAACTTTTGGCAAAAGAGACCACCCTACCTAATTCATTGACAAAAAAAACCACCTCTAAATCAAATTGGTAAAAAAGACCACATCCGGCGTGGCGGTGGAGCCCCCTAGCCGACACGTGGCATCATGCCGCCGGGAGCGGTGGCGGCAGGGCATGCCGCCTGAGGACGTGGCGGCACGTTAGCTCGCAGCGCTCGCTGTCCGCCGCCGTTTCTCAACGCGGGCCATGCCAGCCCTGCCTCCGGCGACAGGAGGACGTGGAGCTAGCCTCCGTAGTTAGTGGCGGCAGGGCCCAGCACTATGCACGCGCACATGCACTTGTCCCGCTCAAAGCAACGTCGCGCGTGGGAGCATGGCACGGCGTCGCTCGACCGCCTAACGTGCCGCCAGAGCATGGGACGGCAAGCTCCTGCCGCCACGGCCTCCGGCGGCATGTGCCACGTGTCTCCTGGGGGCGCTGCCGCCATGCCGGAGGTGGTATTTTTTGCCAATTTGATTTAAAGGGGGTCTTCTTTGTCACTAATTGGGCAGGGTGGTCTTTTTTTCCAAAATTTCAATGTGCATCTGAAGGTAAGGTCACAGTTTTATCATGTTGTCTGCATCGTTTTTTTTTTTTTTTTTGCGGAGAAAAAGCCAGTGATATTACTCCAGGATCCTTACAGAACAGTACACAAGAAAAGGAAAAATAACAAACCAGTCCCGAAGGACCACGAGGTCGCCGGCGCTGAAGAAGACGTGCCGTGGGCGCGCCGCCGTCGCCCCTCCTCTGAAGCCTTGGATCGGAAGGAGTCCCCTGACGGACGGGAAGTCTACGGGCCTCAGCTCAACCGAGCCTCCACCTTGCAACGCCGTCGTCGTCCTCGATCTGGAGCTCATCACCAACACTTTCCTCTTATTCAACCACCGGAGCCGCCGCTCCACAGACTCCGGCTCGGGGAAGATGCGCAGCACAGCTCCTCCGAGCTGCGAGCGCCGGAAGGCAGTCGATCCGCAGCCGTACCCCACCGGAGCACCGCCGCGAGGGAGGAAGACGACCACCACCAAAAGCCGACCCGACGACGCCGCCTCCACCACCGCGCCGCCAGAAGGCAACCTACTCGCACCTACCATATCTACAGCACGGGATCCGAGGATCCCCCACCCTCCCGCCGCCGGAGCGGCCGCCGGAGGAGGGGGATCCGGCGAAACACCGTCGGAGAAGGTGGCTTGACTAGGGATTTCACAAATCGCCTCTCCCGGTTACTGTAGCGCGAGAGAGAGAGGTCCAGGCTCCTCTAGTCGTTGTAGAAGAGCATCCTACGTTCCTCTTCAGTATATCTTAGTCAATTGCAGAGAATACATTTGTCCCAGTACACAAGAATGTACGCCTACTACAGGTCTGTTTGTCCCACGGCAGCAGGCACAAGAACGGGTCTCTGCGCCAGCCCTCCCTCCCTGAATCCAAGGAGGAAGCCGTCGCGGGAAGATGTTGGACCGCCTACTGGCACTGAGGAACGAGTCACCGGTGGCTCGAGGTGACGAGGCGGAGCATTTCCAGGATTCCGTCCAGTCGAGCTAACTGAGGATACTAGCCTACCTCCTGTGCGAGACAGTTCAGTGTTTCTGTTTCCACACCATCGAATACAAATGGAGTATGTCTGGGTAGGGGACCTCGACATCGATCCCGACGACTGCTCCAATTGAGGAACCCAAAGCTTGATGGAAGAATGGGTCCATCATCAACATGCTAAAGCCATGGACATTGGTTTTTTTTTAAGTTCAGAGCTGGTTTTCATTGATAATAGAGGAGTGGCAGTACAAACGAAGAAACATAAAAGAATATTTTACAAGAAGTTAGACTAAGACTAACAGACTAGCCTGACCAACATCTACCTAGTCAGGTTCTCGGGGTCTCTGTAGTAATTCACAGACTCGTCGTCGACCAGCAATGAGCCATAGGTCCGCTTCATCGACGATTGAAGTTATGATATCCGCCATTGAGCAGGCCATGGACATTGTTAACCCGGCAGGATCAAGTCAACTGAACTTTGTCAACTGAGGCATGATCTATGTGTTAGGTGTTTCTATGTGGGTTTGATATGTTTTCATGTGCATGTAACAGGAAAGAAGATTTCTATGTGGGTTCGATTTGTTGTCATCAAGTTTCGTTTGAGAGGTGCAAAGATGAGCATCAAGGGATCATATGCTTCAACAACTTACAACTAAGAGGTGCTATTGTATCACGCATAATCTTGCCAGTATGTAGCAACATTCTGATAATTATTGGCAAACAAATTATTTTAATCCGATAAGTAAATAATGCATTATCCGGCTAACATGTTACTGTTAGAATTAGTATAGGACACTGAGTTAGACTAAGACTCTAGAGAACATCTTGTACTGATCCATAATCAAACATATGTACATGGGGCTTCACTGAGATAGAACTTGCCGGTGGCCGAGGAAGTCGCTTGGCGTGGGCTCGATGATATCCCACGAGTGTTGCCTCTCGACGTTTCCGGTGTTAGGGGAGACGACGAGCGTCTCGATGAGTTCTGGTCCAAGATCGGATTCCCTACACCGGAGTCCCGTACGTGGGAGAAGAAGTCGTCCGACGGAGCATTCGGGCAGCGAGCAAGGTCTTCATCTCATGTTAGATCGGCCATGGCGGCGGAGGGTGGAAGAACGGCATCAGCACCGCCGGTTTTCTGTCTCCCTAAGCAGCTGGTGAAGATGAAGGCTTGGAAAGGCCCGCTCCCTCCCAAGCGGATCACGCCGCCGGCCGTGCTTGCCGACTTCTTTCCTGCTGGGGAAGCCGTTTCGTCGGCTCGTGCGGCGGGGGAGGGTCTACGATCGCCAAGGTCGGTGGATAGGGTGGCGGCGGTGATCTCTGCGGCGAGCTCGCCGCCGGTGGCGCAGTCGATCTCCTGGCCGCGAATTCGAACGAGGGCGGAGGGCGAGGCGGGATTTTCGGCCGCTGTTGCTGGGCCGCTTCCGCGTTGGGCCAGACTGGGGCGGGCCGTGTCGGCCATGCAGAGGGCGTACAAGGATCGCATACGATCACGTGTGATCGATCAACGTACTTCGCCTCCTCCTGGTTCCTTCGCCGCCGCCGTTCCTGCTCCGCCCATATCGCCCTGCGCCGTTTCGCCCTTCCTCCCAGCCTCTTCGAAAAGGTTGCTGCACGGCCGCTCCTTCCTGCAGGTGGTTGCCGGGGTTTCCGCCATCGCGGAGATGGCCAGACCGTCGAGGTCGTCCGTGCCGCCTAGGGTGCCGGTGCCGACGCCTGGCTCTACATCAACCTTGCCGGGGTCGGCTCCGCCTTCGGCTGCAGCTGCTCCGCCTACCGGCCCATATGTGGGACCCCCCGGGTTCCAGGGTTGGCCGGCAGGGATGCCTATGCCGCAGGCTGCGCCTCCTCCTCGGCCGGTTGCTTCTGCGCCTCGGCAGGCTGCACCTGCGGCGCGGCCGCCTTTCGGATTTCGTCCGCCTATGCCTCAGATGCCTGCCGTTGTATCCGCAGTACCAAGGGCAATTTCAGTACCCGATTCCTGGTCAGCAGAGTATGGTGCAGCCGCCTGTCCAGCCACCTATTTATCAGCAGACACTGCCGCAGCCTGGACAAGTGAAGAAGAAAAGTGCCACTACGGTGGCGCAGCCGGTACCTTCGGTGGGAGAGTCTGGGCCTCATATGGGACAGCCGATACCTCCATTGGGACAGTCTGCGACACTACCTTTGGTACAGCCTCCTTTGGTGGCAAATTCTGATGCTCTTATGGCTCCCTTACAGGCGCCTACAGTTCCTGATGCACCAGTGGTGAAGCAAAAGAAGGAGGGGCGCTGTTGGAAGTGCGCCGTGGATACGCATGCGACCAAGAATTGTAAGGCTATTCATTATTGTCTGGTGTGTGATTCTGGGGCGCACCCGACCATTAGGTGTCCGATACTAAAGCTGCCGAGACCTACGAGCTTTTTTTTCGGTTGTGGCAATGACGCCACGCTTGATCTTCAGCTCCCGGACTCAGTTTTTAAGCCTAAGTTGATGGCGTCTGGAGCACCTACAGCTTTGGTGCAGGTGTCTGGAGAGGGTGTAGTTTCAGCTGCTGATATTCAGAGTCTTATAGCCCGGATGTGTCCGGGGAATCCTTCATGGAAGTGGGAGGCGGTGCCACATGGGGTTGATGCTTTTCTTGTTGGTATACCTACAGCCGAGGATCTGTCGAGGATAGATGGGTTGCAGATGAGTGTGCCCAAGATTAGTGCACAAGCTCTTGTCTCTTCTTGGGTGCACCAGGATGTTACTCCGGAGTTTGTTATGGAGCCTGTTTGGGTGCATGTCGACGGCGTACCTGATTCTGTGCGTCACTTTTTAGGTCTTTGGGCTGTGGGGTCTCTTATTGGCAGCACTTTGGATGTTGATCTAGTTTCCCTTCGGAGTATGGGGATTATTCGTATTCTGGTGGCTATGCGTGACCCTTCGGCATTGGAGAAAGATAATGGATGCTTGCAAGTGATCGCACTTTTACAGCTTAATGGTTACAGGTTTCGCTTTCGTCGGGAAGCAGCTGGGTTCAAGCCAGACGCCAGGTTTCGGCCTTATTTCTGGAAGGACGGTGGTGATGATGACGGCTCCCATGGTTTTGAGGAGGAGCGTATGGATGATGCGGCGGCGGATGCTGCGCCGGATGCGGCCAATATGGAGGTAGATGGACATCCATCGACGCAGCCACAGGGTGCTTCAGCGGTGCCGATGGCGCAGGTGGCTCTGACTCCATTTAACCACTCGCCGGTGACGGTCAGGGGGCGCCAGATTGTGGAGCGTGCGAGGGTGGAATCTCCTCACCTTGTAGCCTCGCCGCCTGTGTTCTCTCGTTCATCTTCTCCGTCTAGGGTACGGACTTTCATGCAGGGTCGCACTCGTCCAATTTCATCTTCTACTACTACACCTACGTCGCCACGCTCGCCGCAGGGTGTGCCGGTTTCGTCTTCTACTCCGACTCAGACGGAACCGGCGCAGGCGCCTGTGGTGGTTCGCCACAGTCGGCCACGGTGATGTGTACGGGACCCCAGCAGGGCAGCAGCCGGCCTCGTCTATGCTGCAGTGCGCCCCGGCGGGCATGACGCTGCATGCCCAGGCGGCCAAGGCGCCGCTCGTCCAGGCGGCTACGACGCAGCACACCCAGGCGGCCACGACGCGACACACCTAGGTGGCCACGACGCAGCACGCCCAGGTGGCCACGGCGCTGCACGCCCAGGCGGCCACGATGCAGCTCGCCCAGGCGGCCACGGCGCAACACGCCCAGGTGGCTTTGCCTCTGCACACGCAGCACACCCAGGCGGCCACACAGCAGCAGCGCCCTGGCGACGGCGCTTCGGCGGCCATGCAGCAGTCGGCCGTGGCGGGGTCCGGCTCGCTGCAGCGATGGCCCAGCGAGGACCCCGAGGAGGCGATGCCTGAGACAGTGGCTCTACCACCTCGGGTGGATGGTCTGCTCGGGGCGTTGATGCCGACCCCACGGGCGGAGGAGGAGCTTTCGTCTTCGCCGCTGTCGCCTCTGGAGAGGGGTTCGCCGCGGGTGGAGTCGGTTCAGGGGGCTTCACCGACACCTCCCCCTGGTGCGCCGAGCTCTTCATCTGCTTCGATAGCCTCTTCGTCGAGATCGGCTTCACGGTCGCCGGTACCTACCTTGCAGCAGCCTCCTCCTCCTCCTGTCGTTCAGTCGATGGTGAGAAGGAGTGGGAGGCATGCATTTGCGGAGGATGGATCGGGGGCTACGGACGAGGACGTCATGCAGCGTGCCATGCGACGCAAGGCGGAGATGAACCTTGATACGGCTGGTATGAAACAACCTTCCAAGTCTTTTATTTCTTTTTCAGATTCACGTATTTCGTCTAATTTGAGTAGTCTTGGGGTCTCATTGGGTAATACATCTGATGAGATCTCGGTTTCGGCTAATGTGTTGAGACAGACGGAACTTGACCGTTTAACGGTTGTTTCGAACGTTTCCACTGGGCCTGAAACTTCCATCATAGCGATGATGAAGAGGATGACATCCTAGATGGTCAGCTTCTCTCGGCTATCATTGGTAATATCTCAGAGGTCGACATAGAACACTCGGAGCTTAGTTCACTTTATGACCTAAAAGCTTCAACACGTGGTTCTAGGTCGTCACCCGGTAAGAAGTCTCGTAGATATTGCAAGAGGTCTAAATCTAAAATAGTTTCTCAATGAATGGCATGTTTCAGAATAGCAGAGGTCTTGGTGACTTGGCTAAGCATTCGCACATTGCCGATGGTTGTAGAGAGTATCATTTAGATTTTATTGCAATATCGGAGACGGGTAGGCGGAGTTTCTCACACAGTTTTCTCGACCGTTTATCGGGCGGGATTAACTTTCAGTGGTTTTCTCGCCCACCTCGTGGTAGGTATGGGGGCATTTTACTTGGCGTCCGCATAGACACCATGACTGTTCTAGCTAGTTCTGATGGCGAGTATCACATTAAGCTCGACATTCAGAATAAGGCTGATGGGTTCATGTGGAGTCTGGTTGCTGTGTATGGTGCTGCCCAAGACGCTTTTAAGGCTGACTTTTTACGTGAGTTGGTAAATCTTACTAAAGATAATCCATACCCGATTTTGATCGGCGGTGATTTTAATTTACTAAGATTTCCTCATGAAAAAAGTAAAGGTCTCTTTGCTGGACATTGGCCTTTCTTATTTAATGCTGTCATTGATAGTCTTGACTTGAGAGAGGTGTTTATGTTCGGTCGACAGTTTACTTGGGCAAATAGCTTGCCTGAGCCCACGTACGAAAAACTAGATCGCATGTTGATGGATACCGAATGGGAGAATAAATACCCCATGGTTTATGTCCGTGCACTAGAACGTATTGAAAAATTGTCTGACCATGCTCCTATCCTCTTAACTACTGGGAACCCTAGACCTGTTTGTAAGCGGCCTTTCAAATTTGAACTTGGCTGGTTACAGAGAGAAGGGTTTCATGAGATGGTTAAGACGGTTTGGGAAAGGCCAGTTGGTGGTAGTACTCCAATCTTGAGATGGAATAATAAGATGCGTGCAATGCGCAGACATCTCTCTGGTTGGGCTACCCATATGACAGGCATTCTTAAAAAAGAAAAGGCTCGCTTATCAACCTTGATTGATGAGCTTGAGGCTTTTGCTGAGGTACGACCGTTGACTGCGCACGAGATTGAAATTAAGAATCGGTCCAATGCGCAGATGGCGAGTCTACTTCGCGAGGAGGAACTCAAATGGTACCAACGGTCCAAGGCCCAATTCATTTTGGAAGGAGACTCAAATACGCGATATTTCCATGGTATAGCCAATGGGAGACATCGAAAAAAACGTATTCATTCTCTTATTCAAGATGAAGGGTTGATTGAAGGTCATGAGCAACTCAAATCGTACATTACTAATTATTATAAAGGCTTGTTTGGTCCTCCAGATGAAAGCTCTTTTTCTCTAGATGAGGACTTAACAGCCGACATACCCCAAGTTTCTATTGAGGAAAATGGTTTACTTATTGCACCTTATTCAGAGGAAGAGGTGTAGAAGGCTATTTTCCAAATGGAATGCAACAAAGCACCGGGTCCTGATGGTTTTCCAGTGGAATTTTACCAAACCTTCTGGGATACTATTAAAGTGGATCTTCTAGATTTGTTCAGTGCTTTGCATATTGGACAACTAGAATTATTTCGTCTAAATTTTGGTGAAGTAATCTTGTTACCAAAAGTTAATGAGGCAGAAAGGTTTCAACAATATAGACCTATTTGCCTTTTAAACGTAAGTTTCAAGATATTCACGAAAGTGGCCACCATTAGACTTAATACGGTTGCGGATCATGTAGTTCGGCCATCTCAAACCGCTTTCATGCAAGGAAGAAATATCCTTGATGGAGTGGCGGTTTTGCATGAGACGGTACATGAGATGCATACTAAGAAATTAAATGGGGTTATTTTAAAATTAGATTTTGAAAAGGCTTATGACAAGGTCAAGTGATCTTTCCTACAACAGATACTCAGGATGAAAGGTTTTTCTCCTGAATGGCGTGCTTTAATTAATGATTTTGTGTATGGAGGTAGTGTGGCAATTCGGGTTAATGATGACACCGGCCATTATTTCCAAACACGAAAAGGGTTACGCCAAGGGGATCCGTTATCACCGATGTTATTTAACATTGTGGCGGATATGCTGGCTATACTCATAGAGCGGGCCAAGTCTGATGGTCAAATTGAAGGGGTGATTCCTCATCTGGTTGATGGTGGTTTATCTATCCTTCAATATGCCGATGATACAATTCTGTTTATGGATCATGATCTCGAAAAAGCTCAAAACCTGAAATTAATTTTGGTGGCTTTTGAGCAGTTGTCGGGATTGAAAATCAATTTTCATAAAAGTGAATTGTTCTGTTTCGGCGATGCCCAAGATGATACAGCTCTCTATACAGAGTTGTTCGGTTGCGGGCAAGGCCAATTTCCCATTCTCTATTTGGGTATTCCGATTCATTACCGGAGACTCGCGATCGCTGAATGGAAAATAGTAGAAGAAAGATTACAGAAGCGCCTTAGTAGTTGGAAAGGAAAATTTATCCCTGGGAGGAAGATTGGTACTCATTAATTCGGTACTGACAAATATGGTACTGTATATGTTATCATTCTTTCTTTTACCAAAAGGAGTTCTGCATAAACTCGATTATTATCGATCCGGATTCTTTTGGCAAGGGGATAGCGAGAAAAAGAAATATCGACTGGTTAAATGGAGTGTAGTTTGTAGTCCCAAAGATCAAGGCAGGCTTGGTGTTCATGACCTGGAAGTCAAGAATAAAGCCCTGCTGGGTAAATGGCTTTTTAAGCTCCTTACCGAGGATGGGATTTGGCAAACTATACTCCGGAGAAAGTATATCGGCTCCAAGACGTTATCTCAGGTGGTTTGGAAACCTGGAGATTCACACTTCTGGGCTGGTCTAATGGCGTCAAAAAATGTCTTTTTTCGTCATGGTACTTTCTCAATTAAGAATGGGGCACATATACGTTTATGGGAAGATGCTTGGTTAGACAATGCACCTCTAAGTGAACAGTATCCCGCGTTGTATAGTATCGTTCGTCGCAAAGGAGATACCATTGCCACAGTAATGGCTACCTCTCCACCGAATGTGACGTTCCGACGTGTTTTGCTAGGACAAAGGCTTGTGACATGGAACGCTTTAATTCATAGGTTGGGGGATGTTAACCTATCGCCTGAACCAGATGAATTTAGGTGGAATTTACATGTAGATGGCTCTTTCTCGGTAAAATCCTTATACACCGCCATAATCCATTCTGATTTACCGGTTGATAATAATAAGAAAATTTGGAAGATGAAGATACCATTAAAATTAAAAATATTTGGATGGTACCTTCATCGAGGAGTCATCCTCACCAAAGACAATCTTGTTAAGCGGAATTGGCAAGGAAGCTCTCGATGTGTTTTTTGTCATCATGATGAAACTATTAAACACCTCTTCTTCCAGTGCCAGTTTGCGAGATCTATTTGGTCGGTCATCCAAGTAGCGTCTACCTTGTATCCTCCCACTAGTGTGGCCAATATCTTCGGTAATTGGCTTCATGGTATAGATTCAAGGTTCAAGTTGCTTCTTAGGGTGGGGGCGCTAGCAGTTATCTGGGTGCTATGGCTGAGTAGAAATGACAAGATTTTTAATGACATTAACTCCTCTTTGTTGCAGGTCATGTACAGATGTACAGGGATTCTTCATTCATGGTTACCTCTTCAGCGTATGGAGAACCGAGACCTATTTACGGAGGTCTGTACACGATTGGAGGCTACGGTGAGGGATACTTTTTCCCTACATGGGTGGCAGCATAGTCTACGGATTGAAGCCCCACCCACACCTTAGGCGTTTTGCGATTCATCGTTCCGATATGTATTTCGCCTAGTTTTTATTTTGGCATCTTTTTTGGACTTGACTTTCATAAACGGCTGTGTGCATCCTGGTTATGCAGAGGCTGGATGTAATTGCTTTCCCAAAAGTAATAAAGCATCCTTTATCGAAAAAACATGGGGCTTCACTGCACCATTGACTCCAACAGCTACGCCGCGCCTAACTTCATCCACATGCCCGACAACCATGACATGCGCCACCCGCTAGGTCTGCGCAACGCGGGACGGAGGGCCTGCGGGTCTTCATCAACTCAGGGTTACATCGCCTAAATCAAGCCGCATCGATGTGCACCGAGCCGACTTGCCGAGCCACAACATCAAGCTGTACGACTACAACATGCTACGAGTGATGAGGGGGCTCCTTGGCAATGGCCACCATGAGGGGCTTAAGGTTGACGGAATCCTGCAGGTTAGCACGAGACATCGGATACCAAACGAACAAAAGGCGAGATTTACCCAGGTTCGGGGTCCTCGATGAGGTAAAACCCTTACTCCTACTTGTCTGATCTTGATTTACCGATAAAAAAGGTTACAGTGGGGTTGCCGATAGACTGCGTTGTGGTTATCTCGCTGAAAGGCAAGGTTTCTAGGGTTTTGTGTATGCGGTATTGTGCAGGTTGTATTGATGTCCTCCGACAGGCCCTCTCCTGGCCTTTATATAGGAGGCCAGGTTCCGAGAGTCCTGCACGGATTCAACTATGTTACAGTAAGATCTAGTCTATCATTTCCTTATTTGATGTTTCCTTGCCTTCTCCATCAAGAATACGTCTCCTTCTAACTTTCCTCCGTTGCAACCGACGTGTTGGTCCATCTTGGGCTGCGGTGATTCTCACGGGCCCCTTGTTGGGCCAAAGGAGGTAGGACAATGTTGGGTACCCGACGGATAATGCCCACATCAGTAGCCCCGAGTGACTAGCCAAAGCAAAGCTTCAGGCACGGACTAAAGTTATCATCGTATGAACGTCTTGATCAGTCGAAGAATGTTGAATCTTGTGTTTGATGTAAACTTGAAATCATCTGTTATCGAGTGCGCGAACAACGCTCCCGATGGGAGTAGCCCCCCGATTCTATGGACAGATGCTTGCAACCGTGCGTAGACTCAAGTTGTGCTACTCGAAGGTCTTGCTGTCGATGTCGATGTTTTTGAATATTCTCCTTCATCAGATGTCTTTTAATGTATCGAGTCCTTAAGGAATGTGGACTTCGAGGGAAGCCAAACAATTGAATGTACGTAAGGGATGAAACTAATGAGCCTAGGTTTACTCGATGAACCCAGACTGGTTAACTGCTGAAGCAAAACAACGTTACCCTACACAGTTTTAAGTCCCCAGACTCGAACCTGGATAGCTGGAACCTTCAGACCCGTTTCTTTTGTTAACGAGCCCGCCTTTTTATCGGGTGCGCGGCCAGCGTTCCCGATGGGAGTAGCCCCCGAGCCCGTGGATGACTATGAAGTAGTCATATATAGGCTATAAGTTGTTGGGTCATGCATCGTAGCTTTCTTCGAGTTAATAACAATCGGGTGCTCCACCATGGAGGAGCCGATAATCTTGATGATATCATCAGCGGCGTGCCAACTGTTGCGCGCGACTGACAAGATGTGACCTAATGGGCCCACCCCACGTCTGCGCGGTCAGTTAGAAAATGACCTGACCTTGCACGTTGACCGAGGTGTTTCCTTGATCCTCGTGCGTAGTGGGGGTAGATGGCCCGCCGGTTCCTCTCCTCTTGCGACACGTGTAGAGTTAGATTTCCGTCCATTTTTAGCGATGTGTATTTGATGGCCGAGATCTGATGTAATTTCTCCCTTATAAAAGGGAGGCAAGGGTTAATCTAGATCGCCCCTAATCCATGCTCGTCTTCCTCCTTGCTTCACGCCTGCCATTGCCACTGCACTCAAGTCTCCAAAGCTCGAAAGGGAACTCCCAAGCGCCATGGGAAAGAAAAGGATCACCGCGTCTTCCAGTTCCACCGCGAGCGCCACTGGCTCGAAGGCGCCCAGCATCGTGCAGAGGTCCGCCGCCGTCGCCAAGGATCTTCAATACAATTGGACAGCTTCCTCCATCACCAAGCGTGATGAGAAGAAGATGAGGAGCTTGGGACTAATTTCCGCTAACGAGAAGGAAGTACACTTCCCAAGTTCTGTATCTCGCCCTAATCCCCCTGCTGGATTTGCCGTCATGTTTCCTGCCTTCTTGTACCGTGGGCTGTCCCTTCCAGCCCACTAATTCATACGTTGCCTCCTCTTTTCCTACCACATTCAGCTCTGGCAGCTGACGCCGAAATCCATCTTGCATGTGGCGATCTTTATCACTGTCAGCGAGGCTTTTCTTGGCATCGACCCTCATTAATTGGGGTCTATGGAAGAAGATATTCTTTGTCAAGCGCCACAGCGGGGGCGGCGGACCCCATGTTGTCGGAGGGGTCGGCTTCGTTGCTCGAAAGGAAGTTAACTACTTCAACTTCCCGATAAGATAATCCTTTCAAGGCTGGAGATCAAAGTGGTTCTACCTTAGGGACCGAACGGCTTCGGGTTATTGCTCCAACTTGCCAGCATTCGAAGATGTCCTAGACGCAATGCGGAAGAAGTCTTGGCGGCATATTTTGACTGCCGAAGAACAGGCAGTAGACGATAGTTTGTACAAGAAGGTCTTAGATCCGAAGAATGCGGGCGGCCGAACAATGGCTGGTACCGAGGTTGCTGCTTTGTTCCTGAGGCGTCGCATCCAGCATGTGATGTCCAGGGCTCATCAGATGTGGTTGTACACGGGCGCCAAGGACGTGACCCGGGTTAATGCGGCAGATCTCTCAGAAAAGGATCTCCTTGATGAAGTTAGGCACCTGCGTACTTCAGCAAGGAAGACTCCGTTTCCCTTGTATCCCTCCAAGATACATACGAGCTCCACAACCTTCCTGTCAAGGTTACTTTTCATTGTCTTGACACTCCATACTCAATATAATGTGTGTAGCCGATGATTTATTTTGACTCTGATTTTTCTTCAAGTTGCTAGCCCTTGACTATCCTAAGGTGCCTTACTCCCGCACCCGAGACTAGAGAAGCTCCCGAAGACGACAAACTCGCAGGAAATGTTGAGGAGAACGTCGAGGTGGTCGAGGACAGCGTCGCCACCGCATACGAAGAAGAAGAAGATGATGATGATGACGTCGTGCTCTTTATTGATAACAGTCGGAGGGCAACTGTCGATGAATTAACTGGTACATCAGAGTCAAGCCCTAGTGGTTAGGATGACGATGATGTTGATCAAATTCCTCTTGTTGCGGCAGCTCCCGAGGCGTCGACCGCTCAGCCGCCCAAGAATCCGTTGGGTTTCTTCGCTAACGAGGATGATTTGTCATCCGGCTCATAAGCACCCTTACTTGTATGTCTCATTAAAATTCCTAACGATCTTTATTCGTGTAGCAGATGCAGTCCTCCACCCTCGAAGAAGGCGAAGACTAGCTGCTCCGAAAGGAAGGTGACGGCGAGGGTTGAGAACTAATTTTGTTGGAAGAGGTCCTGATTATTCCTCTGCCACCGAAGAGGACGCTGAAGAAGCAAAAGGAAAATCCTCTTACAGCCATTCCTTCGGCAGCTACTCCCAATCCCTCATCTTCGGAAGGACACGTAAGTGTCGTTATATTTCCCCTTTTATGATAGTCCTTACCCGAGTAGCCCCCGAGCCTACAGTTGGTTGCTTCCAACCAAGTGTTGGCTTGACGTACGTTCGAATGCTTGACTGGTATTTCGTTTCTTTGGTGTAGCCTATTCAAGCCACAGTGGACATGGTAGTGGATTTTGCCGCCTAGTTTGTCAAGCTTGAAGTCGTGAATGCCCAACTCCGAGAAGCCACCAGTTCTTCATCTGAACAACTCGATAAGGCAAACAAGCTGGCGATCGAAGCTCAGCGAGAGGCCGCAAAATTGAAGAAGGAGCTAGACCAAGTGAAGGCGAAGCTAGAGGAGGAAGAGAAGCAGAGGACAAAGGCCCAGACCCGAACAGATAAGAAGGAGGGCGGCCTCCGTAAATCTATTGAGACCCTCCCGGGTAAATTACTTCGGCTCCTTTATTCCCCTTCCCTTGACAGATTGCTTTACCTTATAATCCGTATCTTCATACTGTTCCGAGCGCTGCCGACATGCCCGTCGACCCCGCAAACAGGCTTCGAGTCGACTCCATGTCCGATGCTATTTCCTTCGTCGTGGACTCCAGCGACCAAATCCAAGAACTACTGCAAAATACCAAGGGAGCTCTGGCGAAGCTATTTGCCTTGATATTCCCGAAGTTGGATTAGGAGAAAACCTTGGGGGAACTGGTGAACGCCTTCTTCATCAACACCGACGACACTATCGAGGTACTGAAACACACTCCACGCCTTTATGGAGCGCTCCTTGTGTTCCGGCTCTTGATGGGGTATGGCTTTGAAGCCGATATGGAACAGCTAACGAAGGCGCTGCCAAAGAAAAAGGATGGCACGGCTGTCGACCTTGGTATTTACAGCGACCCGGCACACAAGTGCGCGTGCCAGCTTCTCAAGCTGGTAGAAGCACACAAGGAATAAATGGCTTCCGAAGCTGCCCCGAGTGCTTCTACACAAAATCAGGCCCCTTGATCTTGCTATCTTTTAACTGTAACCGATACATTTGAAACGCTTTTGGGCGCCCGTTTTGTAATGAGCCATGATGACTTTGTTGCCAGCACCTACTTTCCTGAATGAAATTCCTTTTACTTGGCGCTCCCGATGGGAGTTGAAATCAGTGATCATGTCTTTGATTTTCTGAATATGTGCACCTCATGATTCGTTGCAGGTGGCTTTTCAACTATTCCACATGCCGAGAGTTCTTTGGGTTCTGTAGCTGACCACAGATCTGGGCTCGTGAAGCAGCTACGAAGCAAAATATCACAAATGGAGAAGGATTGGGTTGGCATTCACACCATGGCAACAGTGGTGAAGAAGAAAGACAAACTTTCCATTGAAGCCGAGCAGTACGCGCTAGACGAACTGCAGAAATCCACTGAAAACTTGAATTGTAAGTAGTCAATGTTTCCTATCTTTCGGGTTTTTCATGTGCCCTTATTCCTTTGTGGATAAAATTTTCTTCTGCTTTGGCAGTCATTGCTTTGAACGCACCGGAGGTAAATCTATTGAGACCCTTGATACGTCTCCGACGTATCGATAATTTCTTATGTTCCATGCCACATTATTGATGATATCTACATGTTTTATGCACACTTTATGTCATATTCGTGCATTTTCTGGAACTAACCTATTAACAAGATGCCGAAGTGCCAGTTGCTGTTTTGTGCTGTTTTTGGTTTCAGAAATCCTAGTAAGGAAATATTCTCGGAATTGGACGAAATCAACGCCCAGGGTCCTATTTTGCCACGAAGCTTCCAGAAGACCGAAGAGTCAACGAAGTGGGGCCACGAGGTGGCCAGGGGTAGGGCGGCGCGGCCCCACCCTTGGCCGCGCCGACCTGTCTCCTGGGCCCCTCGTGACGCCCCATGACCTGCCCTTCCGCCTACAAATAGCCTTCGTCGCGAAACCCCCAGTACCGAGAGCCACGATACGGAAAACCTTCCAGAGACGCCGCCGCCGCCAATCCCATCTCGGGGGATTCAGGAGATCGCCTCCGGCACCCTGCCGGAGAGGGGATTCATCTCCCGGAGGACTCTACGCCGCCATGGTCGCCTCCGGAGTGATGAGTGAGTAGTCTACCCCTGGACTATGGGTCCATAGCAGTAGCTAGATGGTTGTCTTCTCCCCATTGTGCTTAATTGTCGGGTCTTGTGAGCTGCCGAACATGATCAAGATCATCTATCTGTAATTCTATATGTTGTGTTTGTTGGGATCCGATAAATAGAGAATACCATGTTATGTTGATTATCAATTTATATCTATGTGTTGTGTATGATCTTGCATGCTCTCCGTTATTAGTAGATGCTCTGGCCAAGTTGATGCTAGTAACTCCAAGAGGGAGTATTTATGCTCGATAGTGGGTTCATGTCTCCGTGAATCTGGGGGAGTGAGAGAAACCTCTAAGATTATGGATGTGCTGTTGCCACTAGGGATAAAACATTGATGCTATGTCCGAGGATGTAGTTATTGATTACATTACGCGCAATACTTAATGCAATTGTCTGTTGTTAGCAACTTAATACTGGAGGGGGTTCGGATGATAACCTGAAGGTGGACTTTTTAGGCATAGATGCATGCTGGATAGCGGTCTATGTACTTTGTCGTAATGCCCAATTAAATCTCACAATACTCATCATAATATATATGTGCATGGTCATGCCCTCTCTATTTGTCAATTGCCCAACTGTAATTTGTTCACCCAACATGCTGTTTATCTTATGGGAGAGACACCTCTAGTGAACTGTGGACCCCGGTCCAATTCTCTATACTGAAATACAATCTACTGCAATACTTGTTCTACTGTTTTCTGCAAACAATCGTCATCCACACTATACATCTAATCCTTTGTTACAGCAAGCCGGTGAGATTGACAACCTCACTGTTTCGTTGGGGCAAAGTACTTGGTTTGTGTTGTGCAGGTTCCACGTTAGCGCCGGAATCTCTGGTGTTGCGCCGCACTACATCTCGCCGCCATCAACCTTCAACGTTCTTCTTGACTCCTACTGGTTCGATTAAACATTGGTTTCATACTGAGGGAAAACTTGCCGCTGTACGCATCACACCTTCCTCTTGGGGTTCCCAACGGACGCGTGATGTACGCGTATCAAGCTCTTTTTCTGGCGCCGTTGCCGGGGAGATCAAGACACGCTGCAAGGGGAGTCTCCACATCGCAATCTCTTTACTTTGTTTTTGTCTTTATTAGTTTTATCTACTACTTTGTTTGCTGCACTAAATCAAAAATACAAAAAAATTAGTTGCTAGTTTTACTTTATTTGCTATCTTGTTTGCTATATCAAAAACACAAAAAAATTAGTTACTTGCATTTACTTTATCTAGTTTGCTTTATTTACTATTGCTAAAATGGGTACTCCTGAAAATACTAAGTTGTGTGACTTCACAACCACAAATAATAATGATTTCTTATGCACACCTATTGCTCCACCTGCTACTACAGCAGAATTCTTTGAAATTAAACCTGCTTTACTAAATCTTGTTATGCGAGAGCAATTTTCTGGTGTTAGTTCTGATGATGCTGCTGCCCATCTCAATAACTTTGTTGAACTATGTGAAATGCAAAAGTATAAGGATGTAGATGGTGACATTATAAAATTAAAATTGTTCCCTTTCTCATTAAGAGGAAGAGCTAAAGATTGGTTGCTATCTCTGCCTAAGAATAGTATTGATTCATGGACTAAATGCAAGGATGCTTTTATTGGTATATATTATCCCCCTGCTAAAATTATATCTTTGAGGAGCAGCATAATGAATTTTAAACAATTAGATACTGAGCATGTTGCACAAGCATGGGAAAGAATGAAATCTTTGGTTAAAAACTGCCCAACCCATGGACTGACTACTTGGATGATCATCCAAACCTTTTATGCAGGACTGAATTTTTCTTCGTGGAACCTATTGGATTCACCTGCTGGAGGTACCTTTATGTCCATCACTCTTGGTGAAGCAACAAAGCTTCTTGATGATATGATGATCAATTACTCTGAATGGCACACGGAAAGAGCTCCACAAGGTAAGAAGGTAAATTCTGTCGAAGAAACCTCTTCCTTGAGTGATAAGATTAATGCTATTATGCCTATGCTTGTGAATGATAGGACTAATGTTGATCCTAATAATGTTCTGTTAGCTTCATTAGTTGCTCAAGAAGAATATGTTGATGTCAACTTCATTAAAAATAATAATTTCAACAACAATGCTTACCGGAACAATTCTAGTAACAACTATAGGCCATATCCTTATAATAATGGCAACGGCTATGGTAATTCTTATGGGAATTCTTACAACAATAATAGGAACACACCCCCTGGACTTGAAGCCATGCTTAAAGAATTTATTAGTAAACAAACTGCTTTTAACAAATCTGTTGAAGAAAAGCTTGGGAAAATTGATATACTTGCTTCTAAAGTCGATAGTCTTGCTGCTGATGTTGATCTTTTGAAATCGAAAGTTATGCCTAATGAAAATAATCATAATAAAATTTTTACTACAGCAAATGCCATCCAAGTTAGAATTAATGAGAATATAAGATTGATGGCCGAATTGCGTGCTAGGTGGGAAAGAGAAGAAAATGAAAAAGAAGATAATATAGCTAAAGTTTGGACTATTACCACCACTAGTAATGCTAATGCTACACATGTTGCTGCACCTCCTACAATTAATAATGAAAGAATTGGTGTTAGCAATGTTTCCACTTCTAATGCAAAGCGCGAAAAACTGCCTGAAACTGCTAAAACTGCTGAAACTGCCTGTGATAAAACTGCTGAAATTTTTTCCAACATTGGGGATGATGATCCCATTGCTTTAGATTATAATGGTTTGAATTTTGATGATTGCCACATCTCTGAAGTTATAAAGTTCTTACAAAAACTTGCTAAAAGTCCTAATGCTAGTGCTATAAATTTGGCTTTCACGAAACATATTACAAATGCTCTCATAAAAGCTAGAGAAGAGAAACTAGAACGCGAAGCTTCTATTCCTAGGAAGCTAGAGGATGGTTGGGAGCCCATCATTAAGATGAAGGTCAATGATTTTGATTGTAATGCTTTATGTGATCTTGGTGCAAGTATTTCAGTTATGCCTAAGAAAATCTATAATATGCTTGACTTGCCACCGCTGAAAAATTGTTATTTGGATGTTAATCTTGCTGATCATTCTACAAAGAAACCTTTGGGGAAAGTTGATAATGTTCGCATTACCGTTAACAATAACCTTGTCCCCGTTGATTTTGTTGTCTTGGATATTGAATGCAATGCATCGTGTCCCATTATATTGGGAAGACCTTTTCTTCGAACTGTTGGTGCTATCATTGATATGAAGGAAGGTAATATTAGATATCAATTTCCTCTCAAGAAAGGTATGAAATACTTCCCTAGAAAGAGAATGAAGTTACCTTTTGATTCTATTATTAGAACAAATTATGATGTTGACACTTCGTCTCTTGATAACACTTGATACACACTTTTTGCGTCTAGCTGAAAGGCGTTAAAGAAAAGCGCTTATGGGAGACAACCCATGTTTTTTTTTACTACAGTACTATTTTTTATTTTGTGTCTTGGAAGTTGTTTACTACTGTAGCAACCTCTCCTTATCTTAGTTTAGTGTTTTGTTGTGCCAAGTAAAGTCGTTGATAGTAAGGTTCATACTAGATTTGGATTACTGCGCACAAACAGATTTCTTTGCTGTCACGAATCTGGGCAAAATTCTCTGTAGGTAACTCAGAAAATTATGCCAATTTACGTGAGTGATCCTCAGATATGTACGCAACTTTCATAAAATTTGAGCATTTTCATTTGAGCAAGTCTGGTGCCTCAATAAAATTCGTCATTACGAACTATTCTGTTTTGACAGATTCTGCCTTTTATTTCGCATTGCCTGTTTTGTTATGTTCGATGGATATTTCGATTCCATTGACTTTCAGTAGCTTTGTGCAATGTCCAGAAGTGTTAAGAATGATTATGTCACCTCTGAACATGTATATTTTGATTGTGCACTAACTCTCTAATGAGTTGTTTTGAGTTTGGTGTGGAGGAAGTTTTCAAGGATCAAGAGAGGGAGATGATACAACATGATCAAGGAGAGTGAAAGCTCTAAGCTTGGGGATGCCCCGGTGGTTCACCCCTGCATATATCAAGAAGACTCAAGCGTCTAAGCTTGGGGATGCCCAAGGCATCCCCTTCTTCATCGACAACATTATCAGGTTCCTCCCCTGAAACTATATTTTTATTCCATCACATCTTATGTGCTTTGCTTGGAGCGTCGGTTTGTTTTTGTTTTTGTTTTGTTTGAATAAAATGGATCCTAGAATTCATTGTGTGGGAGAGAGACACGCTCCGCTGTTGCATATGGACAAATATGTCCTTAGGCTTTACTCATAATATTCATGGCGAAGTTTCTTCTTCGTTAAATTGTTATATGGTTGGAATTGGAAAATGATACATGTAGTAATTTGCTAAAATGTCTTGGATAATGTGATACTTGGCAATTGTTGTGCTCATGTTTAAGCTCTTGCATCATATACTTTTCACTCATTAATGAAGAAATACATAGAGCATGCTAAAATTTGGTTTGCATATTTGGTCTCTCTAAGGTCTAGATAATTTCTAGTATTGAGTTTGAACAACAAGGAAGACGGTGTAGAGTCTTATAATGTTTACAATATGTCTTTTATGTGAGTTTTGCTGCACCGCTTCATCCTTGTGTTTGTTTCAAATAGCCTTGCTAGCCTAAACCTTGTATCGAGAGGGATTACTTCTCATGCATCCAAATACTTGAGCCAACCACTATGCCATTTGTGTCCACCATACTTACCTACTACATGGTATTTCTACGCCATTCCAAAGTAAATTGCTTGAGTGCTACCTTTAAAATTTCTATCCTCTACCTTTACAATATATAGCTCATGGGACAAATAGCCTAAAAACTATTGTAGTATTGAATATGTACTTATGCACTTTATCTCTTATTAAGTTGCTTGTTGTGCGATAACCATGTTCCTGGAGACGCCATCAAATACTCTTTGTTGAATATCATGTGAGTTGCTATGCATGTTCGTCTTGTCTGAAGTAAGGGAGATTTACCACCTAATGGTTAGAGCATGCATGTTGTTAGAGAAGAACATTGGGCCGCTAACTAAAGCCATGATCCATGGTGGAAGTTTCAGTTTTGGACATATATCCTCAATCTCATATGAGAAAATTAATTGTTGCTTCATGCTTATGCATTAAAGAGGAGTCCATTATCTGTTGTCTATGTTGTCCCGGTATGGATGTCTAAGTTGAGAATAATCAATAGCGAGAAATCCGATGCGAGCTTTCTCCTTAGACCTTTGTACAGGCGGCATAGAGGTACCCCTTTGTGACACTTGGTTAAAACATGTGCATTGCGATAATCCCGGTAATCCAATCTAATTAGGACAAGGTGCGGGCACTATTAGTATACTATGCATGAGGCTTGCAACTTGTAAGATATAATTTACATAACACATATGCTTTATTACTACCGTTGACAAAATTGTTTCTTGTTTTCAAAATCAAAGCTCTAGCACAAATATAGCAATCGATGCTTTCCTCTTTGAAGGACCTTTCTTTTACTTTTATTGTTGAGTCAGTTCACCTATCTCTCTCCACCTCAAGAAGCAAATACTTGTGTGAACTGTGCATTGATTCCTACATACTTGCATATTGCACTTGTTATATTACTCTACATTGACAATTATCCATGAGATATACATGTTATAAGTTGAAAGCAACCGCTGAAACTTAATCTTCCTTTGTGTTGCTTCAATGCTTTTACTTTGAATTATAGCTTTATGAGTTAACTCTTATGCAAGACTTATTGATGCTTGTCTTGAAGTACTATTCATGAAAAGTCTTTGCTATATGATTCATTTGTTTACTCATGTCATTTACATTGTTTTGATCGCTGCATTCATTACATATGCTTACAATAGTATGATCAAGGTTATGATGGCATGTCACTCCAGAAATTATCTTTGTTTATCGTTTACCTGCTCGGGACGAGCAGAAACTAAGCTTGGGGATGCTGATACGTCTCCGATGTATCGATAATTTCTTATGTTCCATGCCACATTATTGATTATATCTACATGTTTTATGCACACTTTATGTAATATTCGTGCATTTTCTGGAACTAACCTATTAACAAGATGCCGAAGTGCCGATTCTTTGTTCTGCTGTTTTTGGTTTCAGAAATCCTAGTAAGGAAATATTCTCGGAATTGGACGAAATCAACGCCTAGGGTCCTATTTTGCCACGAAGCTTCCAGAAGACCGAAGAGTCAACGAAGTGGGGCCACGAGGTGGCCAGGGGGTAGGGCGGCGCGGCCCCACCCTTGGCCGCGCCGACCTGTCTCCTGGGCCCCTCGTGACGCCCCTTGACCTGCCCTTCCGCCTACAAATAGCCTTCGTCGCGAAACCCCCAGTACCGAGAGCCACGATACGGAAAACCTTCCAGAGACGCCGCCGCCGCCAATCCCATCTCGGGGGATTCAGGAGATCGCCTCCGGCACCCTGCCGGAGAGGGGATTCATCTCCCGGAGGACTCTACGCCGCCATGGTCGCCTCCGGAGTGATGAGTGAGTAGTCTACCCCTGGACTATGGGTCCATAGCAGTAGCTAGATGGTTGTCTTCTCCCCATTGTGCTTAATTGTCGGGTCTTGTGAGCTGCCGAACATGATCAAGATCATCTATCTGTAATTCTATATGTTGTGTTTGTTGGGATCCGATGAATAGAGAATACCATGTTATGTTGATTATAAATTTATATCTATGTGTTGTTTATGATCTTGCATGCTCTCCGTTATTAGTAGATGCTCTGGCCAAGTTGATGCTAGTAACTCCAAGAGGGAGTATTTATGCTCGATAGTGGGTTCATGTCTCCGTGAATCTGGGGGAGTGAGAGAAACCTCTAAGATTATGGATGTGCTGTTGCCACTAGGGATAAAACATTGATGCTATGTCCGAGGATGTAGTTATTGATTACATTACGCGCAATACTTAATGCAATTGTCTGTTGTTAGCAACTTAATACTGGAGGGGGTTCGGATGATAACCTGAAGGTGGACTTTTTAGGCATAGATGCATGCTGGATAGCGGTCTATGTACTTTGTCGTAATGCCCAATTAAATCTCACAATACTCATCATAATGTGTATGTGCATGGTCATGCCCTCTCTATTTGTCAATTGCCCAACTGTAATTTGTTCACCCAACATGCTGTTTATCTTATGGGAGAGACACCTCTAGTGAACTGTGGACCCCGGTCCAATTCTCTATACTGAAATACAATCTACTGCAATACTTGTTCTACTATTTTCTGCAAACAATCATCATCCACACTATACATCTAATCCTTTGTTACAGCAAGCCGGTGAGATTGACAACCTCACTGTTTCGTTGGGGCAAAGTACTTGGTTTCTGTTGTGCAGGTTCCACGTTCGCGCCGGAATCCCTGGTGTTGCGCCGCACTACATCTCGCCGCCATCAACCTTCAACGTGCTTCTTGACTCCTACTGGTTCGATTAAACATTGGTTTCATACTGAGGGAAAACTTGCCGCTGTACGCATCACACCTTCCTCTTGGGGTTCCCAACGGACGCGTGCTGTACGCGTATCAACCCTCCCCGGTAAATTACTTTGGCCCCTTTATTCCCCTTCCCTTGACAGATTGCTTTACCTTATAATCTGTATCTTCATACTGTTTCGAGCGCTACCGACATGCCCGTCGACCGCGCAAACAGGCTTCGAGTCGACTCCATGTCCGATGCTATTTCCTTCGTCGTGGACTCCAGCGACCAAATCCAAGAACTACTGCAAAATACCAAGGGAGCTCTGGCGAAGCTATTTGCCTTGATATTCCCGAAGTTGGATTAGGAGAAAACCTTGGGGGGAACTGGTGAACGCCTTCTTCATCAACACCGACGACACTATCGAGGTATTGAAACACACTCCGCGCCTTTATCGAGCACTCCTTGCGTTCCGGCTCTTGATGGGGTATGGCTTTGAAGCCGATATGGAGCAGCTAACGAAGGTGCCAAAGAAAAAGGATGGCACGGCTGTCGACCTTGGTATTTACAGCGACCTGGCACACAAGTGCGCGTGCCAGCTCCTCAAGCTGGTAGAAGCACAAAAGGAACAAACGGCTTCCGAAGCTGCCCCGAGTGCTTCTACACAAAATCAGGCCCCTTGATCTTGCTATCTTTTAACTGTAACCGATACATTTGAAACGCTTTTGGGCGTCCGTTTTGTAATGAACCATGATGACTTTGTTGCCAACACCTACTTTCCTGAATGAAATGCCTTTTACTTGGCCCTCCCGATGGGAGTTGAAATCAGTGATCTTGTCTTTGATTTTCTGAATATGTGCACCTGATGATTCATTGCAGGTGGCTTTTCAACTATTCCACATGCCGAGAGTTTTTGGGTTCTGTAGCTGACAACGGATATGGGCTCGTGCAGCAGCTATGAAGCAAAATATCACAAATGGAGAAGGATTGGGTTGGCATTCACGCCATGGCAACAGTGGTGAAGAAGAAAGACAAACTTTCCATCGAAGTCGAGCAGTACGCGCTAGATGAACTGCAGAAAGCCACTGAAAACTTGAATAGTAAGTAGTCGATGTTTCCTCTCTTTCGAGTTTTTCATAACGTTCTGGTACCGCGGCTCTTGCCTGCTGGTACCTGGGCGGAGGCATTTCCTCCTCAACATACGCTGCTCTTGCTGCGCGATAATTTTGCCCGGTTTCACCCTTACCGGCATAATCATTTCCAGCGTAGCCATTTCCGGCATAGCCACGAACTGCCCCTTGGCTTTTTCTTCCGGCCTCATATCGCCTGGCTTGTTGTTTTCCGGCAAGAACCGGATCGTACACAGTCATCTGCTGCGCATTCACTTCTTTTTCTCTTCTCTTGTCCGGATGGGGGACGATGCCTGCCCATGGGACTTGCTTCCGGCATTCTTTGCTGAACGCAGCGATTTTGATGCTGCTGCCGCTTTGTGTACAAAAGTGAGTTCAGCGTTTTGCTCCTGTATCATGTCAAGCAACTCCCTAACACGCTCTTGCTGGTTTGCCAGAGCATCTCCGGTAAGCGAGTCGCACAGCTCTACTGCAGCCCTAGAAGCTTTTATGGTTTTATCCGGACTGCTGTACTTAGGTTTCTCTACAATGCTCAAGGATGCGGATATGCTTTTTCCGGCAAGAACTTCCTAACGCAGATCCTGGTCTAGGTTGCGAGCCTTAAGCCGGTTTTCCGGTACTCTAGCAGGCTGAGCGCTAACATAAGCAAAGACATGGGCAGCGTTATACTCACGTAGGGTTAGGTTCAGCTCGCGCTGCGCCCGGACGAAATTCGCGAGCAGCTTCTGCCGTTGTGCCTCCAGCTCCGCCTGAGCCGCTGTCGGATCGATGTTTTGCGCGGTAGGCGGCGCCAGCACGCTCATGGCCGCTTGGAGAGGACTCTCCGGTGGCGCTGTAGATGCACCCGCAACCATCTGGTCTCGCTCGGTCGGCGGCTTGGCCGTGAGCGCGGACTTCGTCTGTCCAGCGCCCTCCACCGTGAGCTCCTTGCCGGCGTCAGCCGCGCCAAGCACCAGCACCTCCACGCTGCCGGCGGCGTGGATGCTGCGAACTGCAGATCTTGGCGGGTCCGGTGCAACCAGCACCGGCGAGAGGCACTGGTGCTCGGGGACGGTGCCGTAGTAGACGCGGAGGCTGCCAAACTCGATGACGCGGCCGTTCTTGGGGAACTTACCGCCGTTGGTGAAGCAGCCTGTGTTGTCGTTGATGAAGTCCATGGAGAGGACATTGTCGACGAGCGCAGTGACTGATACGTCTCCAACGTATCGATAATTTCTTGTGTTCCATGCCACATTATTGATGTTATCTACATGTTTTATGCACACTTTATGTCATATTCGTGCATTTTCTGGAACTAACCTGTTAACAAGATGCCGAAGTGCCGATTCTTTGTTTTCTGCTGTTTTTGGTTTCAGAAATCCTAGTAACGAAATATTCTCGGAATTGGACGAAATCAACGCCCAGGGTCCTATTTTGCCACGAAGCTTCCAGAAGACCGAAGAGGAGACGAAGTGGGGCCACGAGGCGGCCAAACCCTAGGGCGGCGCGGCCTGCCCCTTGGCCGCGCGGCCCTGTGGTGTGGGGCCCTCGTGTGGCCCCCTGACCTGCCCTTCCGCCTACTTAAAGCCTCCGTCGCGAAACCCCCAGTACCGAAAGCCACGATACGGAAAACCTTACTGAGACGCCGCCGCCGCCAATCCTATCTCGGGGGATTCAGGAGATCGCCTCCGGTACCCTGCCGGAGAGGGGAATCATCTCCCGGAGGACTCTACGCCGCCATGGTCGCCTCCGGAGTGATGAGTGAGTAGTCTACCCCTGGACTATGGGTCCATAGCAGTAGCTAGATGGTTGTCTTCTCCCCATTGTGCTTAATTGTCGGATCTTGTGAGCTGCCTAACATGATCAAGATCATCTATCTGTAATTCTATATGTTGCGTTTGTTGGGATCCGATGAATAGAGAATACTTGTTATGTTGATTATCAAAGTTATGTCTATGTGTTGTTTATGATCTTGCATGCTCTCCGTTATTAGTAGATGCTCTGGCCAAGTTGATGCTAGTAACTCCAAGAGGGAGTATTTATGCTCGATAGTGGGTTCATGTCTCCGTGAATCTGGAGGGGTGACAAGAACCTCTAAGGTTATGGATGTGCTGTTGCCACTAGGGATAAAACATTGGTGCTATGTTCAAGGATGTAGTCACTGATTACATTACGCGCAATACTTAATGCAATTGTCTGTTGTTAGCAACTTAATACTGGAGGGGGTTCGGATGATAACCTGAAGGTGGACTTTTTAGGCATAGATGCATGCTGGATAGCGGTCTATGTACTTTGTCGTAATGCCCAATTAAATCTCACTATACTCATCATAATATGTATGTGCATGGTCATGCCCTCTTTATTTGTCAATTGCCCAACTGTAATTTGTTCACCCAACATCTTTGTTATCTTATGGGAGAGACACCTCTAGTGAACTGTGGACCCGGTCCAATTCTCTATCTTGAAATACAATCTCTTTGCAATACTTTGTTCTCTTGTTTTCGCAAACAATCATCTTCCACACAATACGGTTAATCCTTTGTTACAGCAAGCCGGTGAGATTGACAACCTCACTGTTTCGTTGGGCAAAGTACTTTGGTTGTGTTGTGCAGGTTCCACGTTGGCGCCGGAATCTCTGGTGTTGCGCCGCACTACATCCCGCCGCCATCAACCTTCAACGTGCTTCTTGGCTCCTACTGGTTCGATAAACCTTGGTTTCATACTGAGGGAAAACTTGCCGCTGTACGCATCACACCTACCTCTTGGGGTTCCCAACGGACGCGTGTTGTACGCGTATCAAGCTCTTTTTCTGGCGCCGTTGCCGGGGAGATGAAGACACGCTGCAAGGGGAGTCTCCACTTCCCAATCTCTTTACTTTGTTTTTGTCTTGCTTAGTTTTATTTACTACTTTGTTTGCTGCACTAAATCAAAATACAAAAAAATTAGTTGCTAGTTTTACTTTATTTGCTATCTTGTTTACTATATCAAAAACACAAAAAAAAAATTAGTTACTTGCATTTACTTTACTTGATTCATCATGTTTCCTTTTAATTTTACCACAAAAGACATACCGGTAGGACGTGGGTCTATAGTTGGGAGAAATAATATAGAAGAATTTTTCAATCATGTTAGTACCATTGAAGATTTTGAAGATAGACACTTGGTAGACCTTGCTCCCACTTATGAAATTGCTGCTGCGCATTTAGTTTGCCTGTTGGAAACTAAATTTGTTAATCTCAATCCTATAATCCAACACATGTTCCTTACACTTGGTGATATGGAAGAGGGGGAAAAGAAAGATTTTGTTTTAGAAACCCTTCTTAGAGAATTTGGTGGTATAGCAAGAGAGGCTAGAAAGGTCTTTGCTAAATATAATATGCTTGGTTCTTATACCAATTTTGTTAGTCTCCTTGAAAAGATGGATATGGATAGAATAAAGTACACTAATAATATTAATGATGGTGGGGAGATCAAAGCACCAATACCATGTAAGCTCCTAGCGATGAATGATGCACTAGAAAATAATTATGCTTGGCTTGTCCCTGAAAATTTGTTTGATGAGAGTAGCAAGCCCAAGACTAATGAAAAGGGAGACGCTAAAACTTATGTATCCAATATACTATGCTTGGTTGAGAAAAATCCACACCCCGCTGTAGAAGTACCACCCTTCGATAATACTTGATACACACTTTCTGCGCCTAGCTGAAAGGCGTTAAAGAAAAGCGCTTATGGGAGACAACCCATGTTTTTACCTACAGTACTTTGTTTTTATTTTGTGTCTTGAAAGTTGTTTACTACTGTAGCAACCTCTCCTTATCTTATTTTAGTGTTTTGTTGTGCCAAATAAAGTCGTTGATAGAAAAGTTCATACTAGATTTGGATTACTGCGCAGAAACAGATTTCTTTGCTATCACGAATCTGGGCTGTTTTCTCTGTAGGTAACTCAGAAAATTATGCCAATTTACGTGAGTGATCCTCAGATATGTACGCAACTTTCATTCAATTTGAGCATTTTCATTTGAGCAAGTCTGGTGCCTCGATAAAATTCGTCAATACGAACTGTTCTGTTTTGACAGATTCTGCCTTTTATTTCGCATTGCCTCTTTTGCTATGTTGGATGAATTTTTTTGATCCATGAATGTCCAGTAGCTTTATGCAATGTCCAGAAGTGTTAAGAATGATTATGTCACCTCTGAACATGTTAATTTTTATTGTCCACTAACCCTCTAATGAGTTGTTCTAAGTTTGGTGTGGAGGAAGTTTTCAAGGATCAAGAGAGGAGTATGATGCAACATGATCAAGGAGAGTGAAAGATCTAAGCTTGGGGATGCCCCGGTGGTTCATCCCTGCATATTCTAAGAAGACTCAAGCGTCTAAGCTTGGGGATGCCCAAGGCATCCCCTTCTTCATCGACAACATTATCAGGTTCCTCCCCTGAAACTATATTTTTATTCCATCACATCTTATGTGCTTTTCTTGGAGCGTCGGTTTGTTTTTGTTTTGTTTGAATAAAATGGATCCTAGCATTCACTTTATGGGAGAGAGACACGCTCCGCTGTAGCATATGGACAAGTATGTCCTTAGGCTCTACTCATAGTATTCATGGCGAAGTTTCTTCTTCGTTAAATTGTTATATGGTTGGAATTGGAAAATGACACATGTAGTAAATTGCTATAATGTCTTGGGTAATGTGATACTTGGCAATTGTTGTGCTCATGTTTAAGCTCTTGCATTATATACTTTGCACCCATTAATGAAGAAATACATAGAGCATGCTAAAATTTGGTTTGCATATTTGGTCTCTCTAAGGTCTAGATAATTTCTAGTATTGAGTTTGAACAACAAGGAAGACGGTGTAGAGTCTTATAATGTTTTCAATATGTCTTTTATGTGAGTTTTGCTGCACCGGTTCATCCTTGTGTTTGTTTCAAATAGCCTTCCTAGCCTAAACCTTGTATCGAGAGGGATTACTTCTCATGCATCCAAAATCCTTGAGCCAACCACTATGCCATTTGTGTCCACCATACCTACCTACTACATGGTATTTCTCCGCCATTCCAAAGTAAATTGCTTGAGTGCTACCTTTAAAATTCCATCATTCACCTTTGCAATATATAGCTCATGGGACAAATAGCTTAAAAACTATTGTGGTATTGAATATGTACTTATGCACTTTATCTCTTATTAAGTTGCTCGTTGTGCGATAACCATGTTCACTGGGGACGCCATCAACTATTCTTTGTTGAATTTCATGTGAGTTGCTATGCATGTTCGTTTTTCTGAAGTAAGAGAGATCTACCACCTTATGGTTAAGCATGCATATTGTTAGAGAAGAACATTGGGCCGCTAACTAAAGCCATGATCCATGGTGGAAGTTTCAGTTTTGGACATATATCCTCAATCTCATATGAGAAAATTATTAATTGTTGTTACATGCTTATGCATAAAAGAGGAGTCCATTATCTGTTGTCTATGTTGTCCCGGTATGGATGTCTAAATTGAGAATAATCAATAGCGAGAAATCCAATGCGAGCTTTCTCCTTAGACCTTTGTACAGGCGGCATAGAGGTACCCCTTTGTGACACTTGGTTAAAACATGTGCACTGCGATGATCCGGTAGTCCAAGCTAATTAGGACAAGGTGCGGGCACTATTAGTATACTATGCATGAGGCTTGCAACTTGTAAGATATAATTTACATGATACATATGCTTTATTACTACCGTTGACAAAATTGTTTCATGTTTTCAAAATCAAAGCTCTAGCACAAATATAGCAATCGATGCTTTTCCTCTATGGAGGACCATTCTTTTTACTTTTATGTTGAGTCAGTTCACCTATTTCTCTCCACCTCAAGAAGCAAACACTTGTGTGATCTGTGCATTGATTCCTACATACTTGCATATTGCACTTATTATATTACTCTATGTTGACAATTATCCATGAGATATACATGTTACAAGTTGAAAGCAACCGCTGAAACTTAATCTTCCTTTGTGTTGCTTCAATGCTTTTACTTTGAATTATTGCTTTATGAGTTAACTCTTATGCAAGACTTATTGATGCTTGTCTTGAAGTACTATTCATGAAAAGTCTTTGCTTTATGATTCACTTGTTTACTCATGTCATATACATTGTTTTGATCGCTGCATTCACTACATATGCTTTACAAATAGTATGATCAAGGTTATGATGGCATGTCACTCCAGAAATTATCTTTGTTATCGTTTTACCTGCTCGGGACGAGCAGAACTAAGCTTGGGGATGCTGATACGTCTCCAACGTATCGATAATTTCTTGTGTTCCATGCCACATTATTGATGTTATCTACATGTTTTATGCACACTTTATGTCATATTCGTGCATTTTCTGGAACTAACCTATTAACAAGATGCCGAAGTGCCGATTCTTTGTTTCTGCTGTTTTTGGTTTCAGAAATCCTAGTAACGAAATATTCTCGGAATTGGACGAAATCAATGCCCAGGGTCCTATTTTGCCACGAAGCTTCCAGAAGACCGAAGAGGAGACGAAGTGGGGCCACGAGGCGGCCAAACCCTAGGGCGGCGCGGCCTGCCCCTTGGTCGCGCGGCCCTGTGGTGTGGGGCCCTCATGTGGCCCCTCTGACCTGCCCTTCCGCCTACTTAAAGCCTCCGTCGCGAAACCCCCAGTACCGAGAGCCACGATACGGAAAACCTTACTGAGACGCCGCCGCCGCCAATCCCATCTCGGGGGATTCAGGAGATCGCCTCTGGCACCCTGCCGGAGAGGGGAATCATCTCCTGGAGGACTCTACGCCGCCATGGTCGCCTCCGGAGTGATGAGTGAGTAGTCTACCCCTGGACTATGGGTCCATAGCAGTAGCTAGATGGTTGTCTTCTCCCCATTGTGCTTAATTGTCGGATCTTGTGAGCTGCCTAACATGATCAAGATCATCTATCTGTAATTCTATATGTTGCGTTTGTTGGGATCCGATGAATAGAGAATACTTGTTATGTTGATTATCAAAGTTATGTCTATGTGTTGTTTATGATCTTGCATGCTCTCCGTTATTAGTAGATGCTCTGGCCAAGTTGATGCTAGTAACTCCAAGAGGGAGTATTTATGCTCGATAGTGGGTTCATGTCTCCATGAATCTGGAGGGGTGACAAGAACCTCTAAGGTTATGGATGTGCTGTTGCCACTAGGGATAAAACATTGGTGCTATGTTCAAGGATGTAGTCACTGATTACATTACGCGCAATACTTAATGCAATTGTCTGTTGTTAGCAACTTAATACTGGAGGGGGTTCGGATGATAACCTGAAGGTGGACTTTTTAGGCATAGATGCATGCTGGATAGCGGTCTATGTACTTTGTCGTAATGCCCAATTAAATCTCACTATACTCATCATAATATGTATGTGCATGGTCATGCCCTCTTTATTTGTCAATTGCCCAACTGTAATTTGTTCACCCAACATGCTGTTATCTTATGGGAGAGACACCTCTAGTGAACTGTGGACCCCGGTCCAATTCTCTATACTGAAATACAATCTCTTGCAATCTTTTCTACTGTTTTCTGCAAACAATCATCTTCCACACAATACGGTTAATCCTTTGTTACAGCAAGCCGGTGAGATTGACAACCTCACTGTTTCGTTGGGGCAAAGTACTTTGGTTGTGTTGTGCAGGTTCCATGTTGGCGCTGGAATCTCTGGTGTTGCGCCGCACTACATCCCGCCGCCATCAACCTTCAACGTGCTTCTTGGCTCCTACTGGTTCGATAAACCTTCGTTTCATACTGAGGGAAAACTTGCCGCTGTACGCATCACACCTTCCTCTTGGGGTTCCCAACGGACGCGTGTTGTACGCGTATCAGTGACCACGCGCTCGCCGGAGATGGTGAGGAGGCCCGCCCGAATATGAACTCCAGCAAGCGCAGCTGCTGGCCCCACGGTGGGCGCCAACTGTCGTCGTGGTGAACAGACAGATGCCATAGGATGGCTTAAGTTGGTGCCGAATGTGCGCTAGAGGATTCGGGGGAGGGTTTTGGTAAGGATGGGATGAATTCCGGATGGATTACCGGTATCTTTATTGACGAACTTGGCCTTGGCCAGAGGTTGAAGATGTACAGTACAAGCACTATCTCTCTACTTCTAGCTGGTGAACCGTTGGTCGATCGTCCCCGCGTAGGGGTGTGCTCCCTCTCCTTATATAGGGGAGAGGGTGGCTTACAGAGCAAGAAATCCTAATGGCATCTTTGACTGGACAAACTACTTTACAAAGCCACTTTGGCCCAGGTGACACTGGCTATGGTTTTAATCAGGGAGTGGTGACCTCTACCGGTATCTTTTACGTCATCTTCTGCTTTAGCCTCAGAGCTTCGATTAAAGCTAAAGTGCTTCGCGCATCCTTGTCTTCTAGTTCTGGAGAGAATCTTTGACCAGCCTGCCGACGTGCTACAGTGTAGCCCATGCCGGTACTCCGGTACCTTCCTTGCCTCTTCCGGTATACCCCTTCCGGGATACCGGTATAGTTTCTCTTAGCCATGAGCTCAACTTCATTGTCCGGAATAACCTTTAAACCTGTACCTAATCATGCCTTTGGCATACAGGGGGTCATCCCCCCAATAGTATACCTGAGTATATCTAAATTTCCAGGGTTAGACTCGAGGACGCGTGTTGCGGTACAGAAATGGAAGACGTGCAATTGTTGACGCTTAGACGTGGGTCGCGGTGCAGAAGTCGAAGACGTGCAATCGTGGGCGCGTGTCGCGTTGTAGAAGTCCAAGACGTGCAGACGTGCAAAAGTGGACGCGTAGGACACATGTCGCATTGACCACCCCTCGCCTTTATAGACACCTCCTCGCACTATCTTTGTCACTCTCACTCGCTCACGCAATGCCACCTCTCTCACAGCCCATCATCTTCCCCAAAGCAAAAAAAACCCTCTCCCTCTCCCTCTCCTCTGTCGGCGAGATGCACAAGGAGAATGCCAATCTCATCGTCCACGACGACGTCAGCTCCAAGCGCGACGCCTCCCTCTTCGACGCCGTCCCCTCAACGGTCGTCACCGCCGGTGCATCGGAGGCTGCCGCCAGTGGCAGTCAGATCCCCGCGGGATGGGACCCCTATGAGGAGGTGCCGTAAGAGGTGCCCCTAACCCCTACGACACCTTCATGGACGACCCATGGAACGAGGTAACTACGGTTTGCTCCCTTTTTTTGTTCCCCATTCCTTTTTGAACCCTATTTTTGCTGCTGTAGATGGATCTGTAGATGGATGAGTATTGGGTTAATATTTGCGCCGATTTTATTCCATTTTGTTTTGATCCCTTCTTGATTTATGCAACTAATAATGGGATGTCAATCGGTTAATTTATGAAAGTAATCATGGGATCTCAATCAGTTATTTTCAGATCTGGAATCTATTTCTTTGCCTATGATGAATCGTTGGGGACAAATTTTTACAGGGAGGGTTCAGCGAACCATTGCTGGGTACAAATCTGGTGTGCATGGGCTTTGGTTCACTAACCCCTTCCCTGTAGATATATAATCGTGTCCACTCTAACTGAGGCTGCCTCTATTTTTCCTAACTTTGTTATCATGCTTGTTAGTCATCGTTGCAACTCATTCACTCATAGTTTCCGTTTGATATGGATCAGCTTTCTGGCAGTGACGTCGGCAGCGACAACAAGCACCATGACACCAAGACTCGGCAGGTGCTGCGGAGGCTGCATGTCGGCCAGTACGTCTCCTACTTCGCCAAGGGTGTCTACAGATGCCCCTTCTGCACTAGGAGACTCGGCAGCACCAACTTCAACTGCCTCCTCACGCATGCCGAGAACATCGGCAACACCTTCCCCAAGGTCGGCACGACGGTGAACCCCTACTCCTTCCGCGCCAAGCACAAGGCGCTAGGCATGCACCTCCGTAGCTTCCAGCGGGTGGAGATCGCCGCCGGCGGCATGCCTCCGCTCAAGCCCAAGGTGCCCAAGCGGAGCAACAAGTGGAGGCAGAGCCAGATGGGGTAGGCGGAGTCCTGGACGTGTGCTGCTGCTGCCTCCTCCATTTTGTTGTTAGCTAGGATCCCTTGTTGTTATGTTGTTAGTATGATGGTGCTGTGAAGAACCTCGAACCTGTTACTATGTTGGCTGCTGTATGCAGCTTATTATCTAGGGAGGGAACCCTATTATCTACCATATTATCTATCCCTATTCTACTATATGACTGTGTGAATTTATCGTACATTACCCTGGAGATTTTCTTCTAGATTTAACTACATACATATGGACCAGAGAGAGTGCTAGATTTGCTGCCATATTGGGCAAATAACGAGGGCCAAAAGGCACAAATAATTGAAGAAAGACAGAAATGCAAGCTTCTCTAGATTTGATACTAATTAGGTGAAAAAAGACAGAGAGAAAGAGGGGGAAAAGGTACTCTTAAAAATGCCAATTTGGGCCGAGAGAGACAGAACCCAACTCATGCTCACGTGCAACCAAACGATATGTCGTCCTGTCCCACGCGGTCCCTTTCTACCAGCCCCACGCGACACGGCCCCACATGACGCGGCCCCACACGTCAGCACGAAACGGTCAACTAAACGGGAATCCTGCCGTCTAAGCTCCTTCTGCGGGTTTCAAACAAGAGCTTGGGGAAAACTGAGGAAAAACTAAGGAGCTGGGGAAAACTGAGTACAACTAAGGACTTGAGGGCACGAGAATAGATATCCCTATTATTTATGCCTTTTCTTTTATCCTTAATTCAAATAAAAGTTATTAATTAGTTTAGTTTCAAAAGTAAATATTAAATAATCAGTAAATAAATAAAATATTAAGATGCAATTACTTTATCATATTTCATTCATGTTAGTAGTATTTTAAAAACCCTAATTTGCAATTTACCATTTCCCATTTTTTTAAGTAATAATAAAGTAAGAAAATATTAAAAAGTTAATATTATTTTTGTAATCAAAGTTGCTGATTTACTTAAACTTTTTAGTGAACAAGTTATGACTTTAAACTTTAATAACAATTATAAAACCCTGATTCCTAAATTAAACCCTCAGTAGTATTTATCTTAATTATTAAATCATTTAAAATTAATAAAATGTTAAATTCATTATTAATTTTATTTCAAAGTAGTTAATAACTTCAACTCCATTACCAATTATCATTTTTAAAATGATATCACAATTTAGAAACCCTAGTTCTAATATAAACAAGAATCTCGATCTCATTATTTTATGTGATCACCCTAAATTTGTTTCAATCCTAAAACCCTAGGGGTTTATCCCATGTGATCATATAAACTTCACCTTTAACTATAGAACTTTAATAAGAAACAAATGAAGGCATGCTCAAGATCTACTAAAATAAAACCAACTCACATGAAGTCATCATTCCATGTCTTCCTTCTTGAATAAACCTTATATGATTCACTAGTGCCACTTAGGTGCAAACCCTAGCTTGTTACTCTCAGATTCACACCATTGGTCACCATACCTAAATGTCACACCATTAGAATCAACCTCAACCATCATACCCTAGTAGAACCAGGGTGATCAACAATAATATCATTCTTGGATAGCAATTCACCTTACATTCTCCTATTCAACTAAACCCTACTTGGGCAATAATAAACCACTGAGTTTAGAAACCCATTAGTGATTACTTAGTGAAGCAAATGAGAAATCATAGTAAACCCTAATGTTTAACTCATAACACCACCTTGATAATCATCCTTTGATATGATACATATGATCAACCATAGTAATAAACCCGCAAATACTTGTTGCATATAGACCCATTCTACTTAAGAACCAACTAGTCCCTAATAATGAACTAAATGAATCTAATAGTAAACCCTAGTAGCACTTATCTCCTACTTGTAGTAATTCTTGTTCTTTATTAAACATGTTCTTCAAAAGTTATTCTTTTGAAGTACAAATGTCAATAAAACCATAGAAGCCCATAGTTCTTATTTGAAATACTTATTATTTCTTAATCAACCTGTTCTTCAAAAGTTATTCTTTTTAAGTATAATATAAGTAATCATCAACCATGTCCTGTAGAACTTAAAACTGACATCTACTCTTGGCTTGTTATGCAACCACCATTCCTTTATGTCTATGATTATTATGATGCATTATATCACTTGGTATGATACTAATATAACCAAACCCTAATAAGAACCTTGTTTGAGAACCATCCTAAAAGTGCAACACACCATAAAGAAATCTCTACAACTCACCCAATCCTAAATCATCGGGGTTATATTACACTCGGGGCGATTGCATCTCATACTATGCATTATAGCATCTTTGCCAGTTCTTTAAACATTGTCCTTACGGGACAATGATGGTATTTCAGAATTTAGATTTATCACGCATCGAAGCTTTTGCCTGCATAATCTTGCAATCAAGAAAGGCAAGTTCATTGCTTTCTCATGTCATTTGATTATTGATACGTGTCCGACGTATCGATAATTTCTTATGTTCCATGCCACATTATTGATGTTATCTACATGTTTTATGCACACTTTATGTCATATTCGTGCATTTTCTGGAACTAACCTATTAACAAGATGCCGAAGTGCCAGTTGCTGTTTTCTGCTGTTTTTGGTTTCAGAAATCCTAGTAACGAAATATTCTCGGAATTGGACGAAATCAACGCCCAGGGTCCTATTTTGCCACGAAGCTTCCAGAAGTCCGAAGAGGAGACGAAGTGGGGCCACGAGGGGGCCACACCCTAGGGCGGCGCGGCCCCCCCCTTGGCCGCGCGGCCCTGTGGTGTGGGGCCCTCGTGGCGCCTCTTGACCTGCCCTTCCGCCTACTTAAAGCCTCCGTCGCGAAACCCCCAGTACCGAGAGCCACGATACGGAAAACCTTCCAGAGACGCCGCCGCCGCCGATCCCATCTCGGGGGATCCAGGAGATCGCCTCCGGCACCCTGCCGGAGAGGGGAATCATCTCCCGGATGACTCTACGCCGCCATGGTCGCCTCCGGAGTGATGTGTGAGTAGTCTACCCCTGGACTATGGGTCCATAGCAGTAGCTAGATGGTTGTCTTCTCCCCATTGTGCTTCATTGTCGGATCTTGTGAGCTGCCTAACATGATCAAGATCATCTATCTGTAATTCTATATGTTGCGTTTGTTGGGATCCGATGAATAGAGAATACTTGTTATGTTGATTATCAAAGTTATGTCTATGTGTTGTTTATGATCTTGCATGCTCTCCGTTACTAGTAGATGCTCTGGCCAAGTAGATGCTTGTAACTCCAAGAGGGAGTATTTATGCTCGATAGTGGGTTCATGCCTCCATTGATATCTGGGACAGTGACAGAAAGTTCTAAGGTTGTGGATGTGCTGTTGCCACTAGGGATAAAACATTAGTGCTATGTTCAAGGATGTAGGTACTAGTTACATTACGCGCAATACTTAATGCAATTGTCTGTTGTTAGCAACTTAATACTGGAGGGGGTTCGGATGATAACATGAAGCTGTACTTATTAGGCAAAGATGAATGATGGATTGCTGTCAATGTACTTTGTCGTAATGCCCAATTAAATCGCACTATACTCATCATAATATGTATGTGCATGGTCATGCCCTCTTTATTTGTCAATTGCCCAACTGTAATTTGTTCACCCAACATGCTGTTTATCTTATGGGAGAGACACCTCTAGTTAACTGTGGACCCCGGTCCAATTCTCTATACTGAAATACAATCTACTGCAATACTTGTTCTACTGTTTTCTGCAAACAATCATCTTCCACACAATACGGTTAATCCTTTGTTACAGCAAGCCGGTGAGATTGACAACCTCACTGTTTCGTTGGGGCAAAGTACTTTGGTTGTGTTGTGCAGGTTCCACGTTGGCGCCGGAATCTCTGGTGTTGCGCCGCACTACATCCCGCCGCCATCAACCTTCAACGTGCTTCTTGACTCCTACTGGTTCGATTAAACCTTGGTTTCTTATCGAGGAAACTTGCCGCTGTGCGCATCACACCTTCCTCTTGGGGTTCCCAACGGACGTGTCAACCACACGCATCAAGCAAATTTCTGGCGCCGTTGCCGGGGACCTGAAGAAAAGTTACACCACAAAGATTTCTATCTCCCACGCCAACTTCACGCCAGCAGCAAATTTCTGGCGCCGTTGCCGGGGAGATCAAGACACGCTGCAAGGGGAGTCTCCACATCCCAATCTCTTTACTTTGTTTTTGTCTTGCTTAGTTTTATTTACTACTTTGTTTGCTGCACTAAATCAAAATACAAAAAAATTAGTTGCTAGTTTTACTTTATTTACTATCTTGTTTGCTATATCAAAAACACAAAAAAATTAGTTACTTGCATTTACTTTATTTAGTTTGCTTTATTTACTGTTGCGAAAATGGCCAACCCTGAAAATACTAAGTTGTGTGATTTCACAACCACAAATAATAATGATTTCTTATGCACACCTATTGCTCCACCTGCTACTACAGCAGAATTCTTTGAAATTAAACCTGCTTTACTAAATCTTGTTATGCGAGAGCAATTTTCTGGTGTTAGTTCTGATGATGCTGCTGCCCATCTTAATAATTTTGTTGAACTATGTGAAATGCAAAAATATAAAGATGTAGATGGTGACATTATAAAATTAAAATTGTTCCCTTTCTCATTAAGAGGAAGAGCTAAAGATTGGTTGCTATCTCTGCCTAAGAATAGTATTGATTCATGGACTAAATGCAAGGATGCTTTTATTGGTAGATATTATCCCCTGCTAAAATTATATCTTTGAGGAGTAGCATTATGAATTTTTAAACAATTAGATACTGAACATGTTGCTCAAGCTTGGGAAAGAATGAAATCTCTGGTTAAAAATTGCCCAACCCATGGATCGACTACTTGGATGATCATCCAAACCTTCTATGCAGACTAAATTTTTCTTCATGGAATTTATTGGATTCAGCTGCTGGAGGTACCTTTATGTCCATCACTCTTGGTGAAGCAACAAAGCTTCTTGATAATATGATGATCAACTACTCTGAATGGCACACGGAAAGAGCTCCACAAGGTAAGAAGGTAAATTCTGTCGAAGAAACCTCTTCCTTGAGTGATAAGATTGATGCTATTATGTCTATGCTTGTGAATGATAGGACTAATATTGATCCTAATAATGTTCCGTTAGCTTCATTGGTTGCACAAGAAGAACATGTTGATGTAAACTTCATTAAAAATAATAATTTCAACAACAATGCTTACCGGAACAATTCTAGTAACAACTATAGGCCATATCCTTATAATAATGGCAACGGCTATGGTAATTCTTATGGGAATTCTTACAACAATAATAGGAGTTCACCCCCTGGACTTGAAGCCATGCTTAAAGAATTTATTAGTACACAAACTGCTTTTAACAAATCTGTTGAAGAAAAGCTTGGGAAAATTGATATACTTGCTTCTAAAGTCGATAGTCTTGCTGCTGATGTTGATCTTTTGAAATCGAAAGTTATGCCTAATGAGAATCATCATAATAAAATTGTTACTACAGCAAATGCCATCCAAGTTAGAATTAATGAGAATATAAGATTAATGGCTGAACTGCGTGCTAGGTGGGATAGAGAAGAAAATGAAAAACTAGCTAAAGAGAAGAATGTAGCTAAAGTTTGGACTATTACCACCACTTGTAATGCTAATGCTACACATGTTGCTGCACCTCCTACTATTAATAATAAAAGAATTGGTGTTAGCAATGTTTCCACTTCTAATGCAAAGCGCGAGAAACTGCCTGAAACTGCTAAAACTGCTGAAACTGCCTGTGATAAAACTGCTGAAATTTTTTCCAACATTGGGGATGATGATCCCATTGCTTTAGATTATAATGGTTTGAATTTTGATGATTGCCACATCTCTGAAGTTATAAAGTTCTTGCAAAAACTTGCTAAAAGTCCTAATGCTAGTGCTATAAATTTGGCTTTCACGCAACATATTACTAATGCTCTCATAAAAGCTAGAGAAGAGAAACTAGAGCGCGAAGCCTCTATTCCTAGAAAGCTAGAGGATGGTTGGGAGCCCACCATTAAGATGAAGGTTAAAGATTTTGATTGTAATGCTTTATGTGATCTTGGTGCAAGTATTTCTGTTATGCCTAAGAAAATTTGCTTGACTTGCCACCGCTGAAAAATTGTTATTTGGATGTTAATCTTGCTGATCATTCTACAAAGAAACCTTTGGGGAAAGTTGATAATGTTCGCATTACCGTTAACAATAACCTTGTCCCCGTTGATTTTGTTGTCTTGGATATTGAATGCAATGCATCTTGTCCCATTATATTGGGAAGACCTTTTCTTCGAACTGTTGGTGCTATCATTGATATGAAGGAAGGTAATATAAAATATCAATTTCCTCTCAAGAAAGGTATGGAACACTTCCCTAGAAAGAGAATGAAGTTACCTTTTGATTCTATTATGAGAACAAATTATGATGTTGACACTTCGTCTCTTGATAATACTTGATACACACTTTCTGCGCCTAGCTGAAAGGCGTTAAAGAAAAGCGCTTATGGGAGACAACCCATGTTTTTACCTACAGCACTTTGTTTTTATTTTGTGTCTTGGAAGTTGTTTACTACTGTAGCAACCTCTCCTTATCTTAGTTTAGTATTTTGTTGTGCCAAGTAAAGCCGTTGATAGAAAAGTTCATACTAGATTTGGATTACTGCGCAGAAACAGATTTCTTTGCTGTCACGAATCTGGGCTGTTTTCCCTGTACGTAACTCAGAAAATTATGCCAATTTACGTGAGTGATCCTCAGATATGTACGCAACTTTCATTAAATTTGAGCATTTTCATTTGAGCAAGTCTGGTGCCTCGATAAAATTCGTCAATACGAACTGTTCTGTTTTGACAGATTCTGCCTTTTATTTCGCATTGCCTCTTTTGCTATGTTGGATGAATTTCTTTGATCCATTAATGTCCAGTAGCTTTATGCAATGTCCAGAAGTGTTAAGAATGATTGTGTCACCTCTGAACATGTTAATTTTTATTGTCGCTAACCCTCTAATGAGTTGTTCTAAGTTTGGTGTGGAGGAAGTTTTCAAGGATCAAGAGAGGAGTATGATGCAACATGATCAAGGAGAGTGAAAGCTCTAAGCTTGGGGATGCCCCGGTGGTTCACCCCTGCATATTCTAAGAAGACTCAAGCGTCTAAGCTTGGGGATGCCCAAGGCATCCCCTTCTTCATCGACGACATTATCAGATTCCTCCCCTGAAACTATATTTTTATTCCATCACATCTTATGTGCTTTGCTTGGAGCGTCGGTTTGTTTTTGTTTTTTGTTTTGTTTGAATAAAATGGATCCAAGCATTCACTTTATGGGAGAGAGACACGCTCCGCTGTAGCATATGGACAAGTATGTCCTTAGTTTCTACTCATAGTATTCATGGCGAAGTTTCTTCTTCGTTAAATTGTTATATGGTTGGAATTGGAAAATGATACATGTAGTAATTGCTATAATGTCTTGGGTAATGTGATACTTGGCAATTGTTGTGCTCATGTTTAAGCTCTTGCATCATATGCTTTGCACCCATTAATGAAGAAATACATAGAGCATGCTAAAATTTGGTTTGCATATTTGGTTTCTCTAAGGTCTAGATAATTTCTAGTATTGAGTTTGAACAACAAGGAAGACGGTGTAGAGTCTTATAATGTTTTCAATATGTCTTTTATGTGAGTTTTGCTGCACCGGTTCATCCTTGTGTTTGTTTCAAATAAGCCTTGCTAGCCTAAACCTTGTATCGAGAGGGAATACTTCTCATGCATCCAAAATACTTGAGCTAACCACTATGCCATTTGTGTCCACCATACCTACCTACTACATGGTATTTTCCGCCATTTAAAAGTAAATTGCTTGAGTGCTACCTTTAAAACTCCATCATTCACCTTTGCAATATATAGCTCATGGGACAAATAGCTTAAAAACTATTGTGGTATTGAATATGTAATTATGCACTTTATCTCTTATTAAGTTGCTTGTTGTGCGATAACCATGTTCACTGGGGACGCCATCAACTACTCTTTGTTGAATTTCATGTGAGTTGCTATGCATGTTCGTCTTGTCTAAAGTAAGAGCGATCTACCACCTTATGGTTAAGCATGCATATTGTTAGAGAAGAACATTGGGCCGCTAACTAAAGCCATGATCCATGGTGGAAGTTTCAGTTTTGGACATATATCCTCAATCTCATATGAGAAAATTATTAATTGTTGTTACATGCTTATGCATAAAAGAGGAGTCCATTATCTGTTGTCTATGTTGTCCCGGTATGGATGTCTAAGTTGAGAATAATCAATAGCGAGAAATCCAATGCGAGCTTTCTCCTTAGACCTGTGTACAGGCGGCATAGAGGTACCCCTTTGTGACACTTGGTTAAAACATGTGCATTGCGATGATCCGGTAGTCCAAGCTAATTAGGACAAGGTGCGGGCACTATTAGTACACTATGCATGAGGCTTGCAACTTGTAAGATATAATTTACATGATACATATGCTTTATTACTACCGTTGACAAAATTGTTTCATGTTTTCAAAATCAAAGCTCTAGCACAAATATAGCAATCGATGCTTTTCCTCTATGGAGGACAATTCTTTTACTTTCAATGTTGAGTCAGTTCACCTATTTCTCTCCACCTCAAGAAGCAAACACTTGTGTGAACTGTGCATTGATTCCTACATATTTGCTTATTGCACTTATTATATTACTCTATGTTGACAATATCCATGAGATATACATGTTACAAGTTGAAAGCAACCGCTGAAACTTAATCTTCCTTTGTGTTGCTTCAATGCTTGTACTATGAATTATTGCTTTATGAGTTAACTCTTATGCAAGACTTATTGATGCTTGACTTGAAGTACTATTCATGAAAAGTCTTTGCTTTATGATTCACTTGTTTACTCATGTCATATACATTGTTTTGATCGCTGCATTCACTACACATGATTTACAAATAGTATGATCAAGGTTATGATGGCATGTCACTCCAGAAATTATCTGTGTTATCGTTTTACCTGCTCGGGACGAGCAGAACTAAGCTTGGGGATGCTGATACATCTCCGACGTATCGATAATTTCTTATGTTCCATGCCACATTATTGATGTTATCTACATGTTTTATGCACACTTTATGTCATATTCGTGCATTTTCTGGAACTAACCTATTAACAAGATGCCGAAGTGCCAGTTGCTGTTTTCTGCTGTTTTTGGTTTCAGAAATCCTAGTAACGAAATATTCTCGGAATTGGACGAAATCAACGCCCAGGGTCCTATTTTGCCACGAAGCTTCCAGAAGTCCGAAGAGGAGACGAAGTGGGGCCACGAGGGGGCCACACCCTAGGGCGGCGCGCCCCCCCCCCTTTGGCCGCGCGGCCCTGTGGTGTGGGGCCCTCGTGGCGCCTCTTGACCTGCCCTTCCGCCTACTTAAAGCCTCCGTCGTGAAACCCCCAGTACCGAGAGCCACGATATGGAAAACCTTCCAGAGACGCCGCCGCCGCCGATCCCATCTCGGGGGATCCAGGAGATCGCCTCCGGCACCCTGCCGGAGAGGGGAATCATCTCCCGGAGGACTCTACGCCGCCATGGTCACCTCCGGAGTGATGTGTGAGTAGTCTAACCCTGGACTATGGGTCCATAGCAGTAGCTAGATGGTTGTCTTCTCCCCATTGTGCTTCATTGTCGGATCTTGTGAGCTGCCTAACATGATCAAGATCATCTATCTGTAATTCTATATGTTGCGTTTGTTGGGATCCGATTAATAGAGAATACTTGTTATGTTGATTATCAAAGTTATGTCTATGTGTTGTTTATGATCTTGCATGCTCTCCGTTACTAGTAGATGCTCTGGCCAAGTAGATGCTTGTAACTCCAAGAGGGAGTATTTATGCTCGATAGTGGGTTCATGCCTCCATTGATATCCTGGGACAAGGATGAAAGTTCTAAGGTTGTGGATGTGCTGTTGCCACTAGGGATAAAACATTAGTGCTATGTTCAAGGATGTAGTTACTAGTTACATTACGCGCAATACTTAATGCAATTGTCTGTTGTTAGCAACTTAATACTGGAGGGGGTTCGGATGATAACCTGAAGGTGGACTTTTTAGGCATAGATGCATGCTGGATGGAGGTCTATGTACTTTGTCGTAATGCCCAATTAAATCTCACTATACTCATCATAATATGTATGTGCATGGTCATGCCCTCTTTATTTGTCAATTTCCCAACTATAATTTGTTCACCCAACATGCTGCTTATCTTATGGGAGAGACACCTCTAGTGAACTGTGGACCCCGGTCCAATTCTCTATACTGAAATACAATCTACTGCAATACTTGTTCTACTGTTTTCTGCAAACAATCATCTTCCACACAATATGGTTAATCCTTTGTTACAGCAAGCCGGTGAGATTGACAACCTCACTGTTTCGTTGGGGCAAAGTACTTTGGTTGTGTTGTGCAGGTTCCACGTTGGCGCCGGAATCTCTGGTGTTGCGCCGCACTACATCCCGCCGCCATCAACCTTCAACGTGCTTCTTGACTCCTACTGGTTCGATTAAACCTTGGTTTCTTACTGAGGGAAACTTGCCGCTGTGCGCATCACACCTTCCTCTTGGGGTTCCCAACGGACGTGTCAACCACACGCATCAAGCAAATTTCTGGCGCCGTTGCCGGGGACCTGAAGAAAAGTTACACCACAAAGATTTCTATCTCCCACGCCAACTTCACGCCAGCAATTATTTTTATCAAACTATATGCAAAGTACTATACTTATCACTCTTGCATTGAAAAGCAAAATATTATTTTACAATTATGAATATGACTATATGGTTGGCAATGGAACCATGGTATGTGTTGATTGGTGGAGGTTCCATTGTAAGGGTTATATTCATCTAGGACTAATTACCAATGCCGTCTAGTGATTCTAGCGCCGTACATATCGCATTAACCATAAGATCTATAATGGCTCTTAGAAGTCAGATGTATCTTTTTCCTCTCGCATATCAACGGGTCAGTAATAAGGGTTGTCTGGATCGGTCTATCTATTTGGTAAAGGTGGGGACTTTGGTCCGGAATGGTCCACTGATAGATACAGGAGAGGGCAGACTTGTTAAAAGCCTATGAGGGATTGTAAGGGTTGTCTGGGTTGGTCTATCTATAGTGTACATGACAGGGCATGTAAATTGTTCGGATTGGTCTACCTTAATGGTAAGGGGAGAACAAATGTCTGGGTCGGTCTACCTATAGATATAGGACATGACAGACTTACAAACGGATCGCGGAGAAGGCAGTGATTGGCTTGGATCTTACACCTGGCCTCACACCAAGGAAGTGTGGACGGGAAAGCTTGCGCCTGGATGGCAACAAGGATAAGGTCTCTTATGAGAAAAGTAACACACCTCTGCAGAGTGTATCAAATTGTGGTTGTTACTACCTGTTCCGGGAAGGGAACTATGAACGCGGCAGGAAAGGAACTCCACGAAGTTCTGGTCAATATGTGAAGACTGACGGGCATAGTTTTCAGAATAAAATAAACCTTTTGAATAAATGTTTACAAAAACTTGCATGATACACCTATTTCCTGTAATGAACTTGTTGAGTACGCTCATACTCATCCCTCTTTGAATCCCCTACTTAGTTATGGAGGCACTGGAGGAGAAACTACCGTGGAACTCGAAGACAAAGGAGTCAACTGCAACAAGATGAAGAATCCAATCAAAGAAGTCAATAGGGTCAACTTCTGCATCAACTATAGTGGAAACTTAGACTAGTAATAGAAGGAACCTTTTCCCTAATCCTAGCACCTAAGTAGCTAGAATTCTATAGCACGCCAAGTATCTCTAGAGCTAGAGGTAGCAATAAGTTAGTCTACGAGTCGTTCTTCTGAAGATTTACTTGAAGTTTTACATCACTGTAAAGTAGGAGGCTATGTTAATCTTCTGTAAACAGCTCGTGTATCCTTCTATAGACATGCCTTGGACTCGCATATGTTTCTTTTGCACCACTCTGAGGGATGTAATATGAGTGGAACAGTGTTTCACTTGTGTTATGTCAACGACTTGCGTACTACACCATGCAGTGGTATGCTGGGTCACCGCAACTGGTATCAGAGCAAATGCTTTGACCCTAGGATTGAAACCCTTTAAAGGAGACCTATAGGTTTGGTAGTGTCTATAGGAAGTTGTCTTAGCTAAATCAACTATTCTTATGATTTGAGATGGGTATTCACTTCAGAATAATCCTGACACACTTGAGTCAATCTTTCTTATCTATCTTTCTTGAGTACAGTTAATTAGTTATCTTGATTCATTCCATATTATTAGAACATCATTGGAGCTTAAGATAAGGGGTGGTAGTAGACCACAATGTGTAAACAATACGTGGTAGTCCAAAGAAAGGATACAACCACAAGGAAGATATCCTATTGGAAGAAGTATACCAATACAAGTATGGTTAAGTAAGAATCATTCAAAATGTCAAATGACTAATATTAAGTGATGGAGATAAGTTATATTAGATAGTATATACCTATGATGAGTCAATCATGGGAGGTAAGGAAGAGTGATATGAGTTACAAGTTTACTTTTCATGGTAGAGTTGGTAATCACATATGATTCACTTAAGAGTCATTATGTGATGGAGAAGAACATCATAAGTGAGTTAACATGAGTACGATAAGGAGTAATGTTTTAAAGGATAGTTCAAGAATTCAGACCTTAAAACCCTGGCAACTATGTCAAGTATGCTAGAACTATAGTCCATAGTCTGAAGAAAGCTTTATTAGAGCATAGCTTATAGAGAAACCTTGGAGTTGTATGTGTATACTCTAACAATCTTGTGTTTAGAGTAGCCATGTTATAGTCTCAAGAGATCATGCCAAGTTAGTTTTGAATTGAATGGAAGCTAAAGTAATGCTTTCCTAAGGAAATTAGGTCAACCACAATTATTCTGGACCAATTTTCTCAAGTTTATTTTATTGCAAGTGAGCAATCGAGGTAAATATTGAGACAAATAGTAGGAATCCATATATATGTGCTAAGTATCACAACCTAAACCTATCTCATGTGGTGTTATATACTACACATCTAAGCCTGATGTTTAGGGATGTTTTACCCAACTACTATATTCAGGCATATAAGGATGTGTATTATAATTACAAAGCTGGATTTTCTTGGATTTTATTGGATTTTCATTGATTGACTAGATCCATACATGAAGTTTGACTTTGATATGCAAATGCATGTTGCAATATCAAGCTCTTACTTGATGTTATAGATCTAGAGGGTAAAGGTATTCGTGTGCGGAAGTGACGAATTCTAGAGATTTTGAAGACAAGATGAAGGTTCACTAGAAGAAAGAAGTAAGTGGTGGGAAGCAACCACAACAATCTGAAGGAAGGACTAATCAAAACTCACTTTTATCCTCAAACAAGGTGTACTTCAGCAGGGAAGGAGGATGAAACTGAGAAAAATATCAGAGATGAAGAAGTAGAAGTAGATCCATAGTCCTTATGGGAGAAGGGAATGCAAGTAAAGTCACTTACGGTACTACCTTTATAGTGTCAACTGTAGGGATTCGTTGCATAGAAAACAAAAAATTTCCTACCGCGAGAACGCAATCCAAGTAAAGATGCAATCTAGAAGACGAGAGCAACGAGGGGATGAACGAGACTCACCCTTGAAGATTTCCAAAGCCTACAAGATGAGGCTCTTGTTGCTGCGGTAGACGATCACTTGCCGCTTTCAAAAGCGCGTAGAAGATCTTGACGGTGCCACAATCGGGCAGCACCTCCGTACTCGGTCACACGTTCGGTGTTGATGAAGAAGATGTCCTTCTCCCCGTTCCAGCGGGCAGCGGAAGTAGTAGCTCCTCCTTGAATCCGGCAGCACGACGGCGTGGTGGCGGTGGCGATGGAGATCTCCGGCGGAGCTTCGCTAAGCGTTGCGGGAGAGGGGGAGGAGTGGGGCGGCTAGGGTTTGGGGAGAGGGGGTGGCCGGCCTCCTTGGGGTGCGGCCAAGGTGGTGGTGTTGTGGTGGTCGGCCCCCTCCCCTTGGCCCCTCATTATATAGGTGGAACCCCCAAGTGTTGGACTACAAGTCTTCGAATAAGACCCCAACCCAAAACCTTCCATGTGTAGGGAAACCTACCCAAGGTGGGATTCCCACCTCAAGTGGGACTCCCACCCTTCCATGAGGGGGGGTGGCCGGCCCCCTTGGTGGAGTCCACTTGGGAGTCCACCCCTCTAGGGTTGGCCGGCCATGGGAGGTGGAGTCCCTTCGGGACTCAGCCTTCCAAAGTGAATTCTTCCGGACTTTTCTAGAACCTTCTAGAACCTTCCAAAATTTCACCGGATCATTTTCAAACTTATAAAAGGACTTCCTATATATGAGTCTTAATCTCCGGACCATTCCGGAACTCCTCGTGATGTCCGGGATCCCATCCGAGACTTCGAACAATACTTCGAACTCCATTCCATATTCAAGTTCTACTTATACTACATCAAACCTTAAGTGTGTCACCCTACGGTTCGCGAACTATGTGGACATGGTTGAGTACTCTCTCCAACCAATAACCAATAGCGGGATCTGGAGATCCATAATGGCTCCCACATATTCAACGATGACTTAGTGATCGAATGAACCATTCACATACGATACCGATTCCCTTTGTCACGCGATATTTTACTTGTCCGAGGTTTGATCATCGGTATCTCTGTATACCTTGGTCAACCTCGTATCCTGACAAGTACTCTTTACTCGTACCGTGGTATGTGGTCTCTTATGAACCATTCATATGCTTGCAAGCTATTTAGACGATATTCCACCGAGAGGGCCCAGAGTATATCTATCCGTCATCGGGATGGACAAATCCCACTGTTGATCCATATGCCTCAACTCATACTTTCCGGATACTTAATCCCACCTTTATAACCACCCATTTACGCAGTGGCGTTTGATGTAATCAAAGTACCTTTCCGGTATAAGTGATTTACATGATCTCATGGTCGAAAGGACTAGGTAACTATGTATCGAAAGCTTATAGCAAATAACTTAATGACGTGATCTTATGCTACGCTTAAATGGGTGTGTCCATTACATCATTCATATAATGACATAACCTTGTTATTAATAACATCCGATGTTCACGATCATGAAACTATAATCATCTATTAATCAACAAGCTAGTTAAGAGGCTTACTAGGGACTCCTTGTTGTTTACGTAACACACATGTATCAATGTTTCGGTTAATACAATTATAGCATGGTATATAAACATTTATCATAAACATAAAGATATATAATAACCACTTTTATTATTGCCTCTTGGGCATATCTCTAACAGTCTCCCACTTGCACTAGAGTCAATAATCTAGATTACATTGTAAGGTACCTAACACCCATGGCATTCTGGTGTTGGTCATGCTTTTCCCTAGGGAGAGCTTTAGTCAACGGATCTGCTACATTCAGATCAGTGTGTACTTTGCAAATCTTTACTTCTCCATCTTCGATGTACTCGCGAATCGAATGATAACGCAGCTTGATATGCTTCAGCCTCTTGTGTGACCTTGGTTCTTGTGCATTGGCGATGGCACCCATGTTGTCACAGTAGATGACTAGTGGGTCCAATGCACTAGGAACCACACCGAGCTCTACAATGAACCTCTTCATCCATACCGCTTCTGATGAAGCCTCTGAAGCCGCTATGTACTCCGATTCTGTTGAAGACTTCGCCACCGTGCACTGCTTTGAGCTTGCCCAGCTTACTGCAGCACCATTCAATATGAACACGTACCCAGACTGAGATTTAGAATCATCAGGATCAGTGTTCCAACTTGCATCGGTGTAACTTGTTACAACGAGCTCTTGGTCACCTCCATAACAAAGAAACATATCCTTAGTTCTTTTCAAGTACTTCAGGATATTCTTGACCGCTGTCCAGTGTTCCTTTCCTGGATCACTTTGATATCTGCTAGTCAAACTAACAACATGTGCTATATCCGGTCTAGTACATAGCATGGCATACATGATAGAGCCTACTGCCGAGGCATAGGGAATCTGATTCATCCTTTCTCTTTCTTCTGCCGTAGCCAGTCCTTGAGTCTTACTCAAGACTTTTCCTGGTAACATAGGTAAGAACCCTTTCTTACTTTCGTCCATTCTAAACTTCTTTAGAATCTTGTCCAGGTATGTACTCTGTGATAGCCCTATTAGACGTCTTGATCTATCTCTATAAATCTTGATGCCTAATATGTATGATGCTTCACCAAGGTCTTTCATTGAAAAACTATTATTTAAATAACCTTTTACACTGCTTAGTAGTTCTATATCATTCCCAATCAATAATATGTCATCTACATATAATATCAGGAACGCTACAGAGCTCCCACTCACTTTCTTGTAAATACAGGCCTCTCCATGACACTGTATAAACCCGAAGTCTTTGATCACCTTATCAAAGCGTCGATTCCAACTTCTTGATGCTTGCTTCAGTCCATAAATTGAACGCTGAAGTTTGCATACTTTGTCAGCATTTTTAGGATCGACTAAACCTTTGGGTTGTACCATATACAACTCTTCCTCAATGTCTCCATTAAGGAACGCCGTTTTGACATCCATCTGCCAAATCTCATAATCGAAAAATGCAGCTATTGCTAACAAAATTCTCACAGATTTTTAGCTTCGCTACAGGTGAGAAAGTCTCATCGTAGTCAACACCTTGAATTTGTCGGAAACCCTTTGCGACAAGTCGAGCTTTATAGACAGTAATATTACCATCAGCATCTATTTTTCTTTTGAAGATCCATTTATTCTCGACAGCCTTGCGGCTATCAGGTAAGTCTACCAAAGTCCATAATTTGTTATCATACATGGATCCCATTTCGGATTTCATGGCTTCTTGCCATTTGTTGGAATCTGGGCTCATCATTGCTTCTTCATACGTCGCAGGGTCTTCATCATTGTTGTCCACAATGTTGACATTTAGACAAGGATCATACCAATCAGGACTGGCACGTTCCCTTGTCGATCTGCGAGGTTCAGTAGCTTCCTCGTTCGAAGTTTCATGATCATTATCATTAGCTTCCTCTGTTGCCGGTGTAGGCGGCACAGGAACAACTTCCGGTACTGCGCTACTCTGATCAATGAGTGAAGATTCAGTAATCTCGTCGAGTTCTACTTTTCTTCCAGTTACTTCTTTAGTGAGAAATTCATTCTCAAGAAAGGTTCCGTTCTTAGCAACAAAGATTTTTCCTTCGGATCTGTGATAGAAAGTGTACCCTATAGTTTCCTTAGGGTATCCTATGAAGACGCATTTCTCCGCTTTGGGTTCTAGCTTGTCTGGTTGTAACTTTTTTACATAGGCTTCGCAACCCCAAATTTTAAGGAACGACAGCTTAGGTTTCTTATTAAACCATAATTCATACGGTGTCGTTTCAACGGATTTAGATGGTGTCCTATTTAAAGTGAATGCAACTGTCTCTAATGCATAACTCCAAAATGATAACGGCAAACCAGTAAGAGACATCATAGAACGAACCATATCTAAGAGAGTTCGATTACGACGTTCGGACACACCATTTCGTTGTGGTGTTCCCGGCGGTGTCAATTGTGAAAGTATTCCGCATTTCTTCAAATTCATGCCAAACTCATAACTCAGATATTCACCTCCGCGATTAGATCGTAGAAATTCAATCTTCTTGTTACGTTGATTTTCTACTTCACTTTGGAATTCCTTAAACTTCTCGAAAGTTTCGTATTTATGTTTCATGAAATAGATATACCCATATCTACACAGATCATCTGTGAAGGTTAGAACATAACGATAACCACCGCGTGAGGCTACACTCATTGGTCCGCACACATCGGTTTCCAATAAGTTTGTATCTCGCTCCATAATACCAGAGAATGGAGTCTTAGTCATTTTTCCCATCAGACATGCTTCGCATCTATCAAGTGACTCAAAGTCAAGTGATTCTAGTAATCCATCGGTATGGAGTTTCTTCATTCGTTTCACTCCAATATGACCAAGACGACAGTGCCACATATAAGTAGAATTATCATTCAATTTAATTCGCTTAGCATCAATGTTATTAATATGTGTATCACTACTATCCAGATCTAATAGAAATAAAACATTATTTTCAGGTGCTCGACCATAAAAGATATTATTCATAAAACAGAACAACCTTTATTCTCAGACTTAAATGAATAACCTTCTTGCATTAAACAAGATCCAGATATAATGTTCATGATCAACGCAGGTACAAAATAACAATTATGGAGGTTTAAAACTAATCCCGAAGGTAGATGTAGAAGGAGTGTGCCGACTGCGATCACATTGACCTTGGATCCATTTCCAACGCGCATCGTCACTTCATCCTTCAATAGTCTTCGTTTATTCTTTAGTTCCTGTTTCGAGTTACAAATATGAGCAACCGAACCAGTATCAAATACCCAGGTACTAGTACGAGAACCAGTAAGATAAACATCTATAACATGTATATCAGATATACCTTCTTTCTTCTTCTTGACAAGGCCGCTCTTCAGATCAGCCAAATACTTGGAGCAATTACGCTTCCAGTGTCCCTTCTCCTTGCAGTAATAGCACTCAGCATTAGGCTTAGGGCCGTTCTTAGGTTTCATAGGAGGCGTGGCAGCTTTCTTGCCACCCTTCTTGAATTTACCTTTAGACTTGCCCTGTTTCTTGAAACCGGTGGTCTTGTTGACCATCAACACTTGGTGCTCTTTCTTGATCTCAATCTCAGCAGACTTTAGCATGGCGAAGAGTTCAGGTAACTCTTTGTTCATGTTCTGCATATTGTAGTTCATCACAAAGTTCTTGTAACTAGGTGGCAGTGATTGAAGGACACGATTAATCCCCAGTCTGTTAGGAATCACTATTCCCAAGTCACTGAGTTTCTTCGCATGCCCGGTCATGGCGAGCATGTGCTCACTAACGGAGCTGCCTTCTTCCATCATGCAGCTGAAGAAGTGTTTCGATGCTTCATAGCATTCCACGGCCGCATGAGTTTCAAAGATAGCTTTCAACTCATTGACCAACTCATGAGGATCGTGGTGCTCAAAACGTTTTTGAAGATCGGCTTCCAGACTGCATAGGATGGCACACTGAACTTGAGAGTACCGAGTTTTCCGAGTCACGTAAATATTCTTTACTTCATCGGTTTCAGTTTCTGCAGGAGGGTCACCTAGCGGTGCATCAAGCACATATTGCAGGTTTCCACCAGCGAGGAAGATCCTCACATGACGGAACCAGTCGGTGAAGTTGCTACCGTTGCTCTTAAGCTTTTCTTTCTCTAGGAACTGGTTAAAATTGATTGGGGACGTCATATCTACAACATATATTTGCAATAGTTTAGACTAAGTTTATGACAAATTGAGTTCAAATTTTAATTCAACATAATTAAAAAATCTAGGTGAACTCCCACTCAAAACAATATCCCTCGAATTGTCTTAGTGATCACACGAACCAAATCCACCACACCTAAGTCCGATCATCACGAGACAAGATGTAATTTCAATGGCGAACACTCAAAGTGTTCATCATATCAATCATATGATTCATGCTCTACCTTTCGGTATCACGTGTTCCGAGACCATGTCTGTACATGCTAGGCTCGTCAAGGCAACCTTAGTATCCGTGTGTGCAAAACTGGCTTGCACCCGTTGTATGCACTTGTTGAATCTATCATACCCGATCATCACGAGATGTTTCGAAACGACAAGTGTTAGTAACGGTGCTACTAAGGATGAACACTTTATTATCTTGATATTTTAGTGAGAGGGATCATCTTATAATGCTACCGTCGCGATCTAAGCAAAATAAGATGCATAAAAAGGATTAACATCGCATGCAGTTCATATGTGATATGATATGGCCCTTTTGTCTTTGCGCCTTTGATCTTCATCTCCAAAGCACGGACATGATCTCCATCATCAACGGGCATGATCTCCATCATCGTCGGCATAGCGTCAAGGTCAATGGCGCCGTCTTCATGATTGTTCTCCCATGTAGCAACTATTACAACTTCTTTGAAATACTACTCAACATGAAATTTAAAGACAACCATAAGGCTCCTGCCGGTTTCCACAATACAATAATGATCATCTCATACATATTCATCATCACATTATGGCCATATCACATCACCAAACCCTGCAAAAATAAGTTAGGCGTTTCTAATTTGGTTTGCATATTTTACGTGGTTTAGGGTTTTCGAGTGAGATCTAATCTACCTACGAACATGAACCACAACGGTGATACTAGTGTTGTCAATAGAAGAGTAAATTGAATCTTCACTATAGTAGGAGAGATAGACACCCGCAAAGCCACTTATGCAATACAAGTTGCATGTCGAGCGTGGAGCAAATCTCATGAACGCGGTCATGTAAAGTTAGCCCGAGCCGCTTCATCCCACTATGCCACAAAGATGCAAAGTACTCAAATTAAAGACAACATAAGCATCAACGCCCACAAAACCATTGTGTTCTACTCATGCAACCATCTATGCATAGACACGGCTCTGATACCACTGTAAGGATTCGTTGCATAGAAAACAAAAAAATTCCTACCGCGAGAACGCAATCCAAGCCAAGATGCAATCTAGAAGACGGGAGCAACGAGGGGATGAAGGAGACTCACCCTTGAAGATTTCCAAAGCCTACAAGATGAGGCTCTTGTTGCTGCGGTAGACGATCACTTGCCGCTTTCAAAAGCGCGTAGAAGATCTTGACGGTGCCACAATCGGGCAGCACCTCCGTACTCGGTCACACGTTCGGTGTTGATGAAGATGACGTCCTTCTCCCCGTTCCAGCAGGCAGCGGAAGTAGTAGCTCCTCCTTGAATCCGGCAGCACGACGGCGTGGTGGCGGTGGCGATGAGATCTCCAGCGGAGCTTCGCTAAGCGTTATGGGAGAGGGGGAGGAGTGGGGCGGCTAGGGTTTGGGGAGAGGGGGTGGCCGGCCTCCTTGGGGTGCGGCCAAGGTGGTGGTGTTGTGGTGGCTGATACGTCTCCGACGTATCGATAATTTCTTGTGTTCCATGCCACATTATTGATGATGTCTACATGTTTTATGCACACTTTATGTCATATTCGTGCATTTTCTGGAACTAACCTATTAAAAAGATGCCGAAGAGCCAGTTGTTGTTTTCTGCTGTTTTTGGTTTCAGAAATCCTAGTAACGAAATATTCTCGGAATTGGACGAAATCAACGCCCAGGGTCCTATTTTGCCACGAAGCTTCCAGATGACCGAAGAGGAGACGAAGTGGGGCCACGAGGCGGCCAAACCCTAGGGCGGCGTGGCCTGGCCCTTGGCCGCGCCGACCTATGGTGTGGGCCCCTCGTGCCGCCTCTTTACCTGCCCTTCCGCCTACAAATAGCCTCCGTCGCGAAACCCCCAGTACCGAGAGCCACGATACGGAAAACCTTACTGAGACGCCGCCGCCGCCAATCCCATCTCGGGGGATTCTGGAGATCTCCTCCGGCACCCTGCCGGAGAGGGGATTCATCTCCCGGAGGACTCTTCACCGCCATGGTCGCCTCCGAAGTGATGAGTGAGTAGTTCACCCCTTGACTATGGGTCCATAGCAGTAGCTAGATGGTTGTCTTCTCCTCATTGTGCTTCATTGTTGGATCTTGTGAGCTGCCTAACATGATCAAGATCATCTATCTGTAATTCTATATGTTGCGTTTGTTGGGATCCGATGAATAGAGAATACTATGTTATGTTGATTATCAAAGTTATGTCTATGTGTTGTTTATGATCTTGCATGCTCTCCGTTATTAGTAGATGCTCTGGCCAAGTTGATGCTAGTAACTCCAAGAGGGAGTATTTATGCTCGATAGTGGGTTCATGTCTCCGTGAATCTGGGGGAGTGAGAGAAACCTCTAAGATTATGGATGTGCTGTTGCCACTAGGGATAAAACATTGGTGCTATGTTCGAGGATGTAGTCACTGATTACATTACGCGCAATAATTAATGCAATTGTCTGTTGTTAGTAACTTAATACTGGAGGGGGTTCGGATGATAACCTGAAGGTGGACTTTTTAGGCATAGATGCATGCTGGATAGCGGTCTATGTACTTTGTCGTAATTCCCAATTAAATCTCACAGTACTCATCATAATATGTATGTGCATTGTTATGCCCTCTCTATTTGTCAATTGCTCAACTATAATTTGTTCACCCAACATGATGTTTATCTTATGGGAGAGACACCTCTAGTGAACTGTGGACCCCGGTCCTATTCTTTACATCGCATACAATCTACTGCAATACTTCTTTTACTGTTTTCTGCAAACAATCATCTTCCACACAATATGGTTAATCCTTTGTTACAGCAAGCCGGTGAGATTGACAACCTCACTGTTTCGTTGGGGCAAAGTACTTTGGTTGTGTTGTGCAGGTTCCACGTTGGCGCCGGAATCCCTGGTGTTGCGCCGCACTACATCCCGCCGCCATCAACCTTCAACGTGCTTCTTGACTCCTACTGGTTCGATTAAACCTTGGTTTCTTACTGAGGGAAACTTGCCGCTGTGCGCATCACACCTTCCTCTTGGGGTTCCCAACGAACGTGTCAACTACACGCATCAAGCAAATTTCTAGTGCCGTTGCCGGGGAGATCAAGACACGCTGCAAGGGGAGTCTCCACATCCCAATCTCTTTACTTTGTTTTTGTCTTTCTTATTTTATTTACTACTTTGTTTGCTGCATTATATCAAAACACAAAAAAATTAGTTGCTAGCTTTACTTTATTTACTGTCTTGCACTCTATATCAAAAACACAAAAAAAAAATTAGTTACTTGCATTTACTTTACTTGATTCATCATGTTTCCTTTTAATTTTACCACGAAAGACATACCGGTAGGACGTGGGTCTATAGTTGGGAGAAATAATATAGAAGAATTTTTCAATCATGTTAGTACCGTTGAAGATTTTGAAGATAAACACTTGGTAGACCTTGCTCCTACTTATGAAATTGCTGCTGCTGCTTTAGTTCGCATGTTGGAAACTAAATTTGTTAATCTCAATCCTATAATCCAACACATGTTTCTTACACTCGGTGATATGGAAGAAGGGGAAAAGAAAGATTTTGTTTTAGAAACCCTTCTTAGAGAATTTGGTGGTATAGCAAGAGAGGCTAGAAAGGTCTTTGCTAAATATGATATGCTTGGTTCTTATACCAATTTTGTTAGTCTCCTTGAAAAGATGGATATGGATAGAATAAAGTACACTAATAATATTAATGATGGTGGGGAGATCAAAGCACCAATACCATGTAAGCTCCTAGCGATGAATGATGCACTAGAAAATAATTATGCTTGGCTTGTTCCTGAAAATTTGTTTGATGAGAGTAGCAAGCCCAAGACTAATGAAAAGGGGGACGCTGAAACTTATGTATCCAATATACTATGCATGGTTGAGAAAACTCCAAACCCCCCTGAAGATGCACCGTCTCTCGATAATACTTGATTTAAACTTTCTGCGCCTAGCTGAAAGGCGTTAAAGAAAAGCGCTTATGGGAGACAACCCATGTTTTACTACAGTACTTTCTTTTTACTTTGTGTCTTGGAAGTTGTTTACTACTGTAGCAACCTCTCCTTATCTTAGTTTAGTGTTTTGTTGTGCCAAGTAAAGTCTTTGATAGTAAAGTTCATACTAGATTTGGATTACTGCGCAGAAACAGATTTCTTTGCTGTCACGAATCTGGGCAAAATTCTCTGTAGGTAACTCAGAAAATTAAGCCAATTTACGTGAGTGATCCTCAGATATGTACGCAACTTTCATTCAATTTGAGCATTTTCATTTGAGCAAGTCTGGTGCCTCAATAAAATCCATCTTTACGGACTGTTCTGTTTTGACAGATTCTGCCTTTTATTTCGCATTGCCTCTTTTGCTATGTTGGATGAATTTCTTTGATCCATTAATGTCCAGTAGCTTTATGCAATGTCTAGAAGTGTTAAGAATGATTGTGTCACCTCTGAACATGTTAATTTTTATTGTCCACTAACCCTCTAATGAGTTGTTTCGAGTTTGGTGTGGAGGAAGTTTTCAAGGATCAAGAGAGGAGTATGATGCAATATGATCAAGGAGAGTGAAAGCTCTAAGCTTGGGGATGCCCCGGTGGTTCACTCCTGCATATTCTAAGAAGACTCAAGCGTCTAAGCTTGGGGATGCCCAAGGCATTCCCTTCTTCATCGACAACATTATCAGGTTCCTCCCCTGAAACTATATTTTTATTCCATCACATCTTATGTGCTTTGCTTGGAGCGTCGGTTTGTTTTTGTTTTTTGTTTTGTTTGAATAAAATGGATCCTAGCATTCACTGTATGGGAGAGAGACACGCTCTGCTATTGCATATGGACAAATATGTCCTTAGGCTTTACTCATAGTATTCATGGCGAAGTTTCTTCTTCGTTAAATTGTTATATGGTTGGAATTGGAAAATGCTACATGTAGTAATTCTAAAATGTCTTGAATAATCTGATACTTGGCAATTGTTGTGCTCATGTTTAAGCTCTTGCATCATATGCTTTGCACCCATTAATGAAGAAATACATAGAGCTTGCTAATTTGGTTTGCATATTTGGTCTCTCTAAAGTCTAGATAATTTCTAGTATTGAGTTTTGAACAACAAGGAAGACGGTGTAGATTCTTATAATGTTTACAATATGTCTTTTATGTGAGTTTTGCTGCACCGTTCATCCTTGTGTTTGTTTCAAATAACCTTGCTAGCATAAACCTTGTATCGAGAGGGAATACTTCTCATGCATCCAAAATCCTTGAGCCAACCACTATGCCATTTGTGTCCACCATACCTACCTACTACATGGTATTTCTCCGCCATTCCAAAGTATATTGCTTGAGTGCTACCTTTAAATTTCCACTCTTCACCTTTACAATATATAGCTCATGGGACAAATAGCTTAAAAACTATTGTGGTATTGAATATGTACTTATGCACTTTATCTCTTATTAAGTTGCTTGTTGTGCGATAAAAATGTTCACTGGGGACGCCATCAACTACTTTGTTGAATTTCATGTGAGTTGCTATGCATGTTCGTCTTGTCTGAAGTAAGGGAGATCTACCACCTTATGGTTAAGCATGCATATTGTTAGAGAAGAACATTGGGCCGCTAACTAAAGCCATGATTCATGGTGGAAGTTTCAGTTTTGGACATATATCCTCAATCTCATATGAGAATAATAATTGTTGCCGCATGCTTATGCATTAAAGAGGAGTCCATTATCTGTTGTCCATGTTGTCCCGGTATGGATGTCTAAGTTGAGAATAATCAAAAGCGAGAAATCCAAAATGCGAGCTTTCTCCTTAGACCTTTGTACAGGCGGCATGGAGGTACCCCATTGTGACACTTGGTTAAAACATGTGTATTGCGATGATCCGGTAGTCCAAGCTAATTAGGACAAGGTGCGGGCACTATTAGTATACTATGCATGAGGCTTGAAACTTGTAAGATATAATTTACATAACTCATATGCTTTATTACTACCGTTGACAAAATTGTTTCATGTTTTCAAAATAAAAGCTCTAGCACAAATATAGCAATCGATGCTTTCCTTTTTGAAGGACCATTCTTTTTTACTTTTATGTTGAGTCAGTTCACCTATTTCTCTCCACCTCAAGAAGCAAACACTTGTGTGAACTGTGCATTGATTCCTACATACTTGCATATTGCACTTATTATATTACTCTATGTTGATGATTATCCATGAGATATACATGTTATAAGTTGAAAGCAACCGCTGAAACTTAATCTTCCTTTGTGTTGCTTCAATACCTTTACTTTGATTTATTGCTTTATGAGTTAACTCTTATGCAAGACTTATTGATGCTTGTCTTGAAGTACTATTCATGAAAAGTCTTTGCTTTATGATTCACTTGTTTACTCATGTCATTACCATTGTTTTGATCGCTGCATTCATTACATATGTTTACAAATAGTATGATCAAGGTTATGATGGCATGTCACTCCAGAAATTATCTTTGTTATCGTTTTACCTGCTCGGGACGAGCAGAACTAAGCTTGGGGATGCTGATACGTCTCCGACGTATCGATAATTTCTTGTGTTCCATGCCACATTATTGATGATATCTACATGTTTTATGCACACTTTATGTCATATTCGTGCATTTTCTGGAACTAACCTATTAACAAGATGCCGAAGAGCCGATTCTTGTCGTTTTCATTGTTTTTGGTTTCAGAAATCCTAGTAATGAAATATTCTCGGAATTGGACGAAATCAACGCCCAGGGTCCTATTTTGCCACGAAGCTTCCAGAAGACCGAAGAGGAGACGAAGTGGGGCCACGAGGCGGCCAAACCCTAGGGCGGCGCGGCCTGGCCCTTGGCCGCGCCGACCTATGGTGTGGGCCCCTCGTGCCGCCTCTTTACCTGCCCTTCCGCCTACAAATAGCCTCCGTCGCGAAACCCCCAGTACCGAGAGCCACGATACGGAAAACCTTACTGAGACGCCGCCGCCGCCAATCCCATCTCGGGGATTACGGAGATCTCCTCCGGCACCCTGCCGGAGAGGGGATTCATCTCCCGGAGGACTCTTCACCGCCATGGTCGCCTCCGGAGTGATGAGTGAGTAGTTCACCCCTGGACTATGGGTCCATAGCAGTAGCTAGATGGTTGTCTTCTCCTCATTGTGCTTCATTGTTGGATCTTGTGAGCTGCCTAACATGATCAAGATCATCTATCTGTAATTCTATATGTTGCGTTTGTTGGGATCCGATGAATAGAGAATACTATGTTATGTTGATTATCAAAGTTATGTCTATGTGTTGTTTATGATCTTGCATGCTCTCCGTTATTAGTAGATGCTCTGGCCAAGTTGATGCTAGTAACTCCAAGAGGGAGTATTTATGCTCGATAGTGGGTTCATGTCTCCGTGAATCTGGGGGAGTGAGAGAAACCTCTAAGATTATGGATGTGCTGTTGCCACTAGGGATAAAACATTGGTGCTATGTTCGAGGATGTAGTCACTGATTACATTACGCGCAATACTTAATGCAATTGTCTGTTGTTAGCAACTTAATACTGGAGGGGGTTCGGATGATAACCTGAAGGTGGACTTTTTAGGCATAGATGCATGCTGGATAGCGGTCTATGTACTTTGTCGTAATGCCCAATTAAATCTCACAGTACTCATCATAATATGTATGTGCATTGTTATGCCCTCTCTATTTGTCAATTGCTCAACTGTAATTTGTTCACCCAACATGCTGTTTATCTTATGGGAGAGACACCTCTAGTGAACTGTGGACCCCGGTCCTATTCTTTACATCGCATACAATCTACTGCAATACTTGTTTTACTGTTTTCTGCAAACAATCATCTTCCACACAATACGGTTAATCCTTTGTTACAGCAAGCCGGTGAGATTGACAACCTCACTGTTTCGTTGGGGCAAAGTACTTTGGTTGTGTTGTGCAGGTTCCACGTTGGCGCCGGAATCCCTGGTGTTGCGCCGCACTACATCCCGCCGCCATCAACCTTCAACGTGCTTCTTGACTCCTACTGGTTCGATTAAACCTTGGTTTCTTACTGAGGGAAACTTGCCGCTGTGCGCATCACACCTTCCTCTTGGGGTTCCCAACGGACGTGTCAACTACACGCATCAGTGGCCGGCCCCCTCCCCTTGGCCCCTCATTATATAGGTGGAACCCCCAAGTGTTGGACTACAAGTCTTCGAATAAGACCCCAACCCAAAACCTTCCATGTGTAGGGAAACCTACCCAAGGTAGGATTCCCACCTCAAGTGGGACTCCCACCCTTCCATGAGGGGGGGTGGCCGGCCCCCTTGGTGGAGTCCACTTGGGACTCCACCCCTCTAGGGTTGGCCGACCATGGGAGGTGGAGTCCCTTCGGGACTCCGCCTTCCAAAGTGAATTCTTCCGGACTTTTCTAGAACCTTCTAAAACCTTCCAAAATTTCACTGGATCATTTTCAAACTTATAAAATGACTTCCTATATATGAATCTTATTCTCCGGACCATTCCGGAACTCCTCGTGATGTCCGGGATCCCATCCGAGACTTCGAACAATACTTCGAACTCCATTCCATATTCAAGTTCTACTTATACTACATCAAACCTTAAGTGTGTCACCCTACGGTTCGCGAACTATGTGGACATGGTTGAGTACTCTCTCCAACCAATAACCAATAGCGGGATCTGGAGATCCATAATGGCTCCCACATATTCAACGATGACTTAGTGATCAAATGAACCATTCACATACGATACCAATTCCCTTTGTCACGCGATATTTTACTTGTCCGAGGTTTGATCATCGGTATCACTCTATACCTTGTTCAACCTCGTCTCCTGACAAGTAATCTTTACTCGTACCGTGGTATGTGGTCTCTTATGAACCATTCTTATGCTTGCAATCTATTTAGACGATATTCCACCAAGAGGGCCCAGAGTATATCTATCCGTCATCGGGATGGACAAATCCCACTGTTGATCCATATGCCTCAACTCATACTTTCCGGATACTTAATCCCACATTTATAACCACCCATTTACGCAGTGGCGTTTGATGTAATCAAAGTACCTTTCCGGTATAAGTGATTTACATGATCTCATGGTCGAAAGGACTAGGTAACTATGTATCGAAAGCTTATAGCAAATAACTTAATGATGTGATCTTATGCTACGCTTAAATGGGTGTGTCCATTACATCATTCATATAATGACATAACCTTGTTATTAATAACATCCAATGTTCATGATCATGAAACTATAATCATCTATTAATCAACAAGCTAGTTAAGAGGCTTACTAGGGACTCCTTGTTGTTTACATAACACACATGTATCAATGTTTTGGTTAATACAATTATAGCATGGTATATAAACATTTATCATAAACATAAAGATATATAATAACCACTTTTATTATTGCCTCTTGGGCATATCTCTAACATCAACAAGTGGTTTTCTTGCAAAACAAACCCTGAAAGAAGGTAATTGGACAAGTGAAGTCACAACTGATCGAATAAGACCTCAACTGCTAGAGGATATTCATGAAGAGAAAGCACTTGGAGTGAGATAGATGTTGACTAGAATCATAAAAGATTTCACATCTGGTATCGGATAAGCCACAACTGGTACCAGATAGTCCGCAGCTGGTGTATTGATAACAAGAAATTGTTATCAAACAAAACCATATTCCCCGAGTAATTGTGTCTTATATACATTTAGTCGGAGGATTTACATCGGATACCCACAATTGTGTGGATACACGCAAGAATTCTTCGCGAGACTCTAGAAAAGTACAAACCCTAAGCCAGACCAAGACCAGTTCTATAACCTTGGAGTTTAATGATTATAAGAAAAGGAGCTTGAAGACAATTAGTAAACTCCAAGGGGGAGGAAGGCTGAAGGAGAAGTATTAAGATATGATATTTGGAGTATGATAGACGAAGAAACAGGTCTGAACTGAGAGGAAGTCCGATCTTATTTTCATAAGGTTGTTGGGAAGTACCCATATAATAGTACTCTCGGAAGGATGTCAGACCAGAAGCCGAGGTTCATATCTCGAAGAAGTAAGAGTTAGAACCTAACTTGAGCGGGTAACTGATAATTACTCAGAAGTAAAAGAGCTCAAGTAAGTCTAAGATAATGAAGTTGGATGAAGTAGATGTCGAAGGACAATCAAAGCTTAAGAAGGCTAAAGGCCGAAGAAGTTTCACCATACAAAAACTGATGATTATTAGGAAGATTCCTTTCATGGAACCTAAAGACACCAAAAGGAGGATAGTTAGTATGAACTAGAAACCAATTGGATGGACTAAATGAGTCTAATCCATGCATAGGAATAAACCACCAGGACCATGCCTATTGTAAATACCTTACCAAGTACCATTACTATAGTTATGGTAGTAAGGGAAAACAATACCTTATCTTAAATAAATCTTTTAGAACCAAGCTTTGGATAATGATAACCCACAAGTATAGGGGATCGCGATAGTCTTCGAGGGTAGTATAACCCAATTTATTGATTCGACACAAGGGGAGGTAAAGAATACTTATAAGCCTTAACAACTGAGTTGTCAATTCAGCTGCACCTGGAAAAGCACTAGTAACAGGGGTGATGTGAAAGTAGCAGTAATATGAGAGCAGTAGTAACAGTAACACAGCAGAAGTAATAGCAATATGAGAGCAATGGCACCGGAAAATAGTTGATACTACTTCCAATGACATGTAGAACAAGTATATGATGATGAGAGATGGACCGGGGTTCCCAGCGATCTACACTAGTGGTAACTCTCCAATAAGTGACAAGTGTTGGGTGAACAAATTACAGTTGGGCAATTGACAGGAATCAAAGCATTAAGAAAGAACATCAGGCTTATTAATTATGTAGGCATGTTTTCCAATATAGTCGTACGTGCTCGCAATGAGAAACTTGCACAACATCTTTTGTCCTACCAGCCGGTGGCAGCCGGGCCTCAAGGGAAACTACTGGATATTAAGGTACTCCTTTTAATAGAGTATCGGAGCAAAGCATTAACACTCCGTGAAAACATGTGTCCCTCACATCACCGCCATCCCCTCCGGTTGTCCCGATTCTTGTCACTTCGGGGCCTTTGGTTCCGGACAGCGACATGTGCATAAAACTTGCAGGTAAGACCATAAACAATGAATATCATGATGAAACAATAACATGTTCAGATCTGAGATCATGGCACTCGGGCCGTAGTGACAAGCATTAAGCATAACAAGATTGCAGCAACAATAACTTCACAAACTTTATAGATAGACTAATCATAATGTATCATCCATCGGATCCCAACAAACACAACACCGATTACATCATATGGATCTCAATCATGTAAGGCAGCTCATGAGATCATTGTATTGAAGTACATGGAGGAGAGAATACCGACTAGCTACTGCTAGAACCCGTAGTCCATGGGGGAACTACTCACGGAGCATGATGGAGGCGGTGGCGTTGATGGAGATGGCTTCCGGGGGCACTTCCCCGTCCCGGCAGGGTGCCGGAACAGAGAGTTCTGTCCCCCGAATTGGAGTTTCGCGATGGCGGCGGCGCCCCTGGAGTCTTTCTGGAGTTTCGTCAATTGGTACTGCGTTTTTAGGTCGAAAGGGATTTTATAGGCGAAGAGGCGGCGCAGGGGGGTGCCTGGGGGCTCCACACCATAGGGTGGCGCGGGCCCAGGCCAGGCCGCGCCGCCTTATGGTCTGGTGGCCCTCTGGCCCCTCTCCAACTCTTCTTCGGTGTTCTGGAGCCTTCCGGGAAAAATAGGAGGTTTGGCTTTGATTTCGTCCAATTCCGAGAATATTGCCCGAACAGCCTTTCTGGAACCAAAAACAGCAGAAAACAGGAACTGGCACTGTGGCATCTTGTTAATAGGTTAGTTCCGGAAAACGCATAAAAACATTATAAAGTGCAAGCAAAACATGTAAGTATTGTCATAAAACAAGCATGGAACGACAGAAATTATGGATACGTCGGGGACGTATCAGCATCCCCAAGCTTAGTTCTCGCTCGTCCGAGCAGGTAAACGATAAAAAGAATAATTTCTGTAGTGACATGCTACTTACATAACCTTGATCATACTATTACAAAGCATATGAAATGAATGAAGTGACTCAAGGCAATGATCTATAGTTGCTAACAAATAGATAACATATAGCAAAACTTTTCATGAATAGTACTTTCAAGACAAGCATCAAAAGATTGCACAAGAGTTAACTCATAAAGCAATAGATTCAAAGTAAAGGCATCGAAACAACACAAAGGAAGATATAAGTTTCAGCGGTTGCTTTCAACTTTCAACATGCATATCTCATGGATAATTGTCAACACAAAGTAATATGATGAATGCAAATATGCAAGTATGTAAGAATCAATGCACAGTTAACACAAGTGTTTGCTTCTAAGATGGAAGGAAGTAGGTATACTGACTCAACATAAAGTAAAAGAATGGCCCTTCGCAGAGGGAAGCATTGATTGCTATATTTGTGCTAGAGCTTTGATTTTGAAAACATATAGAGAGCATAAAAAGTAAAATTTTGAGAGGTGTTTGTTGTTGTCAACGAATGGTAGTGGGAACTCTAACCCCCTTGCCAGACAAACCTTCAAAGAGCGGCTCCCATTTTATTTTTGGGTGGCACTCCTTCCAACCTTTCTTTCACAAACCATGGCTAACCGAATCCTCGGGTGCCTGCCAACAATCTCATACCATGAAGGAGTGCCTTTTTATTTTAGTTTTATTATGATGACACTCCTCCCAACCTTTGCTTACACAAGCCATGGCTAACCGAATCCTTCGGGTGCCGTCCAACAATCACATACCATGGAGGAGTGTCTATTTAGTTTAATTAATTTGGGACTGGGAATCCCATTGCCAGCTCTTTTTGCAAAATTATTGGATAAGCGGATGAAGCCACTAGTCCATTGGTGAAAGTTGCCCAACAAGATTGAAAGATAAACACCACATACTTCCTCATGAGCTATAAAACATTGACACAAATTGAGAAGCATTTTGAATTGTTTAAAGGTAGCACTCAAGCAATTTACTTTGGAATGGCAGAAAATACCACATAGTAGGTAGGTATGGTGGACACAAATGGCATAGTGGTTGGCTCAAGTATTTTGGATGCATGAGAAGTATTCCCTCTCAATACAAGGTTTAGGCTAGCAAGGTTGTTTGAAGCAAACACAAGTATGAACCGGTACAGCAAAACTTACATAAGAACATATTGCAAGCATTATAATACTCTACACTGTCTTCCTTGTTGCTCAAACACTTTTACCAGAAAATATCTAGACCTTAAGAGAGATCAATTATGCAAACCAATTTTAACAAGCTCTACAGTAGTTCTCCACTAATAGGTTTAAACTACATGAAAAAACTTAATCATACTTGAGAGCTCAAAACAATTGCCAAGTGTCAAATTATCCAAGACATTATGAGGCATTTTCTGTTTCCAACCAAATAAAGATAAATATTGTAGCTTCCAACTTTTATTCATTGAACATTAAAAGTAAAACGAAGAAAAAGTGTTCATATGAAAAAGCGGAGCGTGTCTCTCTCCCAAACATGGATTGCTAGGATCCGAATTTATTCAAACATAAACAAAACGAAAAATAAACACACAGACGCTCCAAGTAAAGCACATATGATGTGACTGAATAAAAATATAGTTTCAGGGGAGGAACCTAATAAGTTGATGAAGAAGGGGATGCCTTGGGCATCCCCAAGTTTAGACGCTTGAGTCTTCTTGAAATATGCAGGGATGAACCATCGGGGCATCCCCAAGCTTAGACTTTTCACTCTTCTTGATCATATATCATCCTCCTCTCTTGACCCTTGAAAACTTCCTTCACACCAAACTTCTCATAAACTTCATTAGAGGGGTTAGTGCATAATCAAAAACTCACATGTTAAGAGGTGACACAATCATTATTAACACTTCTGGACATTGCCCAAAGCTACTGGAGTTTAATGGAACAAATAAATCCATCCCACATAGCAAAAGAGGCAATGCGAAATAAAAGGCAGAATCTGTCAAAACAGAACAGTCCGTAAAGACGAATTTTTAATAAATACTTCCGTTGCTCAAATCAGAAAACTCAAAACTAATGAAAGTTGCGTACATATCGGAGGAACACGCACGTAAATTGGCATATTTTTATGATTTTTCTACAGAGAAAACAGCCCAGATTCGTGACAGATAGAAATCTGTTTCTACGCAGAAATCCAAATCTAGTATCAACCTTCAATTAGAGGCTTCACTTGGCACAACAAAACACAAAACTAAGATAAGGAGAGGTTGCTACAGTAGTAAACAACTTCCAAGACACAAATATAAAACAAAGTACTGTAGCAAAATAACACATGGGTTATCTCCCAAGAAATTCTTTCTTTACAGCCATTAAGATGGGCTCAGCAGTTTTAATGATGCACCCGCAAGAAATAGTATTTGAAACAAAAGAGAGCATCAAGAGGAAAATCCATAACACATTTAAGTCTAACCCACTTCCTATGCATAGGAATCTTGTACACAAATAAATTCATGAAGAACGAAGTAGCAAGCATAAGAAGATAAAACAAGAGTAACTTCAAATTTTTAAGCATATAGAGAGGTGTTTTAGTACCATGCAAATTTCTACAACCATATTTTCCTCTCTCATAATAATTTTCAGTAGCTTCATGAATAAACTCAACAATATAACTATCACATGCAGCATACTTTTCATGATCCACAAACATATAATTTTTATCAAGTTCAAGAATAGTGGAATTAAAACTTTCAAACTTTCTTTTATTAATAATATAACAAGGTAGTTGATCAATCTCAAGAGATATGGGACTCATAGAATAAGTCAAGAACTCTCCAATCCCATTTTCATTAGTAGTACAATTAATAGTATCAAGTAACATAGGACCATCATCTAGAGCTTTATCATAAACATTTGCTAAGCAAAATTCTTTAGTACCATGCATTTCGACATCAGGCACAAACAAAGCATTATCATAAGATTTATCAAAGTAGCATGGATTATCATATATAACAGTAGCATAATTATTCTCACAAGTTTTACTCATAGGTACTATTTCAAGAGAATCCACAGGAACATAACATTCAACCTCTTTCGGTAAGCATGGAGGACAATCAAATAGTGTAGGAGATAAAGAGTTACTCTCATTAGAAGGTTGGCATGGGTAGCTAATCCATTCTTCCTCCTTTTGTTCGTCGCTCTCCTCTTCTTCTTCATCCAATGAGCTTTCAGGTTCATCAATTTCCTCCTCCTTTTCATCCAATGCGCTTTCAGGTTCATCAGATTCTTCTTCCACAGGTTCCTGCAAATTGTGAGTGCATTCTTGTGCATTAATGTGTCTCTCTTTATAATCAAGGATATAAGGATTCCTATTGTAGCATTCTATGCAAGAATTAAGGATAGTAGAGACATAATCTTTAAGGTCCTTACAAATAGCACAAGTTTCATAATTCTCAACCATGAAGGATTCTATCTCAGAGGCTCCCATAAATAAGACAAATTGTTCTACCTCTTCGAACCCATAATGAATATAGCAATTCCGGTTATAGTTCTTAATAAAAAATTCCTCACTAAAGCCACATTGAAATTTAAGATGTTTAGTATCTTGTTGAGAGCAACAGTTTATATCATGGCGTCTAAGCAAGATTCTAGCCATTGTATTCAATTTTTCTATCATAGCACTCATTATTTTACCAGTTCTTGATTCTCTATAATTATTATAACATTCTATAAGCTCCAAGTAGGTTGTTTGTTCTCCCATAACAGCAGTTTTTAATTTTTTGGTTTTTCAAATTTTTATGGATTTTTGGGTATAAAATAAAACAAGACAAAACGAAACTAGACAAAAGTAAACTAAACAAAATAATACTAGACAGAAATAAACTAAGCACAAATAAACTAAACAAAAGTAAACTAAGCAAAACAAAATAAAATAAAACAAAGAGAGAGGTAGAGTGTACTCCCCAGGTGAACTTATGAGTAGAGCTATGCCTCCCCGGCAACGGCGCCAGAAAACAGTCTTGATAACCCACAAGTATAGGGGATCGCGATAGTCTTCGAGGGTAGTATAACCCAATTTATTGATTCGACACAAGGGGAGGTAAAGAATACTTATAAGCCTTAACAACTGAGTTGTCAATTCAGCTGCACCTGGAAAAGCACTAGTAACAGGGGTGATGTGAAAGTAGCAGTAATATGAGAGCAGTAGTAACAGTAACACAGCAGAAGTAATAGCAATATGAGAGAAATGGCACCGGAAAATAGTTGATACTACTTCCAATGACATGTAGAACAAGTATATGATGATGAGAGATGGACCGGGGTTCCCAGCGATCTACACTAGTGGTAACTCTCCAATAAGTGACAAGTGTTGGGTGAACAAATTACAGTTGGGCAATTGACAGGAATCAAAGCATTAAGAAAGAACATCAGGCTTATTAATTATGTAGGCATGTTTTCCAATATAGTCGTACGTGCTCGCAATGAGAAACTTGCACAACATCTTTTGTCCTACCAGCCGGTGGCAGCCGGGCCTCAAGGGAAACTACTGGATATTAAGGTACTCCTTTTAATAGAGTACCGGAGCAAAGCATTAACACTCTGTGAAAACATGTGTCCCTCACATCACCGCCATCCCCTCCGGTTGTCCCGATTCTTGTCACTTCGGGGCCTTTGGTTCCGGACAGCGACATGTGCATACAACTTGCAGGTAAGACCATAAACAATGAATATCATGATGAAACAATAACATGTTCAGATCTGAGATCATGCCACTCGGGCCCTAGTGACAAGCATTAAGCATAACAAGATTGCAGCAACAATAACTTCACAAACTTTATAGATAGACTAATCATAATGTATCATCCATCGGATCCCAACAAACACAACACCGATTACATCATATGGATCTCAATCATGTAAGGCAGCTCATGAGATCATTGTATTGAAGTACATGGAGGAGAGAATACCGACTAGCTACTGCTAGAACCCGTAGTCCATGGGGGAACTACTCACGGAGCATGATGGAGGCGGTGGCGTTGATGGAGATGGTTTCCGGGGACACTTCCCCGTCCCGGCAGGGTGCCGGAACAGAGAGTTCTGTCCCCCGAATTGGAGTTTCGCGATGGCGGCGGTGCCCCTGGAGTCTTTCTGGAGTTTCGTCAATTGGTACTGCGTTTTTAGGTCGAAAGGGATTTTATAGGCGAAGAGGCGGCGCAGGGGGGTGCCTGGGGGCTCCACACCATAGGGTGGCGCGGGCCCAGGCCAGGCCGCGCCGCCTTATGGTCTGGTGGCCCTCTGGCCCCTCTCCGACTCTTCTTCGGTGTTCTGGAGCCTTCCGGGAAAAATAGGAGGTTTGGCGTTGATTTCGTCCAATTCCGAGAATATTGCCCGAACAGCCTTTCTGGAACCAAAAACAGCAGAAAACAGGAACTGGCACTGTGGCATCTTGTTAATAGGTTAGTTCCGGAAAACGCATAAAAACATTATAAAGTGCAAGCAAAACATGTAAGTATTGTCATAAAACAAGCATGGAACGACAGAAATTATGGATACGTCGGGGACGTATCAGATACCCAGATAGGAAATTGTCACCACAACTATTAGTAAAGTCCATTAGCCTAAGAAGATGTCCTAATCCAAGGATCTTTGGAGAGCAAGACTATAAGCTTAGAATGTTGGAAGAAAACATAGAATTGAAAAAGTATCAGTGCCAGACATCAGAAGACTCCAGGAAGGATCTGGACAAGGGATATATCAAATTATATCTAATGAGATCACCATGGAATTTGGAAGAGATCGTGATCTGTTGAAGTCAGTTCCACATTCTGAAACGTGAGAGCGTTCGAACTTCGGGAAGAACCTCAGTTTAAGGGGAAGAGGCTGTAATATCCCAAGTTTAGAGGCAACAAAATGAGAGAACACCAAAGTGTGCACTGCATTCATGCATAGAAAATCCGGGGATTTTTCGCGCTTTAAAATAAAACATGTCACACTACCTGAAGTTTCACTTGACTTGCTAGAATTGAAGTAGATCATCAAGTCAAGCGCTATAAACCTCAATGTGACCTTTGCTAAAATCTTGTTTTGGGTAGATATAATTTGATCCATAGGTTGGATCAAATGGAACTAGAACTATTACACAACACTTTAAGTGAGGATCAAATACCAAATCCTATAAAGGATCATAACATGGTATTCCTTACAACAACACATTCTTTAAGAATCAAACCCTAACATAATAACACTTAAAAGTTAGGAACTACCTTTGTTTGTAATTTAATTCACTTCTAAACTTATTACCAAATAAGGTAAACCACATTGTCTAAAGTGCATAAAAGCCACACATTCTTATTTAAATCATAACTTATTAAATATATGGAATATCATAAAACTAAATCCGTTTACATTACGAATTATAGTTCAAACTATTTGAATAAAACTAACTATGAATCATAGGATGAAAATAAATCATATGAGAGGATAATCTCTATGCCACATAGGATGAAAATATCTACATGACTTGCATCCCAAGCTATGCCACCTCATGCCCAAAGAATTTCTATGGATGAGGGCATGACAACCAAGCATCTTACTCATCAAATCAAAGCAAGAGTCACCCACCTATGTGTCATGATACTAGAGCTTGCCCAAGCCTATAAAAGGAGCCACACCCTTCATCCATTTGATCATCTAGTACCATGTTACAAGGAAACCAAAACCTTTAGATCACCCATACATTAGCTATAGGATCAAGATGAAGAAGCTAGGAGGTGAAGACATACCACAAGATGCAGGTTTATCAGATTTCCAGAAGAACAAGCTACATAAGATACCAAGGTAGAATTCCTAGGCAAACCATATATTTAGAGGATCATATCATCATCTCTTGAGTAGGACCTTGGGCTATTCCAAGACATCTAGAAGTGAGAGAGATTATAGATGCTAACCATAGCCATGTCTATCCTAGAGAATACTAGAGTAGTATTAAATCCTACTTGTTCAAACCAATCTTTAATCTTGGAGGTGAGAGCCATATTCTATTAGTGATCACAACTAAAAGCCCTAAACCATTTCATATGGGATCCACTCCACATAAAATAATATGTTCTAACTTGTGTATCATGGATCACAAGTATAAACTCAAACTAGATATACTTAAAATTAAATATGAATTAGGTGATTTGAATTAAGTCAATACCCAATTATATTTTGCATTCTAAGTAATCTATTTAGTGGACCAAATAGGAATAATATATTATAGTTTGGACCATCACCTTAGCAAGTGGAGTAACCATGATGAGCTTGGGATTTATTTTAAGTAATTCAAGCTAGAAGTTGCTAAGTAAGATTAGTTAATGTAGAGTTTATTCAACCATCTTCTTAAATCCTTAGACGTAATTATGCACATAAAATCATGACTCAATTCCATCATCATTACCATTCCTTTTAAACTCTAGCCATAATTAAAATATATGTGAACAATCAATATTGTTAAGCACCCTAGCAAAATCTAATAATATGTTTATCATGCATCTGTTATAAATATCAAATCATTTAAACAAAACTGATTCCTAAATTAAAAAGGAATTGAGATAAATATCTTAACCCATATCTATTTTATTTAGGTTTTTCTATTTCCGTGCCCTCGGGTCCTTAGTTGTGCTCAGTTTTCCCCAGCCGCTTAGTTTTTCCTCAGTTTTGCCCAAGCCCTTGTCTGAAACCCTCACAAGTGCTGGAACGGTCGTTTGCCCGATGGGTCAACAACTTTGACCGTTATCTACTGACTAGTGGGGCCACGCAGATCCCGCAAAGACACATCAGACCATCCATCTCTGGTTGACCGTAAGCATCGCCGTATCCCTGACCAAAACACAGACGAGTGGGGCTTTGGTATATCGAATGACAACTGGGGCCATGAAGCTGATACAAGGGGCAATACACGGGTAGGATTAGATTTTGAAACGAAGCTCTACAGCGATGGCACGGAGGAGGTGGCCTGCGGGGTGCTGAGATGAGATCGACGTCCACAAAGAACTGCATGAGGCGAGACCAGACACATTAGATAGATATGAACTAGATGCGTTTAACCATGCAAAGAAGACAAGAAATGGTCGAGGACATCGACGACGATCTAAACACTTTGACTGACGATGTCGGACACGAACGCGAGCAATGTAGAGAAAACTTGTGTCTCTCCTTTATGGCGTGTATAGATGTGTGCTAGGGGAGTGTGGTGGCGAAGGGAAACACCTTGCGGTGGTCTGTGGCGTCCAGCATAGCGGGGCGGCGTGGCCGTGCCCACAGCGGCGTGCATGTTCAATATTGGCATCAGCATGTACGTTCGTCATTGGCCTCGTCGGTATCTCTGGTGTGTCAGTAATCGAATGAGGAGACAGGATTGAGGGTGCATCCTGACGGTGACCTAGCAGTGGCGGCGAGCATAGCCATTCTGACCATGCCGATATCGGCATCGGCATCGTTTGGAGGCTGTGGTGCTCGAATCATGGTGGAAATTGCGATATTATTATATAGAAAATAGCTAGATCTCTAAATCAATGCATATGAAGCTACATATATATTCTTGGTCATAATCCCCTTATCTAAAGGGGATGGATGCATGGCTTCACGTCGTCGTCGCTTTCATCGTAAGTATCTTTGTCGTCTGTGTAGTAGTACTTCCTGCATATTATTCTGTCGAACACCTTCACTGCGAGCACATCACCGCCTTCATATTTGAAGTGTACGAAGCAGCCGAAATCCACACCGTGCGCGATGGCGAAATTCTCCCAGCCCTTGTCGAGGTACATCCGGCCTTGTCTGTCAAATAGGACCTCCACGGTCCAGAGACGAGGACCGTAGTCAGCTGTTCGCAGATACACCTTAGCGGGCTCCTGGCCGTTGATGCGTGTAGTTGACACGTCCGTTGGGAACCCCAAGAGGAAGGTGTGATGCGCACAGCGGCAAGTTTCCCTCAGTAAGAAACCAAGGTTTAATCGAACCAGTAGGAGTCAAGAAGCACGTTGAAGGTTGATGGCGGCGGGATGTACTGCGGCGCAACACCAGAGATTCCGGCGCCAACGTGGAACCTGCACAACACAACCAAAGTACTTTGCCCCAACGAAATAGTGAGGTTGTCAATCTCACCGGCTTGCTGTAACAAAGGATTAACCGTATTGTGTGGAAGATGATTGTTTGCTGAAAACAAGAAACAAGTATTGCGAGATTGTATGCGATGTAAAGAATAGGACCGGGGTCCACAGTTCACTAGAGGTGTCTCTCCCATAAGATAAACAGCATGTTGGGTGAACAAATTACAGTTGGGCAATTGACAAATAGAGAGGGCATGACCATGCACATACATATTATGATGAGTACTGTGAGATTTAATTGGGCATTACGACAAAGTACATAGACCGCTATCCAGCATGCATCTATGCCTAAAAAGTCCACCTTCAGGTTATCATCCGAACCCCCTCCAGTATTAAGTTGCTAACAACAGACAATTGCATTAAGTATTGCGCGTAATGTAATCAGTGACTACATCCTCGAACATAGCACCAATGTTTTATCCCTAGTGGCAACAGCACATCCATAATCTTAGAGGTTCTTGTCACTCCTCCAGATTCACGGAGACATGAACCCACTATCGAGCATAAATACTCCCTCTTGGAGTTACTAGCATCAACTTGGCCAGAGCATCTACTAATAACGGAGAGCATGCAAGATCATAAACAACACATAGACATAACTTTGATAATCAACATAACAAGTATTCTCTATTCATCGGATCCCAACAAACGCAACATATAGAATTACAGATAGATGATCTTGATCATGTTCGGCAGCTCACAAGACCCGACAATTAAGCACAATGGGGAGAAGACAACCATCTAGCTACTGCTATGGACCCATAGTCCAGGGGTAGACTACTCACTCATCACTCCGGAGGCGACCATGGCGGTGAAGAGTCCTCCGGGAGATGAATCCCCTCTCCGGCAGGGTGCCGGAGGAGATCTCCAGAATCCCCCGAGATGGGATTGGCGGCGGCGGCGTCTCAGTAAGGTTTTCCGTATTGTGGCTCTCGGTACTGGGGGTTTCGCGACGGAGGCTTTAAGTAGGCGGAAGGGCAGGTCAGGGGGCCACACGAGGGGCCCACACTATAGGTCGGCGCGGCCAAGACCTGGGCCGCGCCGCCCTATAGTCTGGCCACCTCGTGGCCCCACTTCGTCTCCTCTTCGGTCTTCTGGAAGCTTCGTGGCAAAATAGGACCCTGGGCGTTGATTTCGTCCAATTCCGAGAATATTTCGTTACTAGGATTTCTGAAACCAAAAACAGCAGAAAACAACAACTGGCACTTCGGCATCTTGTTAATAGGTTAGTTCCAGAAAATGCACGAATATGACATAAAGTGTGCATAAAACATGTAGATAACATCAATAATGTGGCATGGAACATAAGAAATTATCGATACGTCAGAGACGTATCAGCATCCCCAAGCTTTGTTCTGCTCGTCCCGAGCAGGTAAAACGATAACAAAGATAATTTCTGGAGTGACATGCCATCATAACCTTGATCATACTATTTGTAAACATATGTAATGAATGCAGCGATCAAAACAATGTATATGACATGAGTAAAAAAGTGAATCATATAGCAAAGACTTTTCATGAATAGTACTTCAAGACAAGCATCAATAAGTCTTGCATAAGAGTTAACTCATAAAGCAATAAATCAAAGTAAAGGTATTGAAGCAACACAAAGGAAGATTAAGTTTCAGCGGTTGCTTTCAACTTATAACATGTATATCTCATGGATAATTGTCAACATAGAGTAATATAATAAGTGCAATATGCAAGTATGTAGGAATCAATGCACAGTTCACACAAGTGTTTGCTTCTTGAGGTGGAGAGAAATAGGTGAACTGACTCAACATAAAAGTAAAAAGAATGGTCCTTCAAAGAGGAAAGCATCGATTGCTGTATTTGTCCTAGAGCTTTTATTTTGAAAACATGAAACAATTTTGTCAACGGTAGTAATAAAGCATATGTATCATGTAAATTATATCTTATAAGTTGCAAGCCTCATGCATAGTATACTAATAGTGCCCGCACCTTGTCCTAATTAGCTTGGACTACCGGGATCATCGCAATGCACATGTTTTAACCAAGTGTCACAAAGGGGTACCTCTATGCCGCCTGTACAAAGGTCTAAGGAGAAAGCTCGCATCAGATTTCTCGCTATTGATTATTCTCAACTTAGACATCCATACCGGGACAACATAGACAACAGATAATGGACTCCTCTTTAATGCATAAGCATGTGGCAACAATTATTATTCTCATATGAGATTGAGGATATATGTCCAAAACTGAAACTTCCACCATGAATCATGGCTTTAGTTAGCGGCTCAATGTTCTTCTCTAACAATATGCATGCTCCAACCATTAAGGTGGTAGATCTCTCTTACTTCAGACAAGACGGACATGCATAGCAACTCACATAATATTCAACAAAGAATAGTTGATGGCGTCCCCAGTGAACATGGTTATCGCACAACAAGCAACTTAATAAGAGATAAAGTGCATAAGTACATATTCAATACCACAATAGTTTTTAAGCTATTTGTCCCATGAGCTATATATTGTAAAGGTGGAGAATATAAATTTAAAGGTAGCACTCAAGCAATTTACTTTGGAATGGCGGAGAAATACCATGTAGTAGGTAGGTATGGTGGACACAAATGGCATAGTGGTTGGCTCAAGTATTTTGGATGCATGAGAAGTATTCCCTCTCGATACAAGGTTTAGGCTAGCAAGGTTATTTGAAACAAACACAAGGATGAACCAGTGCAGCAAAACTCACATAAAAGACATATTGTAAACATTATAAGAATCTATACCGTCTTCCTTGTTGTTCAAAACTCAATACTAGATATTATCTAGACTTTAGAGAGACCAATTATGCAAACCAAATTTTAGCATGCTCTATGTGTTTTTTCATTAATGGGTGCAAAGTATATGATGCAAGAGCTTAAACATGAGCACAACAATTGCCAAGTATCAAATTATTCAAGACATTTTAGAATTACTACATGTATCATTTTCCAATTCCAACCATATAACAATTTAACGAAGAAGAAACTTCGCCATGAATATTATGAGTAGAGCCTAAGGACATACTTGTCCATATGCAACAGCGGAGCGTGTCTCTCTCCCATACAGTGAATACTAGGATCCATTTTATTCAAACAAAACAAAAACAAAAACAAAAACAAACCGACGCTCCAAGCAAAGCACATAAGATGTGATGGAATAAAAATATAGTTTCAGGGGAGGAACCTGATAATGTTGTCGATGAAGAAGGGGATGCCCAAGGCATCCCCAAGCTTAGACGCTTGAGTCTTCTTAGAATATGCAGGGGTGAACCACCGGGGCATCCCCAAGCTTAGAGCTTTCACTCTCCTTGATCATATTGCATCATACTCCTCTCTTGATCCTTGAAAACTTCCTCCACACCAAACTCGAAACAACTCATTAGAGGGTTAGTGCACAATCAAAATATACATGTTCAGAGGTGACACAATCATTCTTAACACTTCTGGACATTGCATAAAGCTACTGGAAATTAATGGATCAAAGAAATTCATCCAACATAGCAAAAGAGGCAATGCGAAATAAAAGGCAGAATCTGTCAAAAACAGAACAGTTCGTATTGACGAATTTTATTGGGGCACCAGACTTGCTCAAATGAAAATGCTCAAATTGAATGAAAGTTGCGTACATATCTGAGGACCACTCACGTAAATTGGCAAAATTTTCTGAGTTACCTACAGAGAATTTTGCCCAGATTCGTGACAGAAAAGAAATCTGTTTCAGCGCAGTAATCCAAATCTAGTATGAACTTTTCTATCAAAGACTTTACTTGGCACAACAAAACACAAAACTAAGATAAGGAGGGGTTGCTACAGTAGTAAACAACTTCCAAGACACAAAATAAAAACAAAGTACTGTAGTAAAAACATGGGTTGTCTCCCATAAGCGTTTTTCTTTAACGCCTTTCAGCTAGGCGCAGAAAGTGTATATCAAGTATTATCAAGAGGTGATGCATTGGCATTCTTACCAGGGGTGTTGCTCTTACCTTTCTTACTCTTATTCCTACTCTTTGGTCTAGGGAATACATGACCGCATCCAGGTGTAGAGGTAAAATTTAGAGTGCCTTTCCCAACATCTATGACTGCTCCCATGAGTTTCAGCAGGGATCTTCCAAGCGTGATTTGTCCTGCCCCTACACATTCAATAACGAGATAATCAGTGGATACCGTCCCTCCAAGAAAGGTTGTGAAAACACCTTCAGCTATACCCTTAGGTATTACAACAGAGTTATCCGTAAGAGTTATTTCTTCTCCCCCTTCAGTAAGTTCCCAAAGTGTCAAAGATTCATAAATACTTTCAGGCATAAGGCAAAACTCAGACATAATATCACAACGAGCAAGAAAAGTTTCACCACCAATAGTAGCTTTAACGGTAGGCACCCACATTGAAGGTTCGAAACTTAATGTAACATAATCATAGTATTCGCGAATTTGGTTATACACTTCTTTTAAACAGGATATATTTGTTTCAATAGTGTTTAATCTATTATGCATGCTAGCATGAGATGGATCAAAATTATTATCGGAGCTAAATGATGTAATCAATTTCCTTATAGCATTAAAAGCTTGATCCCCATCACAATGAAGGAAATCTCCTCCCACTACAGCATCTAAGGCATATCTATAGCGAAGAATAAGCCCAAAATAGAAATTACTAAGAAGCAAACTCAAGGTCATTTTAGGTTCAGTTTTACTATAAGAATCAAAAATTCTAGACCATGCTTCTTTAAAATTCTCTTCACCTCCTTGTTTAAAAGTGAAGATTGATTCCTCAGGTGACAGAGTAACAACTACGGGACTAGACATAATAATAAAGTAATGCGAGTAACTAATTTTTTTTTTGGGTTTTTGATATAGAGTGCAAACAAGACAGTAAAATAAAGTAAAACTAGCAACTATTTTTTTTGTATTTTGATATAGTGCAGCAAACAAAGTAGTAAATAAAACTAATCAAGACAAAAACAAAGTAAAGAGATTGGGATGTGGAGACTCCCCTTGCAGCGTGTCTTGATCTCCCGCAAGAACGGCGCCGAGAAATTTGCTTGATGCGTGTAGTTGACACGTCCGTTGGGAACCCCAAGAGGAAGGTGTGATGCGCACATCGGCAAGTTTCCCTCGCAAGAAACCAAGGTTTAATCGAACCAAAGAGGGAGTCAAGAAGCACGTTGAAGGTTGATGGCGGCGGGATGTAGTGCGGCGCAACATCGTAGATTCCGGCGCCAACGTGGAACCTGCACAACACAACCAAAGTACTTTGCCCCAACGAAACAAGTGAGGTTGTCAATCTCACCGGCTTGTCGTAACAAAGGATTAACCGTATTGTGTGGAAGATGATTGTTTGCAGAAACGAAGAAACAAGTATTGCAAAGAGATTGTATGCGATGTAAAGAATAGGACCGGGGTCCACAGTTCACTAGAGGTGTCTCTCCCATAAGATAAACAACATGTTGGGTGAACAAATTACAGTTGGGCAATTGACAAATAGAGAGGGCATGACCATGCACATATATATTATGATGAGTACTGTGAGATTTAATTGGGCATTACGACAAAGTACATAGACCGCTATCCAGCATGCATCTATGCCTAAAAAGTCCACCTTCGTGTTATCATCCGAACCCTCCGGTATTAAGTTGCTAACAACAGACAATTGCATTAAGTATTGCGCGTAATGTAATCAGTGACTACATCCTCGAACATAGCACCAATGTTTTATCCCTAGTGGCAACAAAGACATCCATAATCTTAGAGGTTCTTGTCACTCCTCCGCATTCACCGACACAAGAACCCACTAACGAGCAGAAAGACTCCCTCTTGGAGGTACTAGCATCAACTTGGCCAGAGCATCTACTAATAACGGAGAGCATGCAAGATCATAAACAACACATAGACATAACTTTGATAATCAACATAACAAGTATTCTCTATTCATCGGATCCCAACAAACGCAACATATAGAATTACAGATAGATGATCTTGATCATGTTCGGCAGCTCACAAGACCCGACAATTAAGCACAATGGGGAGAAGACAACCATCTAGCTACTGCTATGGACCCATAGTCCAGGGGTAGACTACTCACTCATCACTCCGGAGGCGACCATGGCGGTGAAGAGTCCTCCGGGAGATGAATCCCCTCTCCGGCAGGGTGCCGGAGGAGATCTCCAAAATCCCCCGAGATGGGATTGGCGGCGGCGGCGTCTCGATGGGTTTTCCGTATCGTGGCTCTCGGTACTGGGGGTTTCGCGACGGAGGCTTTAAGTAGGCGGAAGGGCAGGTCAGGGGGCCACACGAGGGGCCCACACTATAGGTCGGCGCGGCCAAGACCTGGGCCGCGCCGCCCTATAGTCTGGCCACCTCGTGGCCCCACTTCGTCTCCTCTTCGGTCTTCTGGAAGCTTCGTGGCAAAATAGGACCCTGGGCGTTGATTTCGTCCAATTCCGAGAATATTTCGTTACTAGGATTTCTAAAACCAAAAACAGCAGACAAGAATCGGCACTTCGGCATCTTGTTAATAGGTTAGTTCCAGAAAATGCACGAATATGACATAAAGTGTGCATAAAACATGTAGATAACATCAATAATGTGGCATGGAACATAAGAAATTATCGATACGTCAGAGACGTATCAGCCGTCAAGATAGTCCGCAAATTTTTTTGGGAATGCCTGCAAAGAGATCGAGCGTCGATCGTTTGAAAATAAAGGTTTTTTAGAACATGCACATAATTAATCACATGCATCATATATGTGGGAACACGTACATACCTTCTTGGCCAAATGGTCTTCATTGATGACGATGAAGAACTCCACTATGATCAATGGCAGTGTTGACGGCGGTGGTGGCAATGATGATGATCCACCACCCCGGCCGCCCCTTCCCCTTCACCTTCCTTTTCCCCTTCCCCTTCCGGTCGGCGTTCAAGACGTGGAAGTCATGGTAATGGATCAAGTGTATGTGAACGAAGAAGAGAGAGGCAGAACCTATTGACATGAGGGATGGCCATTGTGGGGGGTTTATAAGGGAGAGATGACCATTGTGGGGTTTACACCATAAATTAAGGTAGAGATGACCGTTGTGGGGTTTACACAATAAATTAAGGAGGAGATGACCGTTGTGGGGTTTATATCTCAACAACGTGTGGAAATTCATGATAGTTTATCATTTTACCGTGAAAAGTAATGCCTAAATAGATCGTGGAAAATAATGCATAAATAGAGGGAATATAGTTACGTGGCAAACTCGTTATTGCACATAAATAGAGGGGTGGCACTATCCGCAGAGAGAGAGAGAGGGGTGGCCACGAAGAGAGAGAGAGAGAGAGAGAGAGAGAGAGAGAGAGAGAGAGAGAGAGAGAGAGAGAGAGAGAGAGAGAGAGAGAGAGAGAGAGAGAGAGAGGTGGCCATGAAGAGACAGGGAGGGGTATACTGCCCGTTAGATTAGTGGATCAACGGTTGGTGGAGTCGATCCGTGTGACAACGGTTGAACTAATCAGGATAAGTTTGGGCTTCTGTGAGCATTTGTGACAATACTTGAGGGCAAAACTGAGTAGTACTAAGAAACCAAGGGCACGTAAATAGTAAATAGACTAAGGGTTTCAAACAAAAGAATTACAAAATGAAAAATGCGTGTTTTGTATAGTATAATTCATATTGGGCTACATCAAATTATTTGCAATTCAAATATACATGAGTGTGACAATTATGGTCTCATTTAGACAAACTATGTTTTGGGGAAGATGTTTTGCAAAGAGGTTTGAGTGGAAAACCATGCATCTTCATAGCTACTTGTGATTCTGAGAAAGTGGCAATTTGTGGTAAAACTTGATTTATCTATGTTTGTTAAGGTTTCCTAGGGGGCAGGTTGCATATGAAGACTCCATGAGTAGATACCACTATGTTTTTATTTATTTTTTATTTTTTTGCGCATGAAATGACTCAATTAGCTATGTTAATCTCATTTGTTGACTCTCTATTGACCAGCTACTTCAGGGTAAAACTGAGTATATTGCACTTGCCAGTATAAGTACTCGAGGGGAAAATTGAGTACAGATAATTTTTTGTATAAGGCCCGAGGTTATAACTGAGTACACCAAACGTCCCAGGGTTAGACTCGTGTCGCGGTGCACGCTGCAGCCGTGCATAGCGGACGCGTGTTGCGGTACACCCCACCTTCGTCTTTATAGAGCCCCTCTTTCTCTTCCTCGACGCTCGCCCACTCTCTCATTCTCACTGCAACCGCCTCTCCTGCCCCATCATCTTCTCCACATCAGAATAAAAAAACCCGAATAAAACCGCCGACGGTGGAGAAGAATGAGATACCCATTGTCGGTGCATCAGCCACCGCCGCCCCTGTTCTGGCCAACGTTGTTGCTTCCAACGTAGCCGCCAGCGCATCAGCCACCGGAGCATCGGCCGCCACCCCTGTCCAAGACCCCGTCGCTGCTTCCAATGTAGCCGTCGCCCCCGTCCAGGCCCCCGTTGTTGCTTCCAACGTAGATGCCGACGCATCGGCCGCCGCCCTCATCCAGGTCCCCGTCGCTTGGGACCCATACGAACCAGTGCCATACATCGCGCCGGAGAACCCCTACGACACCAGCATCATCGACGACGAGCTGGAGGTAGCCCTTTGTTCCCTTGTTCTTATCCCATTTCATCTTCCTGGTGAACCATGTTGAATCCATTTGCAGATGCGACTCTAGAGTTGGAACGACCGTGAACGTGCATGCGTTCATGGCCCAACACAAAGCACTTGGATTCACCTGCGCAGCCTCCAAGCGAGTCACAGGCGCTACCTGGAGGCGTTTAACATGCCTACTGCACTCTATGTATGTGACTGCTCTATCTGTAGAGCAGCTTAAATTCATGTAAAATGTAGCTTATGTTGGATCTATCGGTAGTACTGTTGGATCTTTCGTGAATATATCTATGCTATGTTGGTTGCTGTATGCAGCTTATCCTATATTTTCTCTGGATTTGTGCCTAGATTTCCTACCTGATTGGGTAAAAACGAAGGCCTAAAGAAATGAATGGCGTTAAAAAACAGAAGGAGAAGCTGCTCTAGATTTGCTACCAATTTGGGGAATCAAGAATGAATGAGATCGAGCGAGAGAGAGGAAAAAGGTGCATTGAAAACTGCTAAGCTGGGCGAAAGATTAGAAACCACTAGTGCCCACGTCCCGGACCCACACGGATCCACATGCTACGGTCCCACACGCTACGGCCCCCGCTCCGCTCGTATGACCAAACACGGTCTCGTCCTGTCCCACGCGGTCCCTTTCCACCAGCCCCACGCGACACGGCCCCACACGACGCGGCTCCACACGTCAGCACAGAATGGTAAACTAAACGGGAATCCTCCCGTCTGAGCTCCTTCTGTGGGTTTCAGACAAGGGCTTGAGGATAACTGAGGAAAAACTAAGGAGCTAGGGAAAACTGAGTACAACTAAGGACCCGAAGGCACGAAAATAGAAAGCCCTATAACCAAACCCTAATAAGAACCTTGTTTGAGAACCAGCCTAAAAGTACAACACACCCTAAAGAAATCTGTACAACTCACCCAATCCTAAATCATCAGGGTTATGTTACACTCGGGGCGATTGCATCTCATACTATGCATTATAACATCTTTTCTAGTTCTTTAAACATTGTCCTTACCGAACAATGATGGTATTTTAGAAACCTTGTTTGAGAACCATCCTAAAAGTGCAACACACCCTAAAGAAATCTTTACAACTCACCCAATCCTAAATCATCAGGGTTATGTTACACTCGGGGCGATTGCATCTCATACTATTCATTATAACATCTTTGCCAGTTCTTTAAACATTATCCTTACCGAACAATGATGGTATTTTAGAATTTGGAGTTATCACGCATCGAAGCTTTTGCCTGCATAATCTTGCAGTCAAGAAAGGCAGGTTCATCGCTTGCTCATGTCATTTAATTACATTTATGAAACTATATGCAAAGTACAATACTTATCACTCTTGCATTGAAAAGCAAAATATTATTTTACAATTATGAATATGACTATATGGTTGGCAATGGAACCATGGTATGTGTTGATTGATGGAGATTCCATTGCAAGCGTTCTATTTATCTAGGACTAATCACCAATGCCGTCTAGTGATTCTAGCGTCGTACATATCGCGTTAACCATAAGATATATAATGGCTCTGGGGAAGTCAGTTGTATTTTTTCCTCTCGCATATAAACGGATCAGTAATAAGGTTTGCCTGGATCGGTCTATCTATTTGGTAAAGGTGAGGACTTTGGTCTGGAACGGTCTACCGATAGATACAGGAGAGGGCAGACTTGTTAAAGGCCTACGAGGGATTGTAAGGGTTGTCTGCGTTGGTCTATCTATAGTGTAAAAGATAGGGCATGTAAATTGTTCGGATCGGTCTACCTTAATGGTAAAGGGGAGAACAAATGCTTGGGTCGGTCTACCTATAGATATAGGACAAGACAGACTTACAAAAGGGTGGATATGCGGGGTTGCGGAGAAGGCAGTGATTGCCTTGGATCTTACACCTGGCCTCACACCAAGTGTGGACGGGAAAGCTTGCACCTGGATGGCAACAAGGATAAGGTCTCTTAAAGGAAAAGTAACGCACCTCTGCAAAGTGTATCAAATTGTGGTTGTCACTCCCTGTTCCGGGAAGGGAACTACGAACGCGGCAGGAAAGGAACTCCGTGAAGTTTCGGTCAACCTGTGAAGACTGACAGGCATAGTTTTCAGAATAAAATAAACCTTTTGAAGAAATGTTTACGAAAACTTGCATTTGCCTATGAATTTATGCTCTGTGGCTGTAGCTAGTACATGATACACCTATTTCCTATAATGAACTTGTTGAGTACGCTCGTACTCATCCCTCTTTGAATTCCATGCTTAGTTATGGAGGCACTGGGTAGAAACTACCGTGAAACTCGAAGACAAAGGAGTCAACTGCAACAAGATGAAGAATCCAATCAAAGAAGTCAATAGGGTCAACTTATGCATCAACTATAGTGGAAACTTGGACTAGTAACAGAAGGGAACCTTTTCCCTAATCCTAGCACCTAAGTAGCTAGAATTCTATAGGAAGCCAAGTATCTCTAGAGCTAGAGGTAGCAATAAGTTAGTCTACGAGTCGTTCTTCTGAAGCTTTATATGAAGTTTTACCTCACTGTAAAGTAGGAGGCTATGTTGATCTTATGTAAACAACTCGTGTATCCTTCTATAGACATGCCTTGGACACACATATGTTTCTGTTGTACCACTCTGAGGGATGTAATATGAGTGGAACGGTGTTTCACTTGTGTTATGTCAACGACTTGCGTACTACACCATGCAGTGGTATGCTGGGCACCGCAAAGATACAACTATGACGCCCTATGTAAGTAAAACTGCAAGGCACGACGCCGACATTGATCGCGTCCCACGACACGACACCGACGCTGGCATTGACCGCGTCTAACGGTTAAGTCTGCATCGACAAACCAGCGTCACAATTGTGATGCCCCTACAACCGCGCATACGGTTTTGGCAAAACCGTTATGTGCATGGCGGGCTTCCTCAGGTCCTGGCAAAACTAGTGGTCTCACTTATGCCCGCATCCTCTGATACCTGCAAGACACCCCCGACCGTACCTTTACAAGGTGCAAAACGGCGGCCATGACAGCAACCCCGTAAAAAAACAGGAAGAATAAAACCGCACAATTTTTGCGCCTCCGGCACTAGCGGACACACAACATACGACAACTATGACATATACCACACCCACCTCGACCGCACCTACATCACGATCGGCTACTTGACATCGACGTCAAGGCTACTTCTACTGCGACATTGGCAACAACTCTAGTCGACAACGTCCGCGTCGTCACTTGCGTCCACGACACTCCCGTTGTGACTGCGGGAGGGAAGAGAAAGCACCAGAAGTGGACACCGATGGTAAGGATGAGAAGATAACGGAAGAGCGGCACTTCGAATCCAGACGCAATCGTTCGCTTCGCTCCCGCTCCGACCGAGGGTGAATGTTACAATACGTATAGGACATTGAGTTAGACTAGGACTACAGAGATAACATCTTGTACTCTAAGTTTCCTCCCTCCTGTACTTCTATATATACCCCATGAGAGTCATCGAAATAAACACGAAACAAATATTAGGGTTATACTTTTCTACAGTTACAACAACCTAGCAAATACCGACAAACAATTTTTTTATCCTGCAACTAAGTAGTGATAATCTAGCAATTATGTGATAATAATTAGACAATTGATGTGAAAAAAAAGTTACGAAACATGCTAATATGAGATTTAGTTTTGAAGATGTCGTTGACAGAGAAAACAGATCCTCAATGGGATAAACCGTTTGAGAGATGCAACTTTATCAAAAGAATAGTTAATGACCGGAGATGGAGAGTGCCGCCGCATGGACCTACATGTGAGCGCTGCCGCCATTTAGCACACTCCCCCTTTGTTTAAAGAGGTCGAGACCTTGCTGAATAGCATGGTATGAACTCACAACAGAATTGATGTGCGCATCATTTTAACACTTAGATTGATTGGCACATCATTTTAACACAGATTGATTTGCACAAGAAAAAATTATGCTTTGATCAGACATGGACAAAAGGATGGCTGAAACACCAAGACACAGCAAGCATATATATTTTCTTAAAAAGACCTTGTTTGTCTGTCCATACGTGCAAGCGCTGCTCTATGGTTAGACCCGATCTTACTGCAATGGAAAGCATCGATGGTTACAGCTGCATCGGTGAGCTTGTTGGGACACATCAATGGAATGGAATGGAATGAGGACAAGGTGGTGTTTCTACTGCATTACAGCACCATCATCAAACAACCATGCACCCTACAATGGCTGCCACCCACTCCCAGCATGACTTGTTGGGACTCGCCCAGCCTGCACAACCGTCCCCCTTCATCTTCCTCGACCATTCCTCGACGACCAATGGTACCCCACAGACGCAGCAGCCACATGATGACCTGACACTAGCATACATCTCCCGCATGCTCATGGAGGAGGACATTGTCGACAAGTTCTACCAATATACTGACCACCCGAAGCTCCTGCAGGCCGAGCAGCCCTTCGCCGAGATTCTCTCTTCCTCCGGCATCACCTCATCTGATGTCCAGGAGTCCTCCATCTTACCGCCAGGCTATGGAAACCACACTGGCACCGCCAGCATGGTTTCTGGGTTCTTGCCCGACGAGGTACATAATCCTGCCTTCTTCTTGAATGGCACAGTCGCACCGGAGGAGCCCATAAGTAGCACCTACATGAGCATGCTGTCAAGCATGGCTTTCTTCAAAGGCATGGAGGAAGCCAGCAGGTTCTTGCCCACACACGATGGGTTGGTGGATGATAGGGGGCGTCAGAATATGTTTGACATAGATGGCGATCCTATGGAGGCGTGCTTGGGCAGGAGCAGCAAGGAAATAGAGGTGCTGGTGCATACTGACTCTAAGGAGGAAGATACAACGGTCGAGATGTCAGACCTGCTCATCCTTTACCCCAGTGAGATGATGAAGGGAAGGGGGGACAAGGCGGCGCAGCAGAGCATTTGCAGGAAGGCTCCACGTGTGAGGTGCAGTGCATGGCAGATGATGGTGGCTGACCTGGACACGCTGCTGATCCGCTGCGCCGAGGCGGTAGCTAATAGTGACCGGCGCAGAACGGACGATCTTCTGAAGCGGATCAAGCGGCACTCATTACCGACAGGAGATGCAACACAGCGACTGGCGCATTACTTCGCTGAGGGGCTGGAGGCACGGATGGCAGGCACAGGATGGCAACTCTACCACTCGATCACCGCGGCGAAGCGTGCCTCCATCGTGGAGCTCCTCAAGGGCTACCACCAGTACATGGCCACCTGCTGCTTCCTGAAGTTGTCGATCCACTTCTCCAACAAGAACATCTACAATGCAGTGGCGGGTAGAAAGAAGCTACACATTGTGCACTACGGTGTCAACGACGGGCATCAGTGGCCGGAATTGCTCCGGTGGCTAGCAGGCAGGGAGGGTGGGCCACCGGAGGTGAGGTTGACCGGAATTACTAGCCCGCAGCCCGGGTTGTGTCCGGCCAAGCAAGCCGAGGAGGCAAAATGCAGGCTCAGCTACTGCGCAAGACAGTTTGGAGTGCCATTCAAGTTCCGTGCTATCATAGCCAGGTTAGAGGATGTCCATGCTGAGGACCTTGACATCGATCCTGAGGAGGTGCTCGTAGTGAACAACCTGTTCCATTTCAGGACTTTGCTGGACGAGAGCCTCACCTTTGACACGGTAAACCCAAGGGACCTGGTGCTCAACACTATCAGGGAGATGAGACCGGCCGTGTTCGTCCACGCCACTGTCAATGGATCCTACAGCTCAGCGTTCTTCAAGACTCGTTTCCGCGAAGCGCTCCATAACTTCACGGCGCAGTTTGACATGATGGAGACCACCATGCCGCGGGGCAACAGCAAGAGGTTACTGGTGGAGCGTGACGTCTTTGCCCGGTGTGCTCTGAACATCATCGCCTGTGAGGGCTCTGACCGGGTGGAGCGCCCTCAGAACTACAAGGAGTGGCAGGCACAGAACCGCCGAGCTGGGCTGAGGCAGCTGCCGTTGGACCCTGACATTGTTGAGATACTCAAGGAGCAAGTGAGGGAGCAGTACCACAGGCATTTCGTGATCAATGAGGATGGCCGGTGGCTTCTGCTGGGATGGAAAGGCCGGGTGCTCTATGCCCTCTCGACATGGACAGCTGATGATGCTAGTGCCTCTCAACTGGCCTAGATAGATTTGTGCGTGATCATTGTTTTGCAGCTGTAACTTGGTAGAACTTGTTTCTCAGAGCTGCAGCGAGCACATGTGTACCCATTGTAGCTGTAAATTTCTCTATGCATTGTTAGAGATAAGATTATGTGGAAACTCAATGCCAATATGTTTGATAAGGTGGCTGGATATCTTGTGCAATTCTATCAGTCAATCAGACATATCTGATATTAAAGGGCAACTTTCCATCCCGATAATTGCATGGGCATCTGTCTCTCAACAGCTAACATCATACACCGATGATCAGTCGTCCTGGAACTGGAAGCACACGACATACAACATGCTTTGTTGGCATCATCCGGAAAGACCAGAGCCAAACATCCCGAATGATAAGCAGATTTGAGCATCTTTCTTCGGGCTAGCAGAGGCAGAGAATCCCGAGATGTAACTTAGTTTGTAGCAGCAGGTTTCAGAGGCGGGCATGTAACATCTCTTGTAAAAACTCTGTTTCTACTTAGTGCAATGACGTGCAAGCATTTTGCATGTCCTGGAAAAAATAGAAGGGGCAATCAGTCTGGTAAGACGACTCGAATGCTTAGAAATTGTAACTTGTTTCTATTTGCATGTTCCATGTTAGACCTACAGGTGGATGGCATGAAAGGTACATGGGAATGAACATGTATACATGAGAAATGCAATGCCTGAAATAATGCTGACTCTTGAGGATGTTATGACAAGACAATCAGGTGAGGAGACGAGAACTGGCTAGCAATGGTGCAGGCGAACCTGTTGTGGCATTCTAGTTCTGTGCCATCACCATCTCAGTGAGGCGATGAAGGTGCCCTCGAGGGGAAAGGAGCAATAGCTGGCCCTTCGCTTCTGAACCACCCATGCTTTTCACTCTACAGCAATCAGTGTCTCGCTGACCAAAACTGAAGAAGTACATGTAAACTGCAGAGGACCTGTTCCCCTGTTTTCAAGTCCTGGTTAATTGCAATGATGCCTTGTCAAGGTTTCTGTTACTGTGGCACCAGATGTCTTTAGCTGTAGGCTGGTACCTGGCAGGATGCCTTTTTTCCCCTTTTAGCTGTTTTTATCCTATGTGATTCATTTTTCTTTAAATGTGTATTGAAAAGTACATGTCCTTATTATAGTATGTTTAGTCAGTGCGCATTGGAATGTAAGTTCACAGTTTGGTTGTGTTGTACAATCCAAAGCTTTTCTTCAGTAATCGTAGTCAAGTACAGACAAGTACATTTATCCTGGTCTTTGGTGGATGGTTGGAATCATCGAACATGGAGCACCTGCCAAAATCTCCCAGCTACCTAGGTAACATCTTCATACATCATTTTTAGCAGCAACAAAATTAAAAGGTTTCATGTCACAGGGCCGAGAGAGAGAGAGCACATCAGCAGCGCCAACATGACACCCTCACCATTTGTCTTCCTTAGCCATCCTGGTCTGGCATCGCAGCAGCCACATGATGACCTATCCCTCGAATGCATCTCGCGCATGCTCATGGAGGAGGACATCGTCGACAAGTTCTTCTACCAGTACCCCGATCACGATGCACTCCAGCAGGCTCAGCATCCCTTTGCCCAGATCCTCTCCACCTCTGGCGCAGCCACATCCCATGCACAACAGCCCTCTGCCATGCTGCCCGGTGAAGGCAGTAGCCCCCAAGGAAAGAGTTCAGCCTTCTTTTTCAATGGCAAGGACAAGATGGAGCCCAACAGCAACATGGACGTTCTGTCGAGCATGGCATTCTTCAGGGGCATGGAGGAGGCCAACAGTTTCTTGCCCACAAACTATGGGTTGGTGGACTGTAGCGGGCGGAAGAACATGTCTCACAGTAGCAACGCAGAAGTGGAGACAGAGCCGCCCAGGCGCAGCAACCAGATAGTGGTGCTGATACAGCCTGAATCCAAGGAGGAGGAGGCCGCTTGCAAAATATTGGACCAGCTCATGCTTGGTTACGCCATATGCTCCTATGAAGTACACACCGACATGGAGAAGGAGAACAAGGCAGAGCAGCAGAGAATCTGCAAAAAGGCACCGTGTGCGAGGTATGGTCCGAGGTTGCTGGCAGTGGACGATCTGGAGACCCTGCTGGTCCGTTGTGCGGAGGCAGTGGCGACCAATGACCGGCGCAGTGCGTGCGAGCTGACATGGCGAATCAAGCGACAATCCTCACCAATAGGGGACGCCACACAGCGGCTAGCTCATTACTTTGCCGAGGGATTAGAGGCGCGCCTGGCCGGCAGGGGAAGCCAGCTCTACCGCTCACTCATGGCTAAGCGCACCCCCGTTGTGGAGCTCCTCAAGGCCTATAAGCTCATCATGTCCGTCTGCTGCTTCCTCAGAGTGTTTTTTCTTTTCACCAATAAGACCATCTACAATGCTGTCATGGGGAGGAACAAGCTGCACATTGTGCACTATGGCGTCAACGATGGGTTTCAGTGGCCACACCTGTTCCGGTGTCTAGCAGACAGGGACGGCGGCCCTCCGGCGGTAAGGATCACTGGCATTACCAGCCCCATGCCAGAATTCCGTCCTGCTGAGCAAATTGAGGATATCAGCCCCAGGCCAGGATTCCGTCCTGCCGAGCAAATTGAGGATATAGAACGCCGGCTCGCTAACTGTGCAAGGCAGTTCGGCGTTCCATTTAAGTTCCGCGCCATCACAGCCAAGTCGGAGGACGTCCGGGTAGAGGACCTCAACATCAACCCGGACGAGGTTCTCATTGTGAACAGCCTACTGCATTTTAGATACCTGATGGACGAAAGTGTCGTCATCAACAGGCTAAACCCCAGGGATATGGTGCTCAACACTATAAGGGAGATGAAGCCAGCTGTTTTCATCAACGCCATCGTGAATGCATCATACAACACGACTTTTTTCGCGACACGGTTCCGCCAAGTACTCCACAACTTTGCGGCACACTTTGACATGATGGAGACCACGGTGCCACGGGACAACCACGAGAGGCTGCTCGTGGAGAGGGACATCATTGCACGGTGTGCCATGAACAACATCGCCTGTGAGGGCAGGGATCGGGTGGAGCGCCCTCAAAACTACAGGGAGTGGCAGATACGGAAGCAGCGAGCAGGGCTCAGGCAGCTTCCATTGGACCCTGACATTGTCCAGATGTTGAAGGCCAAAGTGAAGAAGCAATACAACAAGCATTTTATGATCAACGAGGAACACCAATGGCTTCTGCAGGGATGGAAAGGTCGCATGCTCTACGCCCTCTCCACATGGGTAGCTGACGATGGTAGCAGTTCTCAAGTGACATAGATTAAAGTACAAATGAATATTGAGTATGTTTGATCTACTTTATGAAGTATGGCCCAGAACATTGTTTTAGCACCTGATTGATCCAGCAGTCAAGTTGCACGGTTATTTTGCAACTCTTATGATGTTACGATATGAATATCTACTGCGCAACTTGGAGGGTTTATGTTTACCATGATAGAGTTGTAGATATCAAGAATAAAGTCTGGTGGTATTTCATTTACATTTTTGTGGCTGACATTTAGAACTTTGTTCATAGAAATTATAAATTTAAAACTAAAATGCAGATCTCTGAACTAAACCAACATGATTTTTGCGCACATAATTCCCAACTTTAAACCAGCAGACTTTCTCCTAAAGAAGTGGTTTGCTCATGGTATAGATCACTTACCGTTTATCACAACCATCTTCCACCTAAATATTCCAGACAGCGATCTTCTTGTCATGGCATGATTTGACATTGTAGTCAGCAAAAAGTCAAATACACATTCCCTTGAAACTATCACAAGCGGTAGTGCTACTGAGTAACCTCCCTTGTGAAGTTGCATGGTGAAGATGACATTTACGAGACATTCCGACATCTGATATAGAAATCAAAGACGAAGATACTAATTAAAAGGGATCAACATGGGAAACCAAATAGCAGCGTCAACAATGCTGAAAACTAGCAACAAGAAAAAAAAAGTTGCAGCAATGATAGAGACATTAGGTTGAATGGTTCTACAAATGGCCAATCAATATGGTATATACCATCAAAATATTCAAGGAGACAATACCATATAAGATAAGCCAGCTTGCAAGCAGATGAGCAGACCAATCAAATATTAAAATGGAAGACAGTATGATGTAAACTGCACATACCCCCAGACTAAAAAAGATTCTAATCTCATAGTTCATACAGATTTTTCATTCAAGAACAGGATCATTCTTGTACGCCATTATAATTTTCTCTCCTCGTACATTGATTTTTCCACCAAATGGTGGCTTTATTATTTTTTTAAACTTGTCTTCATGTTCAGGAATGTGTCAATCCTCATCCTTCATCTGGGTTCGCATAAGAAATCATTTTATGTCCATGCATCTAATAAGATTTTCTGACCAAATTCCACTGCAAATATTTATTTATTTTTGAAGAAAGAGGCCTTGCCTCTTTCCACTGCAAATATTAAATTCACTGTTTTTGACATAAAGGGAAGGAGTGCTGCCCATCCATTAAATTCACTGTTCCATTGGCAGGTTATGCACGGAGTATAGGAAACAACAAAAGCCAGTTGGGTCTTGACACTAGTCAGCATAAGAACTGAGCATTACAATGGTGGCATATGATAGTGGAAGCTGGTGCAAGTAAATTACATTTGACCAATCTCCTTAGACTGAACTCTTGATATAAATTTGTGAGTAACAAATGATTGCCTCAGGTACAATCACCTATTTTGGTTGTAATAATAAGGTAAAGCAAACACAGACATCATAGCATATATATGCGCACCCCAACATAAACAAGGCCACCCCAGGCAATGATGGTTTTAAAGCGCCTGGTTGGAGAACAAATTGGACAGATCGAACGCCATCACAATGTTTTTCTCTTCTTTTAAAGTTGCACAGAGTTATTCACTCAGAACTTAATAGTATTACAGCTGAAGCACTGATTATATTGCTTATGAGTTATGTAGCTGTATGCAAAAGCACAATCGGGCACATGTGCATGTTTTCTAGTAATTACCAGCCATCATTCCTCAGGTAACACTTCCTCACCAAACCACCTTGGAGGATCATATCCCTGTCCACCTATGTGTGTATCAGAAAACAAATAGCTCATGTTCCATAAACACGATACAATACAGAGCTGAATATATCTAGCAAATAGAAAATACGCATACCAAGAGGATTACAACGGCACAGACGCCATGCTGTCAAAATGGTACCCTTCCCAACACCATATCTTTTGTATGCTTGCATAGAGTACTCGCTGCACGTTGGCACATAACGGCAACTTGAAGGCAGTAAGGGTGATATCTCTCCTGGTTCACATAAAGCCTGAGCCAGTGAGCAGGTCATATGGATATAGTTGGTCTTAAGAGCATGGTCTATGACTGCATATGATCACAAATGTCTACAAGATAATCAGAAAATGTTGGCTGTATGCATTCTTAGTTGGTGCAGAGGCCTGGGAGTAATAGAGCTTCCATTTTATAAAAAAAATAAAATAGACAATCAGAAATCAAGAGGTAACAAGCTGCAAGTGCGAACTTACTTTTGTAGAATTTTAGCATCGACAGTGCCACGGTAACTCCCAAATCATTGACTTCCTCTTCTCAGAATCATATGCACAAATTGTGGACAAGAAGGTCAGTTTTTGTTACTTCTGCAGTTCAATACAGGGAAAACACAACTCCATGTCGAAACAAAATCAATGTGTTCCTAAATTAATGTTTTACACAAGCGCATAAAGTATTTCATAGTGGCGTGAACCTAATGAGTTTTTATAGCGAGTGCATAGCAGCACTGATTATGAGCTTCTGATGAACACTTTTGTTTAAAAGTCACTGACAGTTCTCCTTGAAATAGGTTGTCGCTGACAGTTCTCTTGCACAAAATTGACTAGGGGGGAAAACTAAACGCATGCAAAGATGAAATACCTGTGCTAAACACTTGCAGATATAGGAGCCAAAACATAAATGAAGTATATTAATTCTAATAAGGAAAATAAAGGAACAGGAGGTACATTTGGATTTCTCAATGTGTCATCGCCAGACTAACCTTCGTCGTCAGCAGCACAGCGGACCCGCGGCATTGGAACCCTTCTCCTCTTCTGGTACGAGCAAGAGAAATAAGCTGGAGATTTGGAACCTAACAGGCAAACAAATGGGGGTAAAAAGAAATGGAAATTAGTTTGTCAGTCGTCGCGCGGTAGGGTTCAAGATACTGTTTGACCGAAACGAAGAAATTGGGGCAAGGGAACTACTTGTGCTTCCGGGGAGAGGCCGTGCGGCCGTGGTAGTCGAGAGGGAGCAGGAGAAGGCGGCGGCCATGGCGACGGTGGTCCGTGGTCGGGTGGTGCGGGATGCCTACCGGCAGCGAACGATCAGTGGCGGTGAATTTTGCAGAATCTTTTTCTTTTGACTGGATAAACTTCTTCTGATATCTTTTTTTTTTATTGAGGGGCATTTGTTCTGATAGCTTTTTTTTTATTGAGGGGCATTTGTTCTGATAGCTTTTTTTTTTTTTTGAGGGGCACTTCTTCTGATAGCTGAGGCTTTTTCTCTTTGAGAGCGGGATCTGAGGCCAATTGGGCTGGGCTAAGAAAATTTGGGGGTATTTTTTTGTTCTGCAGAAGCAAACTGAACCTGTGAAGTGTTAGAGCATCTAACAGAGCCCCTATTTCTCGGAACCGGAAAAAGCGAGTTCATTCTCCCGAAAAATCATTTGGTTACGGATTTAGCGAGGGCGCATAACAGAAACCGAAAACTTGAAACAAACTCGGTGAAATCAAACGTCGTGGGAAATAGAAATTTGCGATCGCACTCGAGTTCATCGAATCAAGCTGAATTCGTTCATAATATTTACAATACAAGGGCAAAATACATGCAAATTTCACCTACATTACGAACTAGGGACCTAATTAAGCTAGATTTAGTCCCCAGAGTGACTAAAACTATCACAGGGGCGCTAATGTCGTCGGCGGAGGGTTTTTGCTCGCCGGGTCTTCCTACGCGACGACGACCGCCGCTACCTCGACGACCGCCGCCTCGGAGGTGCTCCCGCACGCTAGAGGCGGCCCGGTGGCGTCGTCGTACGGTGGCAGCGCCGACAGAGGAGGGCTTCACGCGCCGTGAGGGGGGGCGCCTCCGCTTCTCCTTCCGGCCTCCTCCGCGCGCGCTTGCGGGTACGCCATCATCTCCGGCCACTTCCGGCCGGCCCGCTTCCACACGTCATTGGAGCGCCTACGCCTGACGAGCTCCGGCGACGCTCGTGCACCCGACGGACACCGAGTTGACCTACCGGCGCCTGATCGGCCACCTCCCCTACCCACGCGTCTTGCGCGCGCCATTCCGGACAGAGGGGAGCTGGCCGAAGCGGCGGAGCGGCGTCGGCGCGTCCGGAATCGCTCGTCGGAGCGGGGGAATGGCGGCGACAGAGGGAGAGGAGCGGCGGAGGGGAATAGGGTTTACGAACCGAACTCCCCTCCGCGAACCCTTTTAATTGGGGTCGTGAGGGGAGTTTCTCGGGCCCTTGAACTTCCAGTTCGGGCCGGTCCATGTTTACGGGCTCTGATCTGCGTGTGTTTCAGCCCGAACCCGTAAATCCGCCGGAAAAGTTCGGTTCCGGCGGGATTTACGGGCTCTGTTAGAGATGCTCTTATACGAGAAAGGGACGCAGGCACTGTATATGGCTCTATCGGCGGGATTTGGTACACATGCCACCGGTGCTCTTGGTTTTTGAAATATTTTGGAAATTCTAATTCATGTTTTAGAAGTTATTAAATTTATTCAATGAATACATACATATGTCATCAATACTAAATTATATTGTATTTTAAACTACAGAAAACAAACAAATTTATTGTCGTGTATAGGGATAGTTTTTGTCAGAAATCTGTCTTTTTTATAGAGTTCATAATACAACATATTTTATTCTGAAATTTTTACAGTACATTCAGAAGATTTCTTTATACGTGTAGATTTAAGTTCAGATTCTTTTTTAGAATCCTAGAAATATGTGTTTTGAAAACTGGGTGCCAAAGTCACTTTCCACTTATTGGCCCCATATATCACTCCTAGCGAGCTGAAGATGGCGAGTCCTATACGCCGACCAGGTCGCCATTACCCGGCGCCGCACATCTCCCGTTCGTGTTATGGGCATGTCCATAGTTCGTGATTTTTCCGCCCAGCTAATATAGGTTTTCTATCAAAAAAAATTTGGTTTATTGTCGATTTTTGATTTTTTTTTTGGTTCAAACAAGTTCATTCTCCAAAAATATTTAGTTTAAAAAATTGTTCAAATTTTAAAATCGTCTAGATTGAAAATTCGGTTCAATTTTAGAAACGTACATATTTAAAAACTGTTCAAAATTTGAAAAGTATAATTTTTCAAAACCGCTCAAATTTTATAATTGTTCAAATTTAAAACAGTTCAAATTTTGAAATTGTTCAAATTAAAAATGTTCATTTTCGGAAAAAAAACGCAAAAATGCTTTTTTTCTAAACAAAGAGTTAGATTTTGAAAAAAGAAAAATATTAATTAAAAAGACACAGCAAAATGGAAAGAATCGTACCTGATCTAATGGTCGCTCGGCTGTGTGGCAGCTGGTGATCCCTATTTCACGCTTCATGCTAACCCAAGCGTGCTGACGCGTACCCTTCATTGTCGCTAGTTTCTCTAAATGGGCTAGCCCATGAGTGTATGAGGTGCTGGTTTTTGCGGGTTTGAGAAGCTTCTGGAAGCTGCCGGTTTAGTTTTCTCAGTTTTCGTCAGGTTCTCTGGTTTTCCGGGTTTTTCCTTTTTCCTGTTTGTTTTATGTTTTCTTTTTTTGGGTTTTCTTTTTCATGTTTTTGTTTTCTTTCTATTTCTGAAATCTGATTTTCTTTACTTGCTCAAAAAAAAAATTCTTGCTCAAATAAAAATTTGATTTTAAAATAATAAAAAACTGTGAAACTCTTCTGATTTTAAATATTTCAAATTTTTGAACATTTTCAAATTGTGAACACTTTTTGGATTTGAACAATTTTTAAATCCTTATTTTTAAAATTTTGAACATATTCCAAATTGTGAAAAAGTTTTGAATTTGAACAATTTTTAAATCTCTTTTTCAAATTTTTAACATTTAAAATCTTGAACATTTTTCGGATTTAAACCATTTTAAGTTTTGAACGTTTTTTTTTGGATTTGAACATTTTTCGAATTTGAACTTTTCAAATTTTGATTTTTTTTGGATTCCAACCATTTAAAATTTTGAACACTTTCGGATTTGAACAATTTCAGAATCTGAACTTTTTTCAAATTTTGAACAATTTTCGGATTTGAGAATTTTCGAACTTTGAACGTTTAATTTTTTTGAATGATTTGAAAATGACATAAACTAGATACAGAAGATCGAGCGAAAGAAAGGAACATCCGAACGAGCCGCAAGCGAAAGAAACCAACTCCCCAACGGCAACATGTTTTTGCGAAATTTGGGCAAGCCCACCCGGGATCCATCGACCCGAACGAAGGATAGGGTTCACATCATGTGTGAGATAGGAGCTGTGATAACCCTAATTTTAAGTAATTAGTTAATTTAATTTAAAATGATGATTGGCTGCTAATTATCTTGTTTAGCTAATATCTAGTGTTTCAAATAGGAGGTAAACCACTATATGCAACAATTAAATTAGGACTTGAATTGTTTGTGTATGTCCTACTAATTAATGTGTCAATGGAGTTAAATAGAAGTATTTAGGTGCAAAGTATCTAAGCTACTTTCTTAGTATGGGGAGCAGTTTTTTGGCACATAGGAGCATATGCTCTCTTTATTTTAAAATGCATGTTACATGCATTTTGAAATTTTAAAAATATTTAAACAAAAAATTTGCACGTACATCTTCACGTGCAACGTGCTCACAAATTCGTTTCATGAATAATCGACTTGTCATGTGGTGTGTGTAAAAAAGACAAAATTCAATGCTAAAAGTAAGGCTTTTGAGAAAATAAATTTCTCTTTTTTACATAGATCCAAAAACAATATTGGTTCCGGACAAAACTTAACGAATACACATATTTTGTGGAGATGTACATGTAAAAATTTATGTCAAAATTTTTCGATATTTTAAAATATCATTTTTCGGGATAGGGAACATACCTACCCGGAAGCCGAATTGAATTTCCAAAGCATACATTTGTTCATTGAAGTATGCATGCGCCAGTACCGTGAGCTAATTGGTCAAAAACTGGAAACGTAGCTGAATATTAGAGTAGATCGAAACACTACAGGAATCTCTACATATGCCGACGGCCTCCGGCCCTCGGCGTACCACTGCCTAGCCCTCGGCGTACGGTACGCCGACGGGGACCCTTGGCGTAGCTGCTCGGGGAAGGTTGGCCTCGGCAGAAGCCACATGGCCCTCGGCGTATCGGCGACCGTCGGCGTAGATGGAGAGAGCCGAGGGTGAGGCCCACCCGTCGGCGTACAAGCCCTCGGCGTAGCACGCAAACGGGAGACGTCAAGTTGACGGCCGTAGCAGGAGTTTCCACAAGCGGATGGAGTTGCTTTGCTTTGTTTAGGACATATGCACATGAAAACCATAGGTTTGGAATGAAATAGGCCCCGGATGAGCCGTAGCAGGAGTTTCCACATACTCGGACGTGTCGATGTTATGCGGGAACGATGCCCTCTCCCTGGGCTCGGTTTCGTGTTTATATAGGTGTGGAATAGCCCCACACGTGGCAATACAGAGGGGGTATAATACCAGGTAGAGTACTACTCTATACCGGTATTATACAAGGATATTACATACACTAACACCCCCTTAATCTGAACCTCGGGAGAGGTTAAGATTACGCCTAAACTTAGCAAGATCATTAACAGCTAAAACCTTAGTGTACCCATCGGCAACTTGGTCTTTTGTAGAGATGAACCGAATGTCAAGTAACCTGTCAGCCACACGCTCTCTGACGAAGTGATGCATGAAATATGGGATTTGCAGATAAATATATAGCGCCCAAGTTATCACACCAGAGACATGGATGTTCTTTTAGAGAAACACCCAACTCACGAACAAGTGCCTCAACCCATATTAATTCAGCAGTAGCATTTGCCACTGACTTGTATTCTGCTTCTGTGCTAGAGCGAGAAACTGTTGCTTGTTTGCGAGCACTCCAAGATATCAGGTTCGGCCCAAAGAAAATGGCAAAGCCACCAGTGGAGCGCCGATCATCCAGGTCTCCTGCCCAATCAGCATCAGAAAAAGCACTAAGAAGGGTAGAAGAGGACCTGTGAAATGTGAGACCAAGCTGAAGAGTGCCTTGAATATAACGAAGTATCCTTTTAACGGCTGTCCAATGAGAGGTAGTGGGAGCATGGAGATACTGGCAGACCTTGTTGACTGAAAAAGAAATATCTGGGCGAGTCAATGTAAGATATTGTAAAGCACCAACAATACTGCGATAGTTGGTAGTATCCTCAGGACCAAGAGGGTCACCATCCTGTAAAGAAAGCTTATCAGCCATAGAAAGAGGAGTAGGGCACGTGGAACAATGTTGCAGCCCAACTTTTCGAATCAAATCAGAGGCATATTTGCTTTGTGTCAACAGAAGACCAGTAGGCCGGGTTTGCACTTCTATACCAAGGAAGTAGTGAAGGTCACCAAGGTCTTTGATAGCAAACTGAGTGTTTAACTGGAGAAGTAGATTCTTGGTAGCCAAATCAGAGGAACTGGCCACAATGATGTCATCCACATATATTAAGAGAAGCATAGTGATACCTGGCTTACGAAGTAGGAAAAGGGACGTGTCAGCCTTTGATGGAACAAACCCAAGAGCTAGAAGTCTGGAACTCAACCGTGAATACCAGGCACGAGGTGCTTGTTTAAGACCATACAGAGACTTGTCAAGTTTGCAAATATAATGCGGAAAGCGAGAATCAACTCCCATCGGGTATGGTACAGCCGAACATCCAAAATAACTCCCATCGGGAGAAGTGCAAGAAAGTGATATCATAACAAAAGTGTGCTAACAACACTGCTAGCATGGAGTTTATTACAAGCATGAGTTTTGCGGCAGAGCAATGTTTCGCATCAGCTCAAGGCACAAGTTTGTTACAAGAATCAAGGGAGCTGGGTTTGGGTCGATAAACTGGGGCCAGCCGACGACTTCCTTGATGAAACTAGTTCAAGGAGCTGACGGGCACAAGTAAGAGCAGACGCCTTAAAGGTGCTCAAATCAACAGGTTGCCCATCTTGCTCTTTTGGAAGACCCTTAGTCATTTCCTCGATGTCACCCTTAAAGCCGTAACCCATCATAAGCTGGAAGGCAAGGACAGCACCAAAAGTGCGCGATGTACGCTTGAATACCTCGATGACCTCCTTGGTGTCAACCGCGAAGGTATCGATCAGCTGTCCCAGGGTCTTCTCTTGCTTGATCTTGGGGAAGATCATCGAGTGCATCCGCGCCAGAGCACCCTTCCCCTTCACAAGAAGCTCTTGTGTAAGCTGGTGAGAAGCGAGAATCGTTGATACAGCGTTCGCTGGGGAGTTATTTGGAACTCTCTCCAGGGCATCGACAGGGATGTTTGCTGCCTCTGCAGTAGAAAAGGAAAAATTCAGTCATTGACAAAAAGTTTAAATCCATAAGAACGTCATTCGACAGAAGTATGTTAGAGATTACCAAGCAAGGCCAAAGAAGATTGACGAAGGACTTCATCCTTTTCGGCTGCTCGAGCCTCAGCCACCAGCCTGGATGCTTCCTCCTCCTTCAGCTTCTCTTTCAGTCTGGCCAGCTCCTCCTTCAGAGAATCAATCTCTTGGCGAGCCGCGGCAGCTATCCTGACTGCGCCATCCAGTTTCGAGGAAGAAGATTCGACTTCCTCTTGCAGCCGAACTTTGTCAGCCTCTAGGGAAGTGAATCGGGAGGCGAAAACCTCCAGAGAAGAAATAACGCCTCGCAGGTACTTAAGAGAGAAAGAAAAACAATTAAACAAGGCACGCTCCAAGAAATCTGTATTGCGATCAGAAGAGGACTTACAGAAAAAGGAGCCGCAGTAGCAGCAGTTGGAGAAATATCCTTCCCTTTGGAAAGGGAAGACGCAGTCGATGCTTGAGCCATGGGGGCAGCCTTAGGAGCCGAAGCTTCGGAAGCCACCACGACCGGCGAAACAGCATCAGATTTGGCCTTTTTAGGAGGAGGCTCGATAAAGCCCTCGTCACTGCAAAAGTAAACAGTCGACTGTGATTATAAACAGGGGTATGAAAAGTAAAAAAGGCACAGTATAACTTTCAGAAAAGAACTACTTACATGTCGAAGAGATCATCTTCATCGGCAAAGCCGCCGGTTGATCTCTTCGCAGGAGAAGCTCTGGCCCCTTCCGCAGTTGCATCAACAAAAGTATCACGATCAGTGTCGACGTTACGCACTGATCCATCTGCGATACAAGTGTTATCGGCTGAGGAGGGAAGATCAGCGTGGGCAACTTCAAGATCCATCAGACCATTATATTCATCCTCTAGACTTGTTTGCTTGGTGGTGTGAAAATCTACGGGGATTGAGGAGCCTCTTCCCTCAGAAGTATCATCCGGTGAATGATACGTCCAATTTGCATCACTATTTTGTATCATAATTTGCTGTTATTCATTGATATATTTCATATTTGGACACAATACTTATGTTATTTCATCTATTTTGCATGTTTCATCATTATTGGAGGATCGAGCACCAGAGCCAGGATTCTGCTGGAAAAAGCACCGCCAGAATGCAATATTTCGGAAGATCAACTGTGGAAGGAAATTATACCAAAAATCCTATTTTTCCAGATGACGAAGGAAGCCAGAAGGGGGAGCTGAGAAGACCCAAGGTGGGGCCAGACCACAGGCCGGCGCGGCCCATGGCCTGGCCGCGCCACCTGGTGGTGAGGGGGCCCCACAGCCCCTTTCGCCTCCTTTTCTTCGCGAAATCCTTCGTCCCGAAAACCTAAGCCACATAGGGTACCTCACGAAGAGTTACAGCCGCCTCTGCGGGGCGGAGAACACCAGAGAGAAAAGAGCTCTCCGGCGGGCTGAGATCCGCCGGGGAAATTCCCTCCGGGAGGGGGAAATCGACGCCATCGTCACCGTCATCGAGCTAGACATCATCTCCATCACCATCATCATCATCTCCACCATCATCACCGCCGTCTCCACCGCTGGACATCGTCACCGCCGTAGCAATTTGGGTTTGATCTTGATTGTTTGATAAGGGAAACTCTCCCGGTATCGATTTCTACTTGTTGTTGATGCTATTGAGTGAAACCATTGAACCAAGGTTTATGTTCAGATTGTTATTTGTCATCATATCACCTCTGATCATGTTCCATATGATGTCTCGTGAGTAGTTCGTTTAGTTCTTGAGGACATGGGTGAAGTCTAACTGTTAGTAGTGAACTATGGTTGAGTAATATTCAATGTTATGATATTTAAGTTGTGGTGTTATTCTTCTAGTGGTGTCATGTGAACGTCGACTACATGACACTTCACCTTTATGGGCCTAGGGGAATGCATCTTGTACTCGTTTGCCAATTGCGGGGTTGCCAGAGTGACAGAAACCTAAACCCCCGTTGGTATATCGATGCAGGAGGGATAAACGAGGATCTCGAGTTTAAGGCTGTGGTTAGATTTATTCTTAATTACTTTCTTGTAGTTGCGGATGCTTGCAAGGGGTATAATCACAAGTATGTATTAGTCCTAGGAAGGGCGGTACATTAGCATAGGTTCACCCACACAACACTTATCATAACAATGAAGATTATTTAGCAGTATGTAGCGAAAGCACTAGACTAAAATCCCGTGTGTCCTCGAGAATGTTTGGTCATTATAAGTAAACAAACCGGCTTGTCCTTTGTGCTAAAAAGGATTGGGCCACTCGCTGCAATTGTTACTCTCGCACTTTACTTACTCGTACTTTATTCAACTGTTACATCAAAACCCCCTGAATACTTGTCTGTTAGCATTTACAGTGAATCCTTCATCGAAACTGCTTGTCAACACCTTCTGCTCCTCGTTGGGATCGACATTCTTACTTATCGAAAATACTACGATACACCCCCTATACTTGTGGGTCATCAAGACTATTTTCTGGCGCCGTTGCCGGGGAGTGAAGCGCTATTGGTAAGTGGAATTGGTAAGGGAAATATCTACTGTTTGTGCTGATTTTATTTCTGCCTGCTGCCATAATTCATTATGGAGAGATCTTCTCTCGAATGTTTATTTGGAAAATCTGCTACTACTGCAAAGGTAGTGGATGAGGCGCCAGGTAAAGAAGAGATACCATACAAAATACCTATGAAAATTATTGAACGCATAGTGAATAACCGTTATACAGGGGATGGAACTATCCACCCTGGAGATCATTTACTGTTCTTGCATGAATTATGTGGTTTATTCAAGTGTGCAGGTATTGCTATGGATGAAGTGAGGAAGAAACTGGATAATGGGGATTCTCTTGAATGGAATGATATTGTGCCCCGGTTTTATTCTAAGTTTTATCCTCCAAGTGAAATTCACAAGGATCGGAATCGCATATATAATTTTTGGCCTCATGATGGAGAGAGTATTGCCCAAGCTTGGGGGAGATTGAAGTCTTTAATGCTCAAATGCCCCATTCATGAGCTTCCTGTTAATGTTATTATTGATAATTTCTATGCAAGACTTTCTTTTGAAGACAAGATCTTGCTGGATACTTCTTGTTCTGGATCATTTACACGCAACAAGGAAGAGTTTAAAAGGGACCTTCTTAATCGGATCCAGGAAAATACTGAAGGATGGGAGATCGACAAAGATCGAGAATCAGGTATAAATTATGATTACAAATGCATTGGAGCTTTTATGGATACTGATAAATTTCGTAATATGAGTGCTACATATGGTCTTGATTCTCAAGTTGCTGCAAATCTTTATAAAGCTTTTGCCTCTCATTATGAATTGCCTAAGAAGAATTTTGATAAGTATCATGAACCGTATAAAGATAAAATTGATCCATCTATTAATAAATGCGTTGTAGTTGAAACTGTTGATCATGTTATTCCTGAAGCTTATATTGAAAAAACTCCTTTCCCTGCTAAGATGAAGGAGTAATCTGTTATAAATAGTGCGGTTCATAAAAGTGAAAAGAAACCTATAGAACATGAAGAACAAATAAAAGTTGAACCTGCTGTTGCAATAGTTAAAGATCTTGTGACTGAAAATTTGGAGGAAGGTCATATTATTTTCTGTGAAGATGCTTCTAATATTGTTTCACATCCTAATAAACCCAAGCAAGCTAGTGTTCCTATGCTATCTGTTAGAATTGGTGATCATTGCTATTATGGTTTATGTGATATTGGTGCAAGTATTAGTGCTATTCCTTATGAGCTTTATACGGAGATTATGCACGAAATTGGTTCTTGTGAACTTGAAGATATTGATGTGGTTATTCAGCTGGCTAATAGAGAAACTATTTCTCCAATTGGTATTGTTCGAGATGTGGAAGTTCTATGTGGTAAGATTAAATATCCCGCTGACTTTTTGGTACTTGGTTCTGCTGCTAGTGATTATTGTCCAATTATTTTTGGTAGACCTTTTCTAAATACTTGTGGAGCTATTATAGATTGCAAGAAAGAGAAAATTTTGACTAAATTTGCTGGTGAATCTTATGAGTTTAACTTCTCTAAATTTACCAAAACTCCTTATAAAGCTGATTTGCCTAGTAATGATTTTAAAATGGAACAGTGTGCATCTATTGTTCTTGTTCCTAATAATCCTTTGCAGCAACATTTGGAGAATAGCGAGAGTGAAGTTTTTAGGAAAGAAAGAGATGAGCTTGAGGAAATTTTTCTCCGCCAACCTATTCTTAAGCATGATTTACCGGTGGAAGATCTGGGTACAACACCGCCACCAAAGGAAGATCCTGTCTTTGATTTAAAACCTTTGCCTGATAATCTTAAATATGCTCATATTGATGATAAGAAAATATATCTTGTTATTATTAGTTCTAAGCTTACAGAGTTTGAAGAAGAAAGGTTATTGGAAATATTGAAGAAACACCGAGGTGCTATTGGCTACACTCTTGATGATTTGAAGGGGATTTCTCCCTCTATTTGCCAACACGCCATCAATATGGAAGATGATGCGAAGCCTGTTGTTGAACCTCAGCGTCGTCTAATTCCTAAAATGAAGGATGTGGTAAGAAATGAGGTATTACGACTTCTTGAAGCTGGTATTATATATCCTATTGCTGATAGTAGATGGGTTAGTCCTGTGCATTGTGTTCCTAAGAAAGGAGGAATGACTGTTGTGCCTAATGATAATGATGAGCTCATACCTCAAAGAGTAGTTGTAGGTTATAGAATGTGCGTTGATTATCGAAAAGTTAATAAAGTTACTAAAAAAGATCATTACCCTTTGCCTTTTATTGATCAAATGTTAGAAAGGTTATCTAAAAATACTCATTTTTGTTTTCTTGATGGTTATTCTGGATTTTCACAAATTGCTGTTAAAACTAAAGATCAAGAGAAAACCACTTTCACTTGTCCCTATGGAACTTATGCTTATAGACGTATGCCTTTTGGTTTGTGTAATGCTCCTGCTACTTTTCAAAGATGCATGTCTGCTATTTTTCATGGTTTTTGCGAAAGTATTGTAGAGGTATTCATGGATGATTTTTCTGTCTATGGGAATTCTTTTGATAAATGCTTGCGGAACCTTGACAAAGTTTTGCAGAGATGTGAAGAAACTAACCTTGTTCTTAATTGGGAGAAATGCCACTTTATGGTTAATGAAGGAATTGTATTGGGACATAAAATTTCCGAGAGAGGTATTGAAGTTGATAGAGCTAAAGTTGAAGCAATTGAGAAGATGCCCTATCCTAGGGATGTTAAAGGTATTCGTAGTGTTCTTGGTCATGCTGGGTTTTATAGGAGGTTTATTAAAGATTTCTCCAAGATTTCAAAGCCTCTTACTAATCTTCTTCAAAAAGATGTACCTTTTGTTTTTGATGATGATTGTAAGGAAGCTTTTGAAACTCTTAAGAAAGCCTTAACAACTGCTCCTATAGTTGAACCTCCTGATTGGAACTTACCATTTGAAATTATGTGTGATGCTAGTGATTTTGCTGTAGGCGCTGTTCTTGGACAGCGGGTAAATAAAAAACTAAATGTTATTCATTATGCTAGTAAAACTCTTGATGCTGCTCAAAGAAATTATGCTACTACTGAAAAGGAATTGTTAGCTGTAGTTTTTGCTTGTGATAAGTTTAGGTCTTATATTGTTGATTCAAAAGTTACTATTCATACTGATCATGCTGCAATCAGATACCTTATGCAAAAGAAAGATGCTAAACCAAGGCTTATTAGATGGGTACTTCTGTTGCAAGAATTTGATTTACATATTGTAGATAGGAAGGGTGCTGATAATCCTGTTGCTGATAATTTGTCTAGATTGGAAAATATTGCTTATGATCCTGTTCCTGTTAATGATAGTTTTCCAAATGAACAATTGGCTGCAATAAAGGTGAGTTCGCGAGACAGTCCTTGGTATGCTGATTATGCTAACTTTATTGTTTCCAAGTATTTGCCTCCAACCTTTTCAGCTCAGCAAAGGAGGAAATTCTTTTATGACTTGAGGCATTATTTCTGGGATGACCCACACTTATATAAAGAAGGAGTGGATGGTATTATGCGAAGATGTTTTCCCGAGTATGAACAACCGGAGATATTGAGTAAATGTCATGGTAGTGCTTATGGAGGACATCACGCCGGAGAAAGAACCGCTCAAAAGGTTCTACAATCAGGTTTTTATTGGCCAACTCTCTTCAAAGATGCAAGGAAGTTTATTTTATCTTGTGATGAATGCCAAAGGGTTGGTAATATCTCCAGACGCAATGAAATGCCTATGAATTATACTCTTGTTATTGAACCGTTCGATTGTTGGGGATTTGACTTCATGGGACCTTTTCCCTCTTCAGAAGGTAACACTCATATACTTGTTGCTGTTGATTATGTTACTAAATGGGTGGAAGCCATACCTACAAAAAGTGCTGATGGTGAGACCTCTTTAAGAATGCTTTTAGATATTATTTTTCCTAGATTTGGAGTTCCTAGATATATTATGACTGATGGAGGTTCTCATTTTATTCATGGTGGTTTTAGAAAGACTCTTGCTAGATATGGTATTAATCATAGAATTGCTTCCGCTTATCATCCTCAAACTAGTGGGCAAGTAGAATTATCAAATAGAGAGATTAAATCTATCTTGCAAAAGACTGTTAATAAAACTAGAAAGAATTGGGCTAGTAAATTGAAGGATGCACTTTGGGCTTATAGAACTGCTTATAAAAATCCCATGGGAATGTCACCTTATAAAATGGTTTATGGGAAAGCCTGTCATTTACCTTTAGAACTAGAGCACAAAGCTTATTGGGCAGTTAGAGAATTAAATAAAGATCCTAAACTTGCCGGTAATAAGAGGTTGTTGCAATTGAGTTCTCTAGATGAATGGAGAAGTGAAGCTTATGAAAATGCTAAACTCTTTAAAGAGAAAGTTAAGAAATGGCATGATAGAAGGATTATCAAAAGAGAATTTAATATTGGAGATAAAGTCCTATTGTATCGGTCTCGTCTCAGATTCTTTGCAGGGAAATTACTCTCGAAATGGGAAGGACCATATGTTGTCGAGGAGGTGTATCGTTCAGGAGCAATTAAAATTAGCTCTCTCCAAGGCAATGCCACACAAGTGGTGAATGGACAAAGACTCAAGCATTATATCTCAGGTGATTCTTATAATGTTGATGTTGATATTATTCGAGTGGAGACACCGGAGGCTTTCATCAAAGGACAAATTGACAGTTCGCCAGAACTCGACTTTGAATAGGTAACAGTACTGGTAATGAAAAGTTCGCAATTTACTTTCCAAACAATATTTTTGCTGTTTTTGGAAAATATGAAAAATTACGAGATCGAAACGGAGTGGAAAAGACGCACGAGGGCGTGCCACCATAGGCCGGCGCGGCCTGGCCTGGGCCCGCGTCGCCCTATGGTCTGGCCGCCTCGTCGCCCCTTTCCGACTCTGGTTTGATCTGGTACTTTCCTTTTGTCGTGAATTTTTTTGCTATATAATCCCCCGGGCCCCTGGAGGTCCGTATATCGTTTTCTCGACGTGTTTTGTTTCGAGCTGTTTCTCCAGGATCTGTTTTCAGTTTAGAAGCACCATGGTCTCCAAGAACAAGGGCAAGGAGCTTCCGGATGAAGATAATCAAGATCTTGAGTGGAAAGAGGAGGACAAGAGCGTCAAGGAAGAGGATGAAGAAGAGGTGGAAGAAGACTCGCGCGCACATTCGCGTGCTACCATCGCAAGCGTCAAGGTGGTGGACAATCCCTTCAGTGCAAACAAGAGCGCAAGAATTCGCACCGGAGGAGGGGTTCCACGTCATTACCTAGCTCCGAAGACATCTTTCTCAGGCACTCATCATCCCTTCCGCAATCTAATTTTCAATAATCAAATTGAAAGGATTCCCAGGGCAGCATTGCCCAGCAATTGGGATATAGATCGTTCTAACGCTGCAGGAAGGACGAAGCCTGAAGGTGAAGAGTGGGGAAATAACTCCAAGAATTGGGACTCGCCGTCGGACATACTTCTTAACCGTGTCGAGCACAATTCGGAGATGATTCGCAACCTCACATACAAGATTGATGAGCTTCAGGAGCTTGTTGAGAAGCTTGTCAGGAATTCATCACCACCATCGCCGAAGGAGTAATTCATCATCGGTATTGGCATCCCCTTGGTTTGTTCCAAGCTTGGGGGAGTGCTGCGGTATCACATCATCATTATCTTTTACTTTTTACTGTCAAGTAGTGTCATATCATGAGTAGGGAAGTTATCATATAAGATGGGTTGCAGTTTGGAAGTATCTCTCCTTTAGTTGGTTGTCTATGTATCCCTTGGTGTGAGTTATCGTTATGGAATATTAATGAGAAGTCTTATCATTTACATATTGCACATCTTATTTTAGTTTGCAATCTCTATTATATGATTTACCTTGTTGTTAGTATTAGTATCACTTTGGGAGCATTGAATAAATCTATTTGGTTTTGGCAAACTTAGCATTGGTCAATAGCAACAACACTTTAAGGTTTAAGTAGAAAAGAGAAATACATGTAGTTGTTTCATTGTCTTTCTTTCTTGTTAGCTCATAGCTTATTATTCTGAAGTTAAAACTGTTTGTGCTTATAAGGAAGATGCATGATTATTTCTATCACATGTATATTTGTTTGTTTCCTTTGACTCTTATGCTTTCTAATTAGCCTTGCTAGCCAAAGACCTGTACTGAGAGGGAATACTTCTCGTGCATCCAAACCTTAACCCAAACCTATGCCATTTGTGTCCACCATACCTACCTACTACATGGTATTTTCTGCCATTCCAAGTAAATACTTCATGTGCTACCTTTAAACAAATTCAAAATTTACTATCTCTTATTTGTGTCAATGTTTTATAGCTCATGAGGAAGTATGTGGTGTTTTATCTTTCAATCTTGTTGGGCAACTTTCACCAATGGACTAGTGGCTTCATCCGCTTATCCAATAATTTTGCAAAAAGAGCTGGCAATGGGATTCCAGTTCCAAATTAATTAAACTAAATAGACACTCCTCCATGGTATGTGATTGATGGACGGCACCTGAAGGATTCGGTTAGCCATGGCTTGTGTAAGCAAAGGTTGGGGGGAGTGTCATCATCATAATAAAACCAAAATAAAAAGGCACTCCTTCATGGTATGAGATTGTTGGCAGGCACCCGAGGATTCGGTTAGCCATGGTTTGTGAAAGAAAGGTTGGAAGGAGTGCCACACAAAATAAAAATAAAATGGGAGCCGCTCTTTGAAGGTTGTCTGGCAAGGGGGCTAGAGTACCCGCTACCAGTCGTTGACAACAACAAACACCTCTCAAAATGTTACTTTTATTATCTCTATATGATTTCAAAACTGAAAAGCTCTAGCACATGATTTAATCCCTGCTTCCCTCTGCGAAGGGCCTGTCTTTTACTTTATGTTGAGTCAGTAAACCTATTTCTCTCCATCTCAAGCAAGCATTTGAGTAGTTGTGATCAAACCATTATATTGTGATTTGTTTCATCATGTCTTTTATTCTTCCTTGTTTAGTACAAGTTTTATCTGAATGAATATAGCTTTGCAAGTTATCAATGATTATGAGGAGACTATTATGATTGAGTATGCAAGTTGTGCCATATAAACTTTAACATGAGAGCGCTGCTCAATGAGATAAGTATAATCTGTTAATTGTTCTCTGACCAAGAACGAAGTTTGCCATTACCAACTATGATTTCTTATGCACCTTTATTTGTGATTACCTTATACTTGTTTCAGGTTGAGTTATATGAGGAAGTTGTTTACTAGAATGTCTTGTGTGAATGAATATGATGCTTCTTGTCCGTATTTTATTTATCGACTCTTCACTCCATAAACATGTGGTCCTGTTTATCGAGTTCGATTTCGCTTGGGGACAAGCGAAGTCTAAGCTTGGGGGGAGTTGATACGTCCAATTTGCATCACTATTTTGTATCATAATTTGCTGTTATTCATTGATATATTTCATATTTGGACACAATACTTATGTTATTTCATCTATTTTGCATGTTTCATCATTATTGGAGGATCGAGCACTGGAGCCAGGATTCTGCTGGAAAAAGCACCGCCAGAATGCAATATTTCGGAAGATCAACTGTGGAAGGAAATTATACCAAAAATCCTATTTTTCCAGATGATGAAGGAAGCCAGAAGGGGGAGCTGAGAAGACCCAAGGTGGGGCCAGACCACAGGCCGGCGCGGCCCATGGCCTGGCCGCGCCACCTGGTGGTGAGGGGGCCCCACAGCCCCTTTCGCCTCCTTTTCTTCGCGAAATCCTTCGTCCCGAAAACCTAAGCCACATAGGGTACCTCACGAAGAGTTACAGCCGCCTCTGCGGGGCGGAGAACACCAGAGAGAAAAGAGCTCTCCGGCGGGCTGAGATCCGCCGGGGAAATTCCCTCCGGGAGGGGGAAATCGACGCCATCGTCACCGTCATCGAGCTGGACATCATCTCCATCACCATCATCATCATCTCCACCATCATCACCGCCGTCTCCACCGCTGGACATCGTCACCGCCGTAGCAATTTGGGTTTGATCTTGATTGTTTGATAAGGGAAACTCTCCCGGTATCGATTTCTACTTGTTGTTGATGCTATTGAGTGAAACCATTGAACCAAGGTTTATGTTCAGATTGTTATTTGTCATCATATCACCTCTGATCATGTTCCATATGATGTCTCATGAGTAGTTCGTTTAGTTCTTGAGGACATGGGTGAAGTCTAACTGTTAGTAGTGAACTATAGTTGAGTAATATTCAATGTTATGATATTTAAGTTGTGGTGTTATTCTTCTAGTGGTGTCATGTGAACGTCGACTACATGACACTTCACCTTTATGGGCCTAGGGGAATGCATCTTGTACTCGTTTGCCAATTGCGGGGTTGCCGGAGTGACAGAAACCTAAACCCACGTTGGTATATCGATGCAGGAGGGATAGCAGGATCTCAGAGTTTAAGGCTGTGGTTAGATTTATTCTTAATTACTTTCTTGTAGTTGCGAAAGCTTGCAAGGGGTATAATCACAAGTATGTATTAGTCCTAGGAAGGGCGGTACATTAGCATAGGTTCACCCACACAACACTTATCATAACAATGAAGATTATTTAGCAGTATGTAGCGAAAGCACTAGACTAAAATCCCGTGTGTCCTCGAGAATGTTTGGTCATTATAAGTAAACAAACCGGCTTGTCCTTTGTGCTAAAAAGGATTGGGCCACTCGCTGCAATTGTTACTCTCGCACTTTACTTACTCGTACTTTATTCGACTGTTACATCAAAACCCCCTGAATACTTGTCTGTGAGCATTTACAGTGAATCCTTCATCGAAACTGCTTGTCAACACCTTCTGCTCCTCGTTGGGATCGACATTCTTACTTATCGAAAATACTACGATACACCCCCTATACTTGTGGGTCATCAGTGAATCACGTGTATTTTCAGAAGTCATAGGGATCTGGTAAAGTAAAATGACAAGTAAGAACAAAGGTAATTATGTCGGCTAAGCAAGAAGCTATAGTGGAGATGTGAAGAAAGGAAAATACCCCTGATGGTGGATGATCAACATCAAGGGGAGCATAAGAAGAGATCAGCGGAATCGAATCTTCCTGGTTGAAGGAAGTAAGGCGACGGACTTCATCAAGCAACTCTTTCTCTGATAGATCGGCAGCATTAATCCTGGTCTCATCCTTTGGACCTGAGTACAACCACATCAGGTGAACTCTGGCCATGACTGGCTGGATTCGGCGCTTCAGGAATACTGCTGCCACCTCCGTACCAATCATAGTTTGGCCGTCAGCTTCTTTGATTCGAAGGAATTTGGCAAACAATTCTTCGGCTGAGGCCCTTTCTTCGGCTGAGAGAATGTTCTTCCAAGAGTCCTTAGGCTTGGTTTCAGAAACATCGGCATAGCAGGGGAGTCGACACTCGGGTGACGAAGAATCCTTGACGTAATACCATTTCAGCCTCCATCCTTGCACGGACTCTCTCATTGGGAAATTAAAGTAATTGACTTCTGAGCGAGCAACAAAACCTACTCCTCCGGTGACAAAGTACCCATTACTACTACTGTATCTCTTCACGTAGAAGACCTTCTTCCACAGCCCGAAATGAGGTTCAATACCCAAGAACGCCTCGCAAAGGGTGATGAACACAGCGACATGGAGGATTGAGTTGGGGGTAAGTTGCCATAATTGGAGTTCGTACGTCCGCAAGAGATGGAGGAGGAATCCATGAGTGGGGAGCGAAAGGCCTCGGTGAAGAAAAGATAAGAACATCACAGAAAATCCGGCAGGAGGATCAGGCCGAGAAATCGCACCTGGAAGGATCACATCTCCCGCGTCGGAGGATATCAATCCTAAGCTTCGGGACCTCTTCTCGTCACGCTTGGTGACGGTTGAAGCTACCCAGTCCCCAGGTTTGACCATTGAGCTCGACGGCGCTGGCGGCGCCGGAGCTGGGGGAGGGGCGCTCGGAGCGCTCCCCTTCGGAAGAGAAGAGGAGGACTTGGCGGCGGCACCTCCGCTGGTGGAGCTAGCAGCGGCGGCAGTATTCTTCTTCTTCACCATCGCAAGATCTGAGGAAGATTGAAAAAGCTGTGGTGGCGGCGCGACAATGGCGAAAGAAGGAAGAAGGGGGAGAATGAGGAGATGCTGCGGCAACCGTGGAGAAGATTGGGATTTTTTTGCCCTTTGGAGATTTTAAGGAGAAGTTAAGAGTTAAGTAAGCACGTGGCGCTTGAGGAAGGGGAGGAACTGACGGCCCACTACGCCCACGATTGCGCGAAAATCGAGGAGCCACCTCGATCGTTACGCGTATAGTGGTCAAGCCCTAAAACACTGATTGAACAGAGCTAGGGCTAGCCCGTCATGATGAGACCCGTCAAATCAGCCCGCAGCAATTACACGTCAGCAATGACGTCATAAATTGGAAGCATTCGAAGGAAACATAAAAAGTCATCGGATGAAAGATTTAAGTCCACGCACGGATTGCAGGCATCCGAACCTGGACTCGGGGGCTACTCCCATCGGGAGCGCTGACGCGCACCCGATAAAAAGAAGATTCAACAGAATAAGCAGTCGAAGGAAAAAAGTTTGAGTCTGTACCCGGACTCGTTAATTACTCCCATCGGGAGGATGTGATGCACACTCGTTAAAAGTTTTTTGCACTCCAGGATCATGCCCGGGGACTTGATTCTATGTAGAGTAACGTTGTTTTGCCATCGGTAGTTAACCAACAAAAGTTGGGCACGTTACTCATTATCCTTTGCGTGAAGAAAATGTATCGGATGACCTATGAAGACTTGCAAAAAACTCGGCAGAGGAAAGTATTCAAGTAGTACAACTTGAGTCTACGCACGGATTGCAAGCATCCGTACCTAGACTCGGGGGCTACTCCCATCGGGAGCGCTGACGCGCACCTGATAAAAAGAAGATGGAGCAGAATCAAGATGAACAAGAACAATGAAGGAGAAGAATGTCATGAGAAGACATGCATTAGTCTCTACCCGAATTATCTTCGGCTAGACACTCGGGGGCTACTGACGTGGGCACTACCCTTCAAGTAACCGACGTTGCCCTATCCTGTATTGACCAACTGGAGGCCCATGAAGACACCCGAAGGCTAGATGGGCCACTAGGTCGGCGCACCAGAAGATTCCTTGACGGGCAAGACAAGGAAGCGAACAAACAAGGAAAGATTGGATCTAAATTACTGTAAATCTAGTCGTATTCGGTTAGACCTCTTGAGACCTGGCCTTCTATATAAAGGCCAGGAGAGGGGCTGCCGAGGGACTACGAACAATCTTAGCAATCTTAGCCCGGAAAAGCTTAGAGCTAGGAAACCCTAGCAATAGCAATCTCGACTAGATCTCAGCCGAAGTATTCGGCACCCCATTGTAATCCATTGTCACCATAATCAAAGGACAGACAGGCAGGACGTAAGGGTTTTACCTCATCGAGGGCCCCGAACCTGGGTAAATCGCTCTCCCCGCTTGTCTGTGAACCGATGTCTCGTGTCAGCCTACAGGATTCCATCAACCCTAAGCCCCTATCGGAGGGCATTGGCGAGGAGTACCCTCGACAACAAACCCTGGAGGTTGTTTCATGTACACTTCTTCCTCCAGAACACCATGTAAAAACGCGTTCTTGACATCCAACTGACGGAGACTCCAGCCATTAGAGACAGCTAGAGCAAGAACAAGTCGGATAGTGGCAGTTTTAACAACTGGACTAAATGTATCCTCATAGTCAATACCATACCGTTGTTTGAAGCCTTTTGCAACCAACCGAGCTTTGTATCTATCAACAGTACCATCAGCATGCTTCTTGATACGATAGACCCACTTGCAATCAATTAAATTGTTGTTTTTGCTAGGAGGCACAAGGTGCCATGTTTTGTTAGCCATGAGAGCACCAAACTCCTCACTCATGGCCTGTTGCCATTTGACATCCGCAAGAGCTTCTTTGAGATTACTAGGTTCACCTGTGGAAGTAAAAAGACCATATCGAATAGTGCCATCAGTATATATTTTGGGTTTCTTTATACCTTGTTGCAGCCGAGTAAGTGGTCGAGGAGGCTGTGCTGAAGCACCCACGGTGATAGTACGAGTATTTGGTTGAGAGGATTCAGGTGCAGATGGTGGGGTGACCGTAGCAGCAGGAGACTCAGGTGCAGAGGGTGGGGTGTCCATAACACTTTCGGCCAGAGGGCTGTCGGCCTGAGCAGGGGAAGATGAGCCGCGCGCGCGCGAGCTGGCCGCGCTGTCGGCCGCGCTGTCGGAGGAACCGGCGCTGCCAGGGCACGTGGCGGACGCGGACGGGGAGACCGCGCCAGAGACAGGGGACCCCGGCAATGATTGCCCTGGGGATTGCAGCAGATCTTCCTCGTTTTCAGCATGATTTTCGTCATTTTCTGCATGTGATTCAGAACTCGATATTTCATGTGTGGAATCTCCATTTGAAGCGAAATTTGGAGCAGTGTGCGGAGCAACAGTAGGGCGACGATCTGGCGCATGATCCTCGGTATGCTGCAAAATGTTAGTAACCGGTACAATAGGCATTGGCATGAAATCATTAATATGCTCCCCCTCATGTTGATTATGTGTGGATGCTAAGGAATCAGATAGAAGCAAGATGTCATCTTTTAGTCGTTTGCCAGCATTTGGATTAAGAGATGCAAAGGGAAAAACTTGCTCATCAAACACAACATCACGAGAAATATACACACGACCTGTGGAGGTATCTAGACATTTTACTCCCTTGTGCATAGGACTGTAGCCTAAGAACACACAACGTTTAGAGCAAAAAGCAAGTTTATGCTTGTTATATGGGCGGAGATTGGGCCAGCAAGCACAACCAAAGGTCCGAAGGGACTCATAGTTTGGGGAAACCTCAAGTAACTTTTCGTCAGGGGAAACAAGGTTGAGAACTTTGGTGGGTAGAAGATTAATGAGAAAGGTGGCAGTCAAGAAAGCTTCATCCCAAAACTTAAGAGGCATAGATGCTTGAGCAAGCAAAGAAAGGCCAACCTCAACAATGTGTCTATGTTTTCGCTCAGCCGAGCCATTCTGCTGGTGAGCATGAGGGCAAGATACGTGATGTGTAATACCAACTTTTTGAAAGAAACCATGGAGTTTTTCGTATTCACCACCCCAATCAGTTTGCATGGTTACAATTTTGCGACCAAATTTGCGTTCAACAAGTTGCTGGAAATTAAGAAAGACTTGATAAACATCACTGCGTTTCTTAAGCAAATAAATCCAGGTAAATTTACTGTAATCATCAATGAAGCTAACATAGTACTGGTGTTTGCCAACACTGGCGGGAGCAGGACCCCATACATCAGAGAACACTTGTTCCAATGGAACAGTAGACACACTAATAGAAACGGGGTAGGGAAGTTGATGACTCTTCCCTTGTTGACATGGATCACACACATAAGGATTTAATTCTGGCGAATGACTGAGTTTATTTCTTCTAAGAACTTGTTGAACAATGAACGACGATGGATGTCCTAGACGGCGGTGCCAGGTGGAGGATGACGGCTTGATGGTGATGAAGGCATGCTTGGAAGGGTCGACAGTAGTGGGTACGAGAGGATACAAGCCGTCATGACAGGGACCTCTAAACAGAATTTTCCTGGTTGCCTGATCCTTAATCAAAAAGAAGAAAGGGTGAAACTCAACAAAGGCATTATTATCAAGGGCAATTTTATGAGTAGAGAGTAAATTTTTGGTGGCACTAGGAACATGGAGAATATTACGAAGATGTAAAGAACTATGAGGGGTATGCAATATTGAATGACCAACATGCTCAATTTTCATACCTGTACCACTGGCGTTGTTGACTTGATCACGGCCTTGATAGGTGTCCCGAGTGTGCAGTTTGTTCAATTGTCCAGTGATATGATCAGTGGCTCCACTATCCATGTACCAATTCGTGTCCACACCGTATGCACCCTTTTTATCCGTCCTGGAGTCATCATCATCATCACTATCACGGTCTGCATAACGCCACCAGCACGCACTGGCTGGATGGCCGTGCTTCGCGCATATCTGACAGGTAACATCAACATAGGGAGTAGGGGTGCGGCCACGGCCCCGACCACCCTTGGGTGGTCCACGCCCATCCTCACGGCGATCACGGCGCCCATCACGATCACGGTCACGGCGCCCATCACGATCACGGTCACGGCGCTGATCATCACGTCGGCGATTGACATAGGCATCCCCAATGGGCCTGCCGAAGATAGTACCCGGGGTTTACTGAAGGCCCACTACTCGAAGAATAAGAAGATTCGGAAGCCCAAGATATTTTTAAGAAAAGTTAGAGTTGTAATAGGAAGCATTACTTGTAATCTTGCGGGATGAGTTAGAAACCTTCTCGGACTCTGTAACTTGTACAACACGAATCCCTCGGCTCCACCTCCTATATAAGGGGGAGTCGAGGGACAAAGAAAGCATCGAATCATTGTCTCTCAAACCCTAGTTTTCATAATCGTCGAGTACTTTTCGGCTGAAACCTTCGAGATCTACTTGCCCTCTACTTCCAACTAAACCCTAGTCTACAACCTGTAGGCATTGACAAGTTAATACCTTGTCAATTGGCGCCGTCTGTGGGGATTAGAGGCGTCAAGGATCTGATCTCGATGGCACGTTCAAGATCGTCGACTTCGTCAACTACAAGCAACGCAATGGATCGAGGTAAACAGATTGCAACTGGTCCTGTCGATTTTGTTCCTCACCCGCCCTCCCGTTTGGATGCATATGCGTATCTGGAGGAGCCTATGGAGATGACGTTCGGAAGGTTTCACTTCCGCGTCGAGAAAGAGGGAGCGTATCGTGTCGAAATTCCGATCTCGTCGAGATTGACGGCGGTCGATTCCGATTTTTCGAACTCTACATCGTCAATCGAGTCAGGAGAGAAAGAAACTTCATCGTCACGCTTCATCAGCACTAGGGCAAGAGAAAAGCTCGCCAAGATCTTCAGCGACATGTCGTTTGAGTCATCTGCGGACTCCTATATAAGCGATGACTCAAGCAGTGTCGACAGCTTCAACTTCATCGACAAATCCACTACAGTGGGCAAGGTCTTCGCCAATCTTTATGATGGTGTCACCAAACCCAGCATAGATCTGAATACAAAGTACCATCAGATTTATGTCATCGGAGAGCCAAGCCGTGACCAGGAGGAAACATCTGAGGCTTTCGACTATTTGGGAAATCCATACGTCGATCCCTCTGATTTGCGACGAGGTCTAGGCAACAAATATATCGGGTCCGAACCTCGAGATAGAGTTCAACTTCCGCAAGCAGCATGGGATAGAGCCGCAAGGGCTATGGATGGCTCAGAACCAATGGCTACCACAGCCACACCAGAAGAGTTGCAAGCATATCAATATAGGCTCGCACGAGCTGCAAGGGAATTGGAAAAACAGACAGCTGCTTTAAACAGAAGAAAGGAGGCAGCCTCTGCATCAAGCAGGCGAAGGGCAGAACTGAGTCGACAATCTAGAACTTCGGGTGATAGCCACAGGGAAGCTCGGAACAGAGCAAGATCAAGGTTGAAAAATATACCTGAAGGAGAAAGAGAGCACTTGGTTCAAAACCTAGACATGTCTTTTATGTCGATAGACACCAGAGGGAACATCATCCCCAAGACACCAGAAGCTGGGTATATGGCGACACAAGCTTTCATCCTTGCATCCAGGCCACCCCCAGGAGATCCAAGGGAGGCATTGTATAACATGGCAATGGCAGGAGTTGGAGCCATGGGAACGGCGTTTGCATCAACACCTCTCGAAGGAACAACAAGGCAAAATAGTCCACGTCCTGCGGCAGCAGCAACAGCAGCTCCCGAAGGACCAAGCGGAGCAAGAGACACGGCAGCACAAGCAAGGGTCGACAGAGCGCGACAAAGCAGAAGGGAACATCGGTATTCCCTAGAGCAAAACGACGAGGATATGTGCGGTTTACCATGCTTAACAAGGAGAGTCCGAAAAACTCGAGTCCCTTCGGGATTGAAGTTGCCCGATAATTTCAAGAAATTCGACGGCCTGCAGGATCCAGAGGATTGGCTAGTTGATTACCTCGAGACGGTGAAGCTCACAGGAGGAACCAGAGCAACAGCTATGCAAAGCATCCAGGTGCATTTGAGTGGAGCCGCGCGATCTTGGATAAAGAAACTTCCTCCAGGATCTATCCACAGCTGGGATAGCTTCGAGGACGTGTTCGTCAAGAATTTCCGGTCTACCTGCAAAAAACCTGCATCGCTAGAAGAACTGAGGGCGTGCCGACAAAAGCCAGACGAGCCAATGAGAAAGTATATCCAAAGGTGGAATATCATCAAAAACTCGGCAGAAAATATATCTGACGAGAGAGCAATAGATGCGTTTGTCGCAGGAATCAGGCGGGGAGATTTTGTCGAGGATTTGGGGAGGACCAATCCAAAGACAGTATCCGCGTTAATGGAGATAGCAAATAGATGGGCAGATGGGGAAGATGCTGTTCACAACAAACGGCATAGGTCACCAAAGGAGGACCGCGGCCGAAATTATCAAAGTAGGTGACGTTTTCCTCGGCAGTACTCAAGCTATGATGCTCTAGGGAAAATCTCGGTTGGCTTCCGAGCAAGCGCCGGAGGAAACAACAGAGATGATTACCAGAGGAGCAATGAGCAACGAGGCGACAATAGAGATGACTCTCGAAACAATAGGCAAAATACCAGGCCAAGGTTCCAGAGGCCTTTCGTGTCTCCCGAAGAGATGATGAACGGTCCGTGTCAGATGCATTTTTTCCTCGGACGACAGAAAAGACAACGGGACATCTGCAGAAGGATTGTCGAAACTTCCAGGCAATGCTAAGGTGGGCAGGGCATGCTAATGCTCAGGCAGCACACAGAAATCCTCGAGAACCCAGGAGTGAGATTCACTTGCCACCTCCTCCCACGATTACGGACGAAAATCGACATCAGCTCAGAATAGCGGCAGCACCTGCACCACCGCCTTATGTTGATCCTAACTCTAACGGAGCGGTCTCGATGATTCAGAAAGGAAGGCCATCCAATAGAGCTCAGAAAGTAATCTCGCGACAGGTGTTCATGGCAGAAAAAATGCCTCCACCAACAGTCGAGTATCTTAATTGGTCAGGACAAGATATTGGCTTCACCATAGCTGACCATCCACAGCAAGTTCCTCGACCAGGGCAGTCAGCACTCATCTTACCAGCAGTCATCGCAGGGTTCGACGTATCCCGCGTGTTCATAGATGGCGGCAGCAGCTTAAACCTTATGTACGCAGATACATTAAGGAAGATGAACATATCCCTAGCAAACCTGAAACCAACAGACACGAGATTCCACGGTATCACACCGGAGAAGCCAAGTTATCCGCTGGGGAAGATTAATCTCGACGTTCAGTTTGGGACCCGAGAAAATTACAGAATCGAGAGGCTGGAGTTTGAAGTCGTAGATTTCCCATCACAGTACCACGCTTTGTTGGGCCGACCAGCATATGCCAGGTTTATGGCGGTACCACATTACACGTACCTGTTATGGAGGATGCCTGGACCTAAGGGACCAATCACAGTCAAAGGAAGCTTTGCGTTAGCCGATAAATGCGATAAGGATTTTCATCGATTGTCAGAAACTTTCGGGATGCAAGCAGAGTATATGGCGTCAAGGCTCACGACTGATTATGATGTGTTGCCAGACGTAGGAAGGCCAAACAAAGAATCAACTTTCAACACTGAGAAAAATTCTAAGGAGGTGCAGATTCACCCGACAGACCCAAAAAAGACGACATCCATCGCAAACGACATGGACCTCGCATAGGAAAGCGCGCTCGTCGAGTTCCTCCGTGAGAACTGGAAAATCTTCGCATGGTGTCCAGCTGACATGCCAGGAGTACCCAGGGAACTTGCCGAGCACCACCTAAACTTGGATCCATTAGCGAGACCAATCAAGCAACCTTTGCGGCGTTTTTCGGAACCAAACCGCAAAGCTATGCTGTCAGAAATTGATCGACTAAGAGAAGCTGGTTTTATCAAGGAGCTGCACACAGAGGCCACATGGGTAGCAAATCCGGTGTTGGTGCCGAAGAAAAATACTAAAGTCCTTCGCATGTGCGTCGATTTTACGTGTCTCAATAAACATTGTCCAAAGGATCACTTTCCCCTCCCGAGGATCGATCAAATTATCGACTCCACGGCAGGATGTGAACGTCTTTCCTTCCTGGATGCATATTCTGGTTATAACCAGATCAGATTGAAAGAAGAAGATGAAGTCAAAACAGCGTTTATCACACCGTACGGCATGTTTTGCTATAGAACAATGCCCTTTGGTTTGAAAAACGCGGGAGCAACATACCAGAGGATGATGCAGAAGTGTTTGGCGACACAGATTGGGAAAAACGTACAAGTGTACATCGATGATGTCATCATAACATCAAAGAAGGGGACGACGCTAATCGAGGATCTGAAGAAAACTTTCGACAACCTCGACAAATTCTGCCTCAAGTTGAACCCGACGAAGTGTTCCTTCGGCGTCCCAGCAGGAGAACTTCTTGGGTTCCTAGTTTCAGCAAGAGGGATTGAAGCAAATCCCGATAAAATACAAGCTATCGTAACAATGAGGAAGCCAACAAAGTTGAAAGAAATACAGCAACTAACTGGGCGAGTCGCAGCTTTAAGCAGATTCATCGCCAGGCTGGGAGAGAAAGCGTTACCGTTCTACACTTTAATAAAGCAAGGAGAGAAATTCCAGTGGAATGAAGAAGCCGATAGAGCCTTCGAGGATCTGAAACGCACAATCTCGACACCACCAATCTTGGTGGCGCCTAAAGAAAAGGAACCTCTCCTGCTGTACATCGCAGCCACACCCCAGGTGGTTAGTACGGTGCTAGTCGTCGAAAGAGAAGAGGAAGGAAAACTCCATGGAGTGCAAAGGCCGGTATATTTCATCAGTGAAGTTTTATCGCCTTCCAAACAGCGGTACCCACAGTACCAGAAGCTAGCATATGGAGTGATTACAACGGCAAGAAAGTTGCGCCACTATTTTTTGGCACACCCGATAATAGTAGTCAATGAAGCACCTCTTTCAAATATACTGAACAATCCAGAAGCTACAGGGCGTGTCTCCCATTGGGGAATAGAACTTTCCCCTCGGGACATCACGTATGAAAAAAGAAAGGCAATCAAGTCGCAAGTTTTGCCAGATTTCATTGCAGAGTGGATGGAGCTGCAAAATACAGGACCCCCAGATTATCAAGAACTTGGACCATGAACTTCGATGGATCCAAGAGAGTAGAAGGAGCTGGTGCAGGAGTGATACTCATATCACCCGAAGGCGACAAACTGAAGTATGTCCTACGGATGACGTTCCCAAACGCATCTAACAATGAAGCAGAATATGAAGCCCTTATACACGGGATGAAGATGGCGAAAGCTTGCGGCGCAACTCTGTAACATCCCAAGTTTCAACAATAATAAACAAGAAAGACAAATTCCCCAAACTCAAAATTTGCAATTAACAAAAACTTTTTATATGCATATAGTGCCACATATAGTTTCTTGCATTTGAGTGATTTCTTTTGTGCAATTGCCATGATGAGTGTTAGTATGATTAACAATTTCTAATTGAACCCTAACAAAGATCACCAAACCCTAAATTGAGGAGAATAGAAGAAAATGGGAAAAACCCATATTTCACTTACATACACAATATGCCAAATTGCAAATCCTCAACCTAGGCCATAATTGCTTGCTCCCTTGCTTGTAAAATACTTCAATATGATAAACTAACACAATTGCATCTTTGGATCAAGAATCAAACACAAGGAAATCAAAATTCTTACATACATATGATAATGGTCACTTGTCACCAAAATAATTTCTTCACTACTTTACCCCTCTGGTTTTCTCATTTCTTGAACTAAACTTGGTCAACCAAAGCCATGTCATCCAAGACCATGTCAAGGTGAGTAACTTTGATGTTGACCAACATGGCTAGAGTTGACTAGGTTGACCAGTATAAAGGTGACAAGTAGGGATGCTGAAATAAAGAGAAGATCATGTCACATTTGACATTTTGCAAAACAACTCCAAATTGAACCCCACCACCACCATTCTAACCCATATTTAATATGTTTAAGTTCCACAAAAAAGAATTTCAAAATTCAAAAGTTTTGTTCATGCGGCCATTGTGTCGAACACTTGGCAGGCATCATTTCCAAATTGTGTTACACTCTTCTGTCCATCGGTTTCTTGACTAAACCCCTTTAAACCTGTGATCATCACACCCTCTTACACCCCCTGCATCACCCCTGTACCTGCCTTGGTCGATTAAAGTGAGAGAAAGGGGAGAGAAAACCCTAAACTAAGCATGCCGTGGCCATGCCGGCCACCTTTGGCACCTCTCTCTCTAGCCTCTCTCTCTCAGCACCACCTTGTCCCAGAGCATCTCTGTAACACGAGGAACACCACGATACACCGCCCATGCTCGCCAAGGCTCGGCATTGGCCAGAACACGCGCGTCCAAACCGTGCCAGAGCGTGCCAGTCGACGCGGTGAGCGCGCCCTGGACACGCCGGTACGTCGCGCGCTCGAGCAGCCTACGCCTCCCCTGCAAAGCCTACCGCTGCGTCTAGCACCGCCTCTGCGCCCTCTAGCCACTAGACACGATCGATCGACTGCGGCCGCCTCGTCACCGTCGTCCTCGCCGGCGAAGTACCGCGGGTACTGCCGCACTCATCGCACGCGCCCGAGCCATCCCTTCACCCTTTCTCTGCGCTAGCTAGTCCTCGAGCATCACCAGGACGACGCCTACAAGATGCTTTCCTCGCCTTGCCCTTTCGATCGACGGAGAGGCCACGCCGTCGACGTGCCCTTGCAGCACCTCACGGCCACTCCCTCCCGCTATAAATAGAGCACCTCAGCCCTCAACTTCTTCACACCATCTGCTCCCCTCTCTTCACTGATCACTCTCCCCACCTCAATTTAGCACCACCTCGCCGGAGCTGCTCGAATCGAGAGCTCGAAGCCGCCGGAGCCCGCGGAAGCCCTGCTTCGATTGGAGCCTCCCCGAGCGCCGCCGCTGCACCAAGCTCTTCCTCATCTACTTCCACTTCTCCGCGCACACTGCCAGACTCCTGCAACGGCCTGGTAGGCTCTCCCACCCCCTAGGCTCGCCGCCAGTGAGCCCGTCGCTCGTCGGAGACGACGATGCTCCAGCACCGTTGATCTTTGTTCTAATCCAACGGCGTTTATTTCACGTACCGCTTCGGCGTTTAAAGAGCCACTGACGGGTGGCCCCCACCTCGTCAGGGCAGCCCACCCGCACGGGTTGCTAGTTGGGCTGCGAAGTGAGATTTAAATCTGTTTCGGCCCGTTTAGCTTTCCCGCCTAGCCCATCAATTCAAATTCGGATTTAATCTTTATTCAAAATGTCCTGCTGATGGTTTAGTAAAATTTGAATATTTTGAAATATGCCAAACCAAATTTAGCAAACTTTATACCGTTGGAAAGCCCATGAAATTATCTATCCAATGCCACTGGTCCCACCTCCAAATTCATAGTAGATTTAAATTGATAAAAAAGACAAGACAGGGACTTTTGAACATTCAAACTTTATTTAAAATTTAACCAGAATAGATTTTGAATTGATTCCAATTCTAATAAATCACAAATGATGTCCTCTAATTGATTATGCAATAATATAGACATGTTGTTTGTATGATCATGGACTAGATCAAATAAAATGGCTATGTAGTCAATTCTAGAGCAATTGAAATTGGAATTCAAACTCAACAACTAATATGAGAGCTACCTCTCATTTAAATCTTGATCCTAAGTAATATAACCAGGGGGAATGACTTAGGCTAATGAACCCTTGAGAATTATTACTTAGAGATTTTAATTCATTTAAATGTTAAGTATTAATACTATGTGAAGTGTAGCACTTCAATTAAATTATACTCACATATAATAGATATGAAATGTTGACTTTGGGTCAACCTATATTTCATACCTTATTATTATATGAAGAGATTAAATCTTAATAAGAGGTAATGAGAAGAAATGAATTCCTCTAAGGATCTACATACCAAATTTTAAATAGGAATAATGAGAGGAAATTATTTTCTTTCAAATAAAGACTAATCAAATAATCCACCATGCCATGTTTGATTGATGATAGGACTATTGTGTGAACTCTTTTGAGTGTTTCTAGTTTAGTATGTGAGCTTGGTTTAGTATTTATACCTCGTATTCGTATATAGATGCTAGTAACGAGGAATACCAAGAGGAGGAGGCCTACTCTCAGGAAGAAGAAGAGAACTTCGATAACTACCCAGCTCAAGGCAAGCTAACTCTTGCTAAACACAAGTGCTTAGCTCTATAAGAGCAAAGGCACCATCACACTTTACTTTTATGTATTACCTATCCCATGTTTTTACCTACATTTACTTTTGATTATTTATTTCAAAGTACTTTTTGATTTATGATTCACTTGGTCTAGAGTAGAACAATACTTGAAGTTAGATTAGCACAACTCAAAGCTAGATAGCACCCCTCATTTAGTTGCTAGTGCTAATCAATTAAAATTGACTACTCTAGATGGGAACATGGTGAAGTGAAATGACTTTGAAAGAAAGTAAAGTGGAGGTGGATTTGAACAAGAGAAGTTGGTGATTTTTGATAAAATTGATAATTGAGTTTGAATGCGACACCCTTCCAATTATACAAGTACCCCCACAATACCTGATTATGGGTAGGGCTTAACTAGAAACTTGTGTATTTTAGTATGGGTTCCCTCTGAACAAACATCATAGGGGTTACGCCGAGGCTGCCTCCGTTAAGTGTGGAATGATGTTGAAATGAGGTGAATGTACGGCCCAAGCCCTGTGCAGTTCCCGGGTTAACTGCGGTTTCCACCGGGAGGCCAAGCTCATGGGGAGAGGTGCTCATACTAGCATATATAAGTGAAAGGTTTCGATTGATGATCCGCGTACTGTGTTACGATGATTCGGGGTTATCCTCGACGGATGTAATCAAAAGTTGTGGCACAAGAGTACAACCTCTGCAGAGTGTTAAACCTATTCGAATAGCCGTGTCCACGGTTACGGACGATTGGAAAGGCCATACTATCTCCGTTATCATTAAAATGTTTTGATCCTAGAAATGAATGGTGAATTGAAAGGTGATATTAAGGTGAACCATAATGAGTTGTGGGAATGACACTAATGTTCCCACTTGAGTTAGTCTAGCACATGATAAGGCTTTACTAAATGTTTATCAAACTAAAACTTGGCTTTATGCAAATAAACCTAGAGCTTAGCACCCCCTTATTACCCTTAATGAGTTTTTATCATAGAGTTAGTTTGCGAGTACTTTAAAAGTACTCATGGCTTTGCCCTGGCTATTCAAATGCCAGACTATGAAGGAGAGCACCAGTATCAGGATGACGGACAACAGGACGTCTGCGATAACTAGGATCGTCTTCTAACGTCAAGCGTTGCCTGTGGAATAGATAGTCCACTACTACTTCGCTTCCGCTACTATTTGTGATGTTGAACAATATATTCGTGTAATATTGGATCATGTGATCTATGGTTGTAAGACAATATGTGTTGTAATAAATGATGACTCTATGCTACTTACTATTATGTCTCGCAAAAACATTATTCCTGGGATTGCGATGTACGGCATAATAGGCATCTGGACTTAAAAATCCGGGTGTTGACAAGTTGGTATCAGAGCCATTGTTTGACCTTAGGAGACCCTAGTTAGAATGGACGCTCAAAAACTTAGTTTCAAATTCCATGATTTGACCAGTTATGAAAACCTTATTCACTTTCTTACCTTGAAGAGTCTATTACAAACTTTAAATTCATGCCCTTCTTATAAGTGAATTAAAATTTGGAACACTTGCACTTCTCTAACTAATCATCTCATCTCTCTACAGATGGATCACGTCGTGGACGCACAACCCTTTCTCCAGACTGAGTTCTATCAGTTGGGGAACGGTGGAGAGATCATCTTTGAGAGGGACCTCTTCTCCCTCTCAGAGTTCCTCGGGCGCCCACCACCGGAAGTCTTTGGCGGAATGGTCAATGACCAGCCCGGTGGTCAACTTCAGTGGGTGATCATGGTGGACCTTCGTGGAAGGTTCACGCTCCCAATGAGCGCAAGGATCCAGTTCTCCTTCCGGGAGAACAACTGGGTGGATGGTCTCGCAAGGGGACTTCAGGAAGGACTCGCACGTCTGTGCGGGCAAAACTTCATGGACTTCGAGGATAGCCGCTTTGTGCACTATGCAAGGCACAACTCCCTCGGAGTGCCAATGAACCTGCCGTCGCACCCGCAACTTCGCCACCATGTGGATCATCTCGACTTCATGTTGAATGAGACCCGCATCGACCTCGACAACTCCCGCGAATACGCCAACCACACTCATATCCAGTTGGCGCAGCAAGCCGACACCATCAGGGTTATCGCCGGAGAACGCAGGGCACTCCGCCGTGCCAACCAGAAGAAGGATCACGCCATCAACTGCCTCAAGGCCAGGATCGCCACTCTGAAGGCAACCATCGCCGCCCAAGCAGAGCAGATCCAGGAGCTGGAAGGCGAGGGTGAAGGGGAGAACATCCAGGGGGACGGCTACTCCTACGTCAGCAACGACGACGACTATGAGGAGGAGGAAGACGACGACCTGGAGTTCCACCCTTACGAGGATGGCCACGAGCACCTTGCTGCCGGGATAGACAATGTCTACCCTATCAACGTCGATGGCGAGTAGTCCCGTCTGAGCACTTGCGTCCCGTGTTATGTATCGGTTCTTTGTACCCGCCCCATGTATCGTAGTTTGTTGAAAGGGTTCTTCAAACCCTCCGGAACATTTGGCTTGTAATATTTGCTACCTCCATGACTATGTTTGTGTGTGTGTAATATTATTATTATTATGAATCAAGTTTTAAGTTGTGTGAAATTTTACCCCAAAATGAGCCATAGAAATTTCCCTCTCATCTCATGATCCCTATCACTGTTCAGATGGCACCCCCAACTCGCAGCGAAGCCGCAATGATGCAAATGCTGCAACAGATGATGGCAGAAAGAGAAGCTGAGAGAGTTGACCGTCAAGCCAACCTAGCTGCACTTCAACAGATTGCTCAGGGCAATCAAGGCCACGGAAACCACGACCACCCAGGGTCGAAGCTGAAAAACTTCCAAAACACCAACCCACCGGTGTTCAGCAAGACAGAGGAACCCCTCGATGCTGATGACTGGCTCCAAACTATGGAGAACAATCTAGAGGTTGCCGGAGTGGAGGACAACGAGAAGGTGTTGTTCGCCACCCACTATCTGGCTGGACCTGCACGTGCCTGGTGGACAAGTGCCCGCGCATTAAATGCGGGGCAAATGATGACTTGGGAGGACTTCAAACTCAAGTTTAGCAAGTATCACGTGCCCCCGGGCCTGATTAAGAAGATGAGGGATGAATTCAGGGAACTGAAGCAAGGCAGAATGACCGTGGTAGAATACCGCGACAAGTTCCTCACTTTGTCAAGGTACGCCCCGGATGAGACGGATACCGTCGAGAAAAGGAAGGAGAGGTTTCTGAATGGACTGCATGATGAGATGCAGACTGTGCTGATCAATATCCCCTTTGCTGACTTGGAAGCCCTTGTTGACTCCGCCATTCAGATGGAGGGGAAGATACACCAAGCCAATGAGAACCGCAAGCGCCGTATGATGAACCAGAGTGGGCCCAGCAACAACCACAAGTATCGCCCCAGCTCAAGTGGAGGGTTCGCCCCAAGAAACAACAAGCCCTCGATGCAGAATCCACGTCCGAGTTATCAGAACCGGAGTGGAGGAAACCCCAGGTCTGGAGGATACAACAACCACAACAACTACAACAACAACAACAACTTCAACCGCGCTCCACCCCGCGCCCCCAACAATAACTCCAACACCGCTCCAAGGACAGGGAGCAATGCTGTTCCCATCACCCCCAAGGACAAGTCCACCTACAACTGCTACGAGTGCGGAGTGGCTGGGCACTTCTCCTATGAGTGCCCCAAGAAGCTCGCCAAGACTGCCGCCAACACCTCAGGCCCTGCTCAGCAGCAGCGTCGTGTCACCACCAACAAGAAGTTCGCCCCCAACAACCCGAACAACCGCAACGGCCGCCTCTACCACATGAATGCAGAAGAAGCTCAGGAAGCCCCAGATGTTGTGCTGGGTATGTTCTCTGTTAACTCAATACCCGCAAGAGTGCTGTTTGATTCTGGAGCATCGCATTCATTCATTACCGAAGATTTTGCATGCACTAGTAAGATTCAACCCATCAGTTTGAAGCATGTCATGATAGTTCAAATACCTGGATCAACCACTAAAGCTAGAAAAATTTGCAAAGATGTGCCAATCAGGATACATGAAATAGAATTCTATGCAAATTTGATTGTTCTGGGAGCCAAAGGTTTGGAAGTAGTCCTGGGAATGGACTGGATGGCGAAACATCATGGACTGATTGATTGTGCCAAGAAGGCCATCACCATGACTAGTAGCACCGGAATAATAGTCGAACACATATCTGAAAAGATGCCCCGAAAGTTCACTTGTAACCAAAGCCTAGCCAAACCCACCTTGGATCAGATCAGGGTCGTTTGTCGATATCCTGATGTGTTCCCGGATGATCTACCCGGTATGCCCCCAGATCGGGATATCGAGTTTATCATCGAGCTAATCCCCGGAACCGGACCTATAGCCCAGAGAGCCTACAGCATGAACCCGGCAGAGTTAGTGGAACTGAAGAAGCAACTGGATGATATGCTATTCAAGGGTCTGATTCAACCAAGTGCGTCACCTTGGAGATCGCCAGTTTTGTTTGTGGATAAGAAGGACGGTGCCACTCGTTTGGTTACGGACTACCGTAAGCTCAACGATGTCACCATTAAGAACAAGTATCCGTTGCCCAAGATAGAAGATCTGTTTGACCAGCTGACCGGAGCCCAAGTATTCTTGAAGATTGATCTGCGGACAGGATACCATCAGCTGAAGATTCGTGCCACCGATATCCCCAAAACTGCCTTTACCACCAGATATGGATTATATGAGTACAATGTCATGTCATTTGGATTGACCAATGCCCCCGCTTACTTCATGAATCTCATGAATAAGATCTTTATGAATTTCCTGGACAAGTTTGTTGTTGTCTTCATCGACGACATCCTCATATACTCCAAGTCCGAAGAAGAACATGAGCAACATTTGGAAGTGGTCCTAGATACCCTTCGGGAGCATCAGTTGTATGCCAAGTTCAGCAAGTGTGAGTTCTGGTTGAAAGAAGTAGGATTTTTGGGTCATATCTTGTCAGCCGGAGGAATTGCCGTTGACCCCGCAAAAATCAAGACTGTGGAAGAATGGAAAGCCCCAACCACTCAGACCGAAGTCCGTGCATTTCTCGGATTGGCGGGATATTACCGCCGATTCGTTGAAGGATTTTCGAGCATAGCAAGACCGATGACTCAATTGTTGAAGAAGGACCGGAAGTTCGAATGGACCGACAAGTGTGAAGAGAGCTTTCAACAGCTCAAGCTAAGATTGACAACAGCTCCAATACTGGTTATGCCAGACATTACCAAGCCCTTTGATGTGTACTGTGACGCCTCCAAGATTAGTCTTGGATGTGTGCTTATGCAAGAAGGCAAAGTAATATCTTACCTATCAAGACAGCTGAAGCAGCATGAACAGAACTATCCAACCCATGACTTAGAGCTAGCAGCGGTGGTGTTAGCACTGAAAGTATGGCGTCATTACCTCATGGGTAATCGATGCGAGGTTTACTCGGATCACAAGAGCCTGAAGTATATCTTCACGCAGAAGGAGCTGAATATGAGACAGCGCAGATGGATAGAGTTAATCAAGGATTACGACATGGAAATCCACTATCACCCCGGCAAGGCCAATGTGGTAGCGGATGCTCTGAGTAGACTGCCGTGTCAGTTGAACTCCATGTTAGCAATTGAACAACCCAGCCTGTTTGAAGAGTTTGAACAGTTTAGGCTTGAACTGGTTAGCGAAGGATACCTCGCCAGCATTGAACTCCAACCCACCCTGATTAGTCAGATCAAAGAAGCTCAGAAAGGAAATGCTAGCATTGACGGAATCAAGAGCCAAATAGCTGCCGGAAAGGCACCGGGATTCACCGTAGATGAAGAAGGAGTGCTATGGTATAACAAGCGCCTTTGCGTGCCGTCAGACTCAGAGTTGAAGCAAGTTATTCTGAAAGAAGCTCACGACACCCTGTACTCCATTCACCCCGGAGGAACCAAGATGTACCAGGATTTGAAAGAACAATTCTGGTGGCATGGAATGAAGAGAGAAATTGGAAGCTACATCGCCAAGTGTGACATCTGTCAAAGAGTCAAAGCAGAACACCAACGCCCCGCAGGACTGTTGCAACCCCTACAGATTCCCGAATGGAAGTGGGATTCCGTAGGAATGGACTTCATCACCGGACTGCCCAAATCTAGTAAAGGGAATGATTCCATCTGGGTAGTGGTCGACAGACTGACCAAAGTCACCCACTTCATCCCCGTCAAGACCACCTATCAAGGACCGAGACTCGCAGAGCTATATATCTCAAGGATAGTCAGCCTGCACAGAACCCCGAAGTCGATAGTATCCGACAGAGGATCCCAATTCACCTCCGGTTACGGCGAAAGTACATGAAGGACTCGGAACTCGTCTGAATTTCAGCACAGCCTACCACCCTCAGACAGATGGACAGACTGAAAGAGTCAACCAGATACTCGAAGATATGTTGAGAGCATGTGTGCTAGAGTATGGATCTAAGTGGGAAGACTGCTTGCCGTACGCAGAATTCTCGTACAACAACAGCTACCAAGCCAGCTTGCAGATGGCCCCCTTCGAAGCACTGTACGGAAGGAAGTGCCGTACCCCTCTGAATTGGTCGGAAGTAGGAGAGAGTCAAGTCTTTGGACCAGATATTCTCCGAGAAGCCGAAGAGAAGGTTCACAAGATCCGCGAGTACCTCAAGACAGCCCAATCAAGACAGAAGAGCTACGCCGACAAAAGACGCCGAGAGATGACCTTCGAGATCGGAGATTTCGTATATCTCAAAGTGTCCCCTCTTAAAGGAATGCAGAGATTCCAGCTTAGAGGAAAGCTCGCACCCCGATATGTCAGACCTTTCAAAGTCCTGAGTCGCCGAGGAGAAGTATCCTATCAGCTGGAGTTACCGAAAGAAATGTCAGCGGTGCACAATGTGTTTCACATCTCGCTACTCCGGAAGTGCCTAGAAGTGCCTGAGAAGACCGAGGTTTTCAAGAACATCGACCATCGAGCTGTGGATATCAACTCAGATCTGACATACCGCGAAGTACCTATTCGCATCCTGGAAGAAGCTTTCAGAACCACCCGTACCCGAAGTATTAAGTTTCTGAAGATCCAATGGAGTAACCACACCGAAGAAGAAGCCACTTGGGAGAGAGAAGACTTTATGAGGACTGAGTACCCAGATCTCTTTAGTACCTAGTTTTCTCAGATCTCGGGACGAGATCTTTTGTAAGGGGGAAGGGTTTGTAACATCCCAAGTTTCAACAATAATAAACAAGAAAGACAAATTCCCCAAACTCAAAATTTGCAATTAACAAAAACTTTTTATATGCATATAGTGCCACATATAGTTTCTTGCATTTGAGTGATTTCTTTTGTGCAATTGCCATGATGAGTGTTAGTATGATTAACAATTGCTAATTGAACCCTAACAAAGATCACCAAACCCTAAATTGAGGAGAATAGAAGAAAATGGGAAAAACCCATATTTCACTTACATACACAATATGCCAAATTGCAAATCCTCAACCTAGGCCATAATTGCTTGCTCCCTTGCTTGTAAAATACTTCAATATGATAAACTAACACAATTGCATCTTTGGATCAAGAATCAAACACAAGGAAATCAAAATTCTTACATACATATGATAATGGTCACTTGTCACCAAAATAATTTCTTCACTACTTTACCCCTCTGGTTTTCTCATTTCTTGAACTAAACTTGGTCAACCAAAGCCATGTCATCCAAGACCATGTCAAGGTGAGTAACTTTGATGTTGACCAACATGGCTAGAGTTGACTAGGTTGACCAGTATAAAGGTGACAAGTAGGGATGCTGAAATAAAGAGAAGATCATGTCACATTTGACATTTTGCAAAACAACTCCAAATTGAACCCCACCACCACCATTCTAACCCATGTTTAATATGTTTAAGTTCCACCAAAAAGAATTTCAAAATTCAAAAGTTTTGTTCATGCGGCCATTGTGTCGAACACTTGGCAGGCATCATTTCCAAATTGTGTTACACTCTTCTGTCCATCGGTTTCTTGACTAAACCCCTTTAAACCTGTGATCATCACACCCTCTTACACCCCCTGCATCACCCCTGTACCTGCCTTGGTCGATTAAAGTGAGAGAAAGGGGAGAGAAAACCCTAAACTAAGCATGCCGTGGCCATGCCGGCCACCTTTGGCACCTCTCTCTCTAGCCTCTCTCTCTCAGCACCACCTTGTCCCAGAGCATCTCTGTAACACGAGGAACACCACGATACACCGCCCATGCTCGCCAAGGCTCGGCATTGGCCAGAACACGCGCGTCCAAACCGTGCCAGAGCGTGCCAGTCGACGCGGTGAGCGCGCCCTGGACACGCCGGTACGTCGCGCGCTCGAGCAGCCTACGCCTCCCCTGCAAAGCCTACCGCTGCGTCGAGCACCGCCTCTGCGCCCTCTAGCCACTAGACACGATTGATCGACTGCGGCCGCCTCGTCACCGTCGTCCTCGCCGGCGAAGTACCGCGGGTACTGCCGCACTCATCGCACGCGCCCGAGCCATCCCTTCACCCTTTCTCTGCGCTAGCTAGTCCTCGAGCATCGCCAGGACGACGCCTACAAGATGCTGTCCTCGCCTTGCCCTTTCGATCGACGGAGAGGCCACGCCGTCGACGCGCCCTTGCAGCACCTCACGGCCACTCCCTCCCGCTATAAATAGAGCACCTCAGCCCTTAACTTCTTCACACCATCTGCTCCCCTCTCTTCACTGATCACTCTCCCCACCTCAATTTAGCACCACCTCGCCGGAGCTGCTCGAATCGAGAGCTCGAAGCCGCCGGAGCCCGCGGAAGCCCTGCTTCGATTGGAGCCTCCCCGAGCGCCGCCGCTGCACCAAGCTCTTCCTCATCTACTTCCACTTCTCCGCGCACACTGCCAGAATCCTGCAACGGCCTGGTAGGATCTCCCACCCCCTAGGCTCGCCGCCAGTGAGCCCGTCGCTCGTCGGAGACGACGATGCTCCAGCACCGTTGATCTCTGTTCTAATCCAACGGCGTTTATTTCACGTACCGCTTCAGCGTTTAAAGAGCCACTGACGGGTGGCCCCCACCTCGTCAGGGCAGCCCACCCGCACCGGTTGCTAGTTGGGCTGCGAAGTGAGATTTAAATCTGTTTCGGCCCGTTTAGCTTTCCCGCCTAGCCCATCAATTCAAATTCGGATTTAATCTTCATTCAAAATGTCCTGCTGATGGTTTAGTAAAATTTGAATATTTTGAAATCTGCCAAACCAAATTTAGCAAACTTTATACCGTTGGAAAGCCCATGAAATTATCTATCCAATGCCACTGGTCCCACCTCCAAATTCATAGTAGATTTAAATTGATAAAAAAGACAAGACAGGGACTTTTGAACATTCAAACTTTATTTAAAATTTAACCAGAATAGATTTTGAATTGATTCCAATTCTAATAAATCACAAATGATGTCCTCTAATTGATTATGCAATAATATAGACATGTTGTTTGTATGATCATGGACTAGATCAAATAAAATGGCTATGTAGTCAATTCTAGAGCAATTGAAATTGGAATTCAAACTCAACAACTAATATGAGAGCTACCTCTCATTTAAATCTTGATCCTAAGTAATATAACCAGGGGGAATGACTTAGGCTAATGAACCCTTGAGAATTATTACTTAGAGATTTTAATTCATTTAAATGTTAAGTATTAATACTATGTGAAGTGTAGCACTTCAATTAAATTATACTCACATATAATAGATATGAAATGTTGACTTTGGGTCAACCTATATTTCATACCTTATTATTATATGAAGAGATTAAATCTTAATAAGAGGTAATGAGAAGAAATGAATTCCTCTAAGGATCTACATACCAAATTTTAAATAGGAATAATGAGAGGAAATTATTTTCTTTCAAATAAAGACTAATCAAATAATCCACCATGCCATGTTTGATTGATGATAGGACTATTGTGTGAACTCTTTTGAGTGTTTCTAGTTTAGTATGTGAGCTTGGTTTAGTATTTATACCTCGTATTCGTATATAGACGCTAGTAACGAGGAATACCAAGAGGAGGAGGCCTACTCTCAGGAAGAAGAAGAGAACTTCGATAACTACCCAGCTCAAGGCAAGCTAACCCTTGCTAAACACAAGTGCTTAGTGATGTCTACTTCCCCCTCCTTTTCCTGTAGACAGTGTTGGGCCTCCAAGAGCAGAGGTTTGTAGAACAGCAGCAAGTTTTCCCTTAAGTGGATCACCCAAGGTTTATCGAACTCAGGGAGGAAGAGGTCAAAGATATCCCTCTCATGCAACCCTGCAACCACAAAGCAAGAAGTCTCTTGTGTCCCCAACACACCTAATAGGTGCACTAGTTCGGCGAAGAGATAGTGAAATACAGGTGGTATGAATAAGTATGAGCAGTAGCAACGGCGCCAGAAAATAGCTTGCTGGCGTGTAGTTGATGGTGGTAGTATTGCAGCAGTAGTAACACAGTAAAACAGTAAACAAGCAGTAGTAACGCAGTATTTAGGAACAAGGCCTAGGGATTACACTTTCACTAGTGGACACTCTCAACATTGATCACATAACAGAATAGATAAATGCATACTCTACACTTTTGTTGGATGATGAACACATTGCGTAGGATTACACGAACCCTCAATGCCGGAGTTAACAAGCTCCACAATTAATGTTCATATTTTAGTAACCTTATAGTGTAAGATAGATCAAAAGACTAAACCAAGTACTAACATAGCATGCACACTGTCACCCTCATGCATATGTAGGAGGAATAGATCACATCAATACTATCATAGCAATAGTTAACTTCATAATCTACAAGAGATCATGATCATAGCATACGCCAAGTACTAACACGGATGCACACACTGTCACCATTACATCGTGCAGGAGGAATAGAACTACTTTAATAACATTGCTAGAGTAGCACATAGATAAATTGTGATACAAAATACATTGCAATCATAAAGAGATATAAATAAGCACCTCACTATGCCATTCATCAGTGAATAAGTATTCTGTGAAATATAGCCTAAGAGACCCACACGGTGCACACACTGTCACCTTTACACACGTGGGACAAGGAGTCTCCGGAGATCACATAAGTAAAACTCACTTGACTAGCATAACGACATCTAGATTACAAGCATCATCATATGAATCTCAATCATGTAAGGCAGCTCATGAGATTATTGTATTGAAGCACATAGGAGAGAGATGAACCACATAGCTACCGGTACAGCCCCGAGCCTCGATGGAGAACTACTCCCTCCTCATGGGAGCAGCAGCGGTGATGAAGATGGCGGTGGAGATGGCAGCGGTGTCAATGGAGAAGCCTTCCGGGGGCACTTCCCCGTTCCGGCGGCGTGCCGGAACAGAGACTCCTGTCCCCCAGATCTTGGCGTCGCGATCGCGGCGGCTCTGGAAGGTTTCTGTGGGTTTCGTCGAACGTATCAGGGTTTTCGATCCAGGGGCATTATATAGGCGAAGAGGCGGCGCAGGAGGGCTTCTGGGGGGCCCACACTATAGGGGGGCGCGACCCCCCTGGCCGCGCCGGGGTGTGGTGTGGGGCCCCCAGGGCTTCCCTCTGGTCCTTCCCGGGTGTTCTGGATGCTTCCGGTGAAAATAGGAACTTGGGCGTTGATTTCGTCCGATTCCGAGAATATTTCGTTACTAGGATTTCTGAAACCAAAAACAGCGAGAAAACGAGGAACGGCACTTCGGCATCTTGTTAATAGGTTAGTTCCAGAAAATGCACGAATATGACATAAAGTGTGCATATAACATGTAGAAATCATCAATAATGTGGCATGGAACATAAGAAATTATCGATACGTCGGAGACGTATCACTTAGCTCTATAAGAGCAAAGGCACCATCACACTTTACTTTTATGTATTACCTATCCCATGTTTTTACCTACATTTACTTTTGATTATTTATTTCAAAGTACTTTTTGATTTATGATTCACTTGGTCTAGAGTAGAACAATACTTGAAGTTAGATTAGCACAACTCAAACCTAGATAGCACCCCTCATTTAGTTGCTAGTGCTAATCAATTAAAATTGACTACTCTAGATGGGAACATGGTGAAGTGAAATGACTTTGAAAGAAAGTAAAGTGGAGGTGGATTTGAACAAGAGAAGTTGGTGATTTTTGATAAAATTGATAATTGGGTTTGAATGCGACACCCTTCCAATTATACAAGTACCCCCACAATACCTGATTATGGGTAGGGCTTAACTAGAAACTTGTGTATTTTAGTATGGGTTCCCTCTGAACAAACATCATAGGGGTTACGCCGAGGCTGCCTCCATTAAGTGTGGAATGATGTTGAAATGAGGTGAATGTACGGCCCAAGCCCTGTGCAGTTCCCGGGTTAACTGCGGTTTCCACCGGGAGGCCAAGCTCATGGGGAGAGGTGCTCATACTAGCATATATAAGTGAAAGGTTTCGATTGATGATCCGCGTACTGTGTTACGATGATTCGGGGTTATCCTCGACGGATGTAATCAAAAGTTGTGGCACAAGAGTACAACCTCTGCAGAGTGTTAAACCTATTCGAATAGCCGTGTCCACGGTTACGGACGATTGGAAAGGCCATACTATCTCCGTTATCATTAAAATGTTTTGATCCTAGAAATGAATGGTGAATTGAAAGGTGATATTAAGGTGAACCATAATGAGTTGTGGGAATGACACTAATGTTCCCACTTGAGTTAGTCTAGCACATGATAAGGCTTTACTAAATGTTTATCAAACTAAAACTTGGCTTTATGCAAATAAACCTAGAGCTTAGCACCCCCTTATTACCCTTAATGAGTTTTTATCATAGAGTTAGTTTGCGAGTACTTTAAAAGTACTCATGGCTTTGCCCTGGCTATTCAAATGCCAGACTATGAAGGAGAGCACCAGTATCAGGATGACGGACAACAGGACGTCTACGATAACTAGGTTCGTCTTCTAACGTCAAGCGTTGCCTGTGGAATAGATAGTCCACTACTACTTCGCTTCCGCTACTATTTGTGATGTTGAACAATATATTCGTGTAATATTGGATCATGTGATCTATGGTTGTAAGACAATATGTGTTGTAATAAATGATGACTCTATGCTACTTACTATTATGTCTCGCAAAAACATTATTCCTGGGATTGCGATGTACGGCATAATAGGCATCTGGACTTAAAAATCCGGGTGTTGACAAACTCGACTAAAAATCTTTGGCGACTCACAATTGGTAGCTCAGCAAGTTATGAACCAATGTGATGCAGTCAATGATAGCATGATAGCATATAAGGAGGTGTACAATGAGCTTGAGAATCTGTTTGACGGATGCGAAGTAAATCACATCAGTAGGCTGAGCAATGATGAAGCCGACGTTCTCGCAAACATCGGGTCGCAGTGCCTCCCAATCCCGCCAGGTGTATTTTGGGAAGAAATAGCAGAGAGATCCACAAAGCCAAAGAAGGCGCAGAAGAAAGCGAAGGAAGAGAAAACTTCGGCACCCCTCAAAGAAGCTGCGGATGACGAAGAGGACCAAGAGCTGGTGATGATGGTAGAAGTTCCATGGATGCAAGCGTACATATCGTATATCCTAAGAAAAGAATTACCCGAGGATCCAGTTGAAGCAAGGCGAATTATTCGACGATCCAAAGCCTTCACAGTGGTCAAAGGGGAGTTATATAAGCGAAGCATTTCAGGCGTCCTGCAAAGGTGCGTTACACCCGAAGAAGGAAGGATAATCTTAAAGGACGTGCATGAAGGAATATGTGGTCACCACGCGAGCAGTCGAGCTATTGCTGCCAAGGTTTTTCGGGCAGGATTTTACTGGTTGACAGCAATCGAGGATGCAAAAGAGATAGTACGAACCTGCGACGCGTGCCAAAGATTCGCCGCAAAACCTCACTCTCCGGCGGCAGAGCTGATGCCAATACCATTGTCTTGGCCTTTCGCCCAATGGGGACTCGATATGGTGGGAAAACTGCACAAGGCTTCGCCAGGAGGATATGAGTACATGTTGGTTGCTGTCGACAAATTCACCAAGTGGGTAGAAGCGAAGCCAATAAACTCACCAGACGCAGCGTCGGCAATAAAGTTCGTGAAGGGTCTCGTTTTTCGGTTTGGAGTACCTCATAGCATCGTGACAGACAATGGCAGTAACTTTACAGCTAAGGAGTTCAAGGCATACTGCGCAGAAGTAGGCATCAAATTGCACTTTGCGTCAGTTGGACATCCGCAAACCAATGGCCAAGTCGAGAAAGCCAATGGTATCATCTGCAACGGCATTAAAAAACGCCTGCTAGGACCGCTTGAAAAGGCTCGACATACTTGGCCAGAGGAATTGCCAAGTGTTTTATGGAGCATCCGAACAACACCAAATACGGCGTCACAAGAAACTCCGTTTTTTCTCATCCATGGAGCCGAGGCAGTACTACCAATTGAAATAGAGCATGACTCCCCAAGAGTGACAGAGTATGACGAGGAAACCTCAAGAAAAGCTCGGGAGGATGATGTAGATGCACTCGATGAAGCTCGAGACGAAGTACTATCACGAGTCACCAAGTACCAGCAGGACTTGAAAAACTACCATAGTCGATGATTGCGGCCAAGATCTTTCCAGGTCGGCGATTTGGTCCTACGGCTCAACCAGCAAAGTACTGAAAAGCTCGAGTCACCATGGTTGGGCCCTTATGTCGTCACGGAAGTAATCGACGGAGGAGCATACAGGATCAAGGACAAGAAGACAGGGGTTCCCGAGAAAAACCCCTGGAACGTGGCGCAGCTCAGGCGGTTCTACGCTTAGAGTCGAAATATAGTCCTCCCCTGTAAAAATACAATGTACTGAAACGCTCGCGAGTTTTCAGACGCACTCTTTTCCTTTTCAGGGCACCGAGTGGGGCTGGAAAGGTTTTTAATGAGGCGGGCTCGCGGTGCTGCAATATAATAAAGATAGTGGAGATATATTTCTCGTTCTTCGACATGCTCGGGGGCTAAATGCCTTTCAAGTTACAAAATATACACAATATAGATGAGCTAGACTTACAAAAATATTTCGCCTCGGTACAAAAATACCTCGCCAAATAGAAAAAAAAGGGCTAACACCCATAAATATAGTATACTCGTTCAAATTCTATCGCTTTGGTCTGAAAACCTTGCAACAAAAATATAGAACGTCGCCACCAAGACACTCGGGGGCTCATAACCCATCGACAGCAAGATATATACATTCTTGCAACAAAGAAAAATCTTCGAGATAACAAAATAGTATAAGCTCCAGCCAAAGGCTCGGGGGCTTCACAATATAGACCACTTTACAATATAAACAACTTCATCAATACAAAAGAGTTCGACAAAATATAGACATAACTTCTCGCAATATAGTACAACTCAGTCAAGGCCTAATATACTATCTATGGATAAACCCTTGGTTGTCTTGTGCTCAGCATAGGTCCTCTTGACGAAGAATTCTGAATCCATCCGAAGAAGTTCATCCATCATTGCCTCGGCCACAGGAGTCACCATATCATTGATTGCGTCAATGTTATTTTTTCACCGTGATTTCTTGGCCAAGCAGTCAGCAACAATCTTCGTCAGGTCCAATTTGGGATGGCAAATGTGTATCATGATCATGGCGAACCTTGCTCCAGCAGTTAATTGAGCTCGCACAAAGTTATGAATACGGGGGGCATCTCTGAATTTCTCCATTAATCCAAGAAGAGTTTCGGGAGTTTCGTCTCGAGGAAACAAAGTTTTGTAAACAAGGGTCAAGGTTCTCGTGCAGAAGTTAAGAAATTCGCGAACCTGACAGGCGTGATCTTGGAACCTGACAATCTGTTGGGTTCGCTCAGGGGTGGCCCAGAACAGACATCCATGGTTAAGTGAAAGATTGACGAGGAGGTTTGTTCTCACATTCACTCTCTCATCTTCAGCAGCAGCGTCGAGAACCGAACCTATTGAGCGACAGAGCAAGAAATTTAAGGAGAGGTACAGCAAAAAGCAGAAGCAGTATTAGGTTGGAAAAACATACCTAGCATATCCATGCTAGCTTCAGTCATTAACTCGAGCATACTATTTTCTCGAGTAGTTGCTTTCTCAGCTTCGGACACAGCAGCGTCCTTGGCAGCTATGGCTTCTTTAGCTTGTTGAAGAGCAATTTTCTCTCTTTCGGATGCTTTTCGAGATTGCTCCATCATCGCCAGAGTTTGTTTCTTCATGGATTGGAGCTGTTGGCGAAGTTCTTGCAAATCTTGGGAGAAATGTTTACTCGAAGAACCTTCGATGAGGTTATCATCGACGAGTGTTTTCTTCGAGAAAGAGGAAGCAGAAGAAGTATCGGCAGGATGAGGATTTGCAGAGTAGTTATCCAATATCAACTGGAAAAGAAAATCTCAATATCAAATGATCGCGCAAGATAGCAGTCCATTGATCTTCAGGAAATTTACACAGACATTACAGAAGGAGTTCTTCAAAAGGATTACTAGGGCAATTATCGCCAAAGCTATTGTGGCGACAACGGCAAAAGAAACAGGAAAAATAAAAAAATAAAAAGAAGGGGCGTTCAACTAGACCTCCGGCTTCGACGAGCTAGGAGTCGAAGTTGGCTTGATTCCGAGATAGGCCAGGATCTTCTTCGTGTTGGGCTTTGCCGCCCTGATCAGTGCTCGCCACTTCGTGGTCTCCATCTCTTCTGTGTCGCCCACTTTCGTCCAGTCGATAGTTTGCTGGCTGTCAGCAACCAAGGCGACAGTGCTTTCGACAGCAATCTTCATATTTTCTTGGCGCATCTTCAGTCCAAGATCTTCTAGTGGATTGAAGTCCTGAGCAAGAGCAAGGAAAGTCTTGGGTTCCATTTTCTTCGGGAAGAAGTAAGGGAACAGCCGTGACAATCCTGCTTCAGCCTGTTCAATACCTTCACGAGTTTCTGTTCCATGAAACTCAAGGAGAGAGAGTGCGTCGAGAAGAGGATCGTTGTCGGGATCTTCAAGCTCAAATTCTTGGTTGGTTTTATCTGTCAAAGAAAATATATGTTGGTCGACAAGCAAGTAAAGGAAAGCAAGTCTAAAGAAGACAGAATAGATCGACAAACTTACTGACAAAGCGCCGATTCTGCGAGTTCAAGCGCTTGAGGATCGCTTTTTCACGAGCAGCCTGTGCGGCTTTATGCTCGTTCAAAGAAGTTTCGGCATCATGAAGCCTTTTCTGCAGATCTTCGACACCAGCAGCTTCTGCCTTGGCCTACTCAGCCTCTGCTTTAGCTTTTCCAGCATCAAGTTCGGCCTTCTTGCGAGCCGCCTCATTTTGCTCTAGTTTCTGAGCAAGCGTGTCGGCAAGTTTGTTGGCCTCCGCAAGTTTTTCTGCCAAAATAGTTAAAAATAGTCAAAATAGCGATAAAACAGGAGTAAGAAGTCATGAACAAAGGCAAGCAAGGAGTCAATACCTTCGGTCTTGCTGGCATACTCACCGTACCCAATGAATTGGGCACCAATGCGAATAAGTTCTTTGATCATAGGCTATCAAAGAAGGATAAAGAAAGAGAACGTCGGTATGGGAAAAATATGATGGCACAAAGAAGCAAACAGAGGAAATATAGACAATGACAGCAAGAAATTAAAGACTTACATCATCCAGAAGAGGACTCGAGGAGCTGCCCAATTGTAGGGCAGGCTCCGTGATTGTTTCAACCCTTGTCCTTTTTGGTGAAGGGACAAGGGGGCTTGAAGGAGGAGTAGGAGCGTCGAGGTTTTGTTGAGGAGGCGAAGATTCTTCTCCTTCAACTTGCACATCAGAAACATCCAGAGTGTGCGACGTACTCGTTCGAGCAGTCGCATCAAAAGCTGGCACTTCTTCTTCGTCACCACTACGATTAAATGGCGGCAGCATAAAAAGCAAGATAGACAAAAATCTTCGAGTACAGAAATAAGGAGAAATAAAAGATGACTTACGAGCTGATGAGGGCTTCAAGGTATGGATCAAAAGCCGCCTTCTGACGCGAAGGAGCAGCTTCTTCGGCTTTGGAGGTGCCGGAGTCTTCGACTTCAGCCCTTTTCCTTTTGTTCTTTGGAGAAACAGCAGGAGGAGGAGACTGTGCCGATGCAGTAGCTTCAGAGGCAGCCTCCTTTTCAGAAGATCCCGCAGATTTTTGAGAATCTGCGGGTTCATTCTCAAATGAAGGGGCATCTTGGTTGTCATCGGTGACAACAGCCCGTTCGTCGACTTCTCCACCTTCAGGAAGGGGAGGAAGCGAGACAAGATTTGGATGGTTCTATACAAAAACAAGGGGAGGTGTCAATAAAAGAGTTACGAAAAGGATGGCAAAGCAATAACAAATCAATCGACAAAGGTTACCTTGGGAAGCGCATTGGTGGCGCTATATGGTTTTACGCGACAAGAAGAAGGGACAGGATCTTTCTTGCTGAGGGAGGAGATTTTCCGGACAAGTTTCTCTAAGTCCTTGACCTCTAAATCCACCGACAACTGATCCGCATCCTTGTCGCCAGCATACTTCCAGAGAGGGTATTTGCGAGCCTGAAGAGGCTGCACTCTGATTCTAAGGAAATACGCCGTGATTTGGATACCTGACAGCTCTTTGCCGCGAGTGTTTTGCAACTCGTGGATGCGAGTCATCAGTGCCTCTGTCGATATTTTTTCTTCCTCGGTAGCCTCTGCATCCCAGGAGCGGCGGCGATAGATTTTCTCGGCACCGTCGAAAGGAGGAATGTTGTCTTCAACACATCCATGGTTCTCCTCCTGAATGTACAGCCACTTCTTGCGCCACCCTTGAACTGACTCAGAGAATTTGACATCGAAATACTCGACATCGGGGAGGACGCAGATAACAACGCCGCCTATATTATAGGCGACATTGGGAGAGCCATTGCGGCGACAAAAGAAAATGCGCTTCCATAGCTTCCAGTTAGGTTGGACGCCAAGGAAGGCTTCACAGAGGGTGATGAAAATGGAAATGTGGAGGATAGAATTGGGCGTGAGGTGGTGAAGTTGCAGACCATAAACGAAAAAGCAATCCTCGAAGGAAAGGATGAATGGGGGCAGAAAGGCCGCGGATGAGATGGTTGATAAAACTAACCCGATACCCCATTGGAGGGGTTGGGTAGCTTTCTTCGCTAGGGAAGCACAGCGCCTTGGGCTTCTTGCTGATCCCCAGTTTCTTCAAGAGGTTGATGTCTTGGGTGGAGATTTTGGACCTCGCCCACTCCGCGCTTCCCAGATCCACGGCAGCCATCGTCGATTCCGGCGTGCTGTGTCTGATCAATCTACGCGGTGGCATTAACAATGGCGCAGGAATGCAGCTTGGAGAAGATGAGCTCAGGGAGTTGTGGGGCGCAGGAGGAGATTTTGCAGAGGAGAGCAGAAGAACGGCGCGAGCGGAAGTGCTTGAGGAAGAAGAAGGGGATCTTATATAGAGGTGCGGTGAAGCGACGGACCGTTGGATGGAAAAAGTATGCGGCAGATGATTACCACGTGGAGCGGGGGTAAAAAAGTAATTTAATCCTGGAGAAGTTACAGTGCGTGCGCCAGGAAAAGCGGAGGACGTGTGTCCCCCACTTGCACGACGTGTCAAGATAATGGGTAATTTGGCCCCGCAAGGCAGCGGGAAAGGACTTCTCGCGATTTCAGGACTTACAATCGTGGCTATCGTCAGCAGTAACGTCACTTTAGCAGGAGAAAAATTCGACTGAACAGCTTCATAAAAAAGGCGACAGGGAAAAATATTGAAGAGCCTTTGATCAAATACAAGTTTTTGATCAAATGCTCGGGGGCTACTTCGGAAAAATGAAAAGGTCAAGAAAGAAAAAATAGAAATGGCGTGAGCCTATGATCAAATACAAATATTTGCTCATAGCCTCGGGGGCTACTCCCATCGGGAGCGCTGTTCGCGCACCCGAGAGATTTGAAAACTTCGGGAGAGAAAGAAAATATAGCAGCATAAGGCGTGGAGCCTACACCCAAGCACAAGTCCTTGGCTGTAGCCTCGGGGGCTACTCCCATCGGGAACGCTGTTCGCGTGCCCGATGAAATTATAAAAAAAAAGAGAGAAAGGAAAAAGAAAGAAAAGGCAAGAAGACGAAAAATAGAAGAGCAAGAGAGTATATTTCGAGTTCCAAGTAACTCTACATATACTCCCATCGGGAGAGCAATATAAGTCATCCGTTGGCTCAATAAAATGTGCCATTCCAACAGCCGAATAAGCACTCGACAATATATTCTCAGAACGCCAAAGTTGCGATCAATTTCTGAATGCCGCAAAACTTTACGAAGGTAAGACCCCAGATCCGTTATGTGTGGCTGATGTCTACGGGTGCTTCTATTCTTGTAGACAGTGTTGGGCCTCCAAGAGCAGAGGTTTGTAGAACAGCAACAAGTTTCCCTTAAGTGGATCACCCAAGGTTTATCGAACTCAGGGAGGAAGAGGTCAAAGATATCCCTCTCATGCAACCCTGCAACCACAAAGCAAGAAGTCTCTTGTGTCCCCAACACACCTAATAGGTGCACTAGTTCGGCGAAGAGATAGTGAAATACAGGTGGTATGAATATATATGAGCAGTAGCAATGGCACCAGAAAAGTGCTTGCTGGCGTGTAGTTGATGGTGGTAATATTGCGGACAGTACAGATGCAGTAGAACAGTAAACAAGCAGCGATAGCAGTATTTGCGAACAAGGCCTAGGGATTATACTTTCACTAGTGGACACTCTCAACATTGATCACATAACAGAATAGATAAATAGATGCTAGACTCTACACCCTCTTGTTGGATGATGAACACCATTGCGTAGGATTATACGAACCCTCAATGCCGGAGTTAACAAGCTCCACAATATTCAATGTTCATATTTAAATAACCTTAGAGTGCAAGATAGATCAACATAACCAAATAGATCACATCAATACCATCATAGTAATAGTTAACTTCATAATCTACAAGAGATCACAATCATAAACTACGCCAAGTACTACATGATGCACACACTGTCCACTTTACATCATGCAGGAGGAATAGAGTACTTTAATAACGTCACTAGAGTAGCACATAGATGAATTGTGATACAAAACTCATATGAATCTCAATCATGTAAGGCAGCTCATGAGATCATTGTATTGAGGTACATAGGAGAGAGATTAACCACATAGCTACCGGTACAGCCCCGAGCCTCGATGGAGAACTACTCCCTCCTCATGGGAGACAGCAGCGTTGATGGAGATGGCGGTGGTGTCGATGGAGAAGCCTTCCGGGGGCACTTCCCCGTCCCGGCGGCGTGCCGGAACAGAGACTTCTGTCCCCCAGATCTTGGCTTCGCGATGGCGGCGGCTGTGGATGGTTTCTCGTACCGTGGCTTTTTCGTCTCGAGGTTTTAGGTCTGGGACCTTTATATAGGCGAAGAGGCGGAGTCAGAGGGGCGACGAGGCGGTGAGGGGGTATGGCGGCGCGGCCAGGGCCTGGGCCGCGCCGGCCACCCTCCTGGGGCCCCTGTGGCCCACCTCTGGTCCTTCCCGGGTGTTCTGGAAGCTTCGTGTATAAATAGGATGCTGGGCGTTGATTTCGTCTGATTCCGAGAATATTTCCTTACTAGGATTTCTGAAACCAAAAACAGCAGAAAACAGCAACTGGCCTTTCGGCATCTCATCAATAGGTTAGTTCCGAAAAACGCATAAATATGACATAAAGTGTGCATAAAACATGTAGATATCATCAATAATGTGGCATGGAACATAAGAAATTATCGATACGTCGGAGACGTATCAGCATCCCCAAGCTTAGTTTCTGCTCGTCCCGAGCAGGTAAACGATAACAAAGATAATTTCTGGAGTGACATGCCATCATAACCTTGATCATACTATTGTAAGCATATGTAATGAATGCAGCAATCAAAACAATGTAAATGACATGAGTAGACAAATGAATCATATAGCAAAGACTTTTCATGAATAGTACTTTCAAGACAAGCATCAATAAGTCTTGCATAAGAGTTAACTCATAAAGCAATAAATTCAAAGTAAAGGTATTGAAGCAACACAAAGGAAGATTAAGTTTCAGCGGTTGCTTTCAACTTATAACATGTATATCTCATGGATAATTGTCAACATAGAGTAATATAACAAGTGCAATATGCAAGTATGTAGGAATCAATGCACAGTTCACACAAGTGTTTGCTTCTTGAGATGGAGAGAAATAGGTGAACTGACTCAACAATAAAAGTAAAAGAAAGGTCCTTCAAAGAGGAAAGCATCGATTGCTATATTTGTGCTAGAGCTTTGGTTTTGAAAACAAGAAACAATTTTGTCAACGGTAGTAATAAAGCATATGTGTTATGTAAATTATATCTTACAACTTGCAAGCCTCATGCATAGTATACTAATAGTGCCCGCACCTTGTCCTAATTAGCTTGGATTACCGGGATTATCGCAATGCACATGTTTTAACCAAGTGTCACAAAGGGGTACCTCTATGCCGCCTGTACAAAGGTCTAAGGAGAAAGCTCGCATTGGATTTCTCGCTTTTGATTATTCTCAACTTAGACATCCATACCGGGACAACATAGACAACAGATAATGGACTCCTCTTTAATGCATAAGCATGTAACAACAATTAATTTTCTCATATGAGATTGAGGATATTTGTCCAAAACTGAAACTTCCACCATGGATCATGGCTTTAGTTAGCGGCCCAATGTTCTTCTCTAACATTATGCAATGCTCTAACCATTTTAGCGGCAAATCTCCCTTACTTCAGACAAGACGAACATGCATAGCAACTCACATGATATTCAACAAAGAGTAGTTGATGGCGTCCCCAGGAACATGGTTATCGCACAACAAGCAACTTAATAAGAGATAAAGTGCATAAGTACATATTCAATACCACAATAGTTTTTAAGCTATTTGTCCCATGAGCTATATATTGTAAAGGTGAAGGATAGAAATTTAAAGGTAGCTGATGACCCACAAGTATAGGGGATCGCAACAGTCTTCGAGGGAAGTAAAACCCAATTTATTGATTCGACACAAGGGGAGACAAAGAACACTTGGAAGCCTTAACAGCGGAGTTGTCAATTCAGCTGCACCTGGAAACAGACTTGCTCGCAAGAGTTTATCAGTAGTAACAGTTTTATAGCAGTAGCAGTAGTGAAATAACAGCAGCAGAGTAACAAAGACAGCAGTAGTGATTTTAGTAAACAGCAGGATTAAAATGCTGTAGGCACGGGGACGGATGACGGGCGTTGCATGGATGAGAGAAACTCATGTAACAATCATAGCAGGGCATTTGCAGATAATAATAAAACGGTGTCCAAGTACAAAGCAATCAATAGGCATGTGTTCCATATATAGTCGTGCGTGCTCGCAATGAGAAACTTGCACAACATCTTTTGTCCTACCAGCCGGTGGCAGCCGGGCCTCAAGGGAAACTACTGGATATTAAGGTACTCCTTTTAATAGAGTATCGGAGCAAAGCATTAACACTCCGTGAACACATGTGATCCTCACATCGCTACCATTCCCTCCGGTTGTCCCGATTTCTGTCACTTCGGGGCCATCGGTTCCGGACAGCGACATGTGTATACAACTTATAGGTAAGACCATAAACAATGAATATCATGATGAAACAATAACATGTTCAGATCTGAGATCATGGCACTCGGGCCCTAGTGACAAGCATTAAGCATAACAAGTTGCAACAATATCATCAAAGTACCAATTACGGACACTAGGCACTATGCCCTAACAATCTTATGCTATTACATGACCAATCTCATCCAATCCCTACCATCCCCTTCGGCCTACAGCGGGGGAATTACTCACACATGGATGGGGGAAACATGGCTGGTTGATGTAGAGGCGTTGGCGGTGATGGCGGCGATGATCTCCTCCAATTCCCCGTCCGGCGGAGTGCCGTAACGGAGACTTCTGGCTCCCGCGACGGAGTTTCGCGATGTGGCGGCGTTCTGGAGGGTTTCTGGCGACTTCGACTTCTCCCCGTGCGTTTTTAGGTCGAGGCCGATAAATAGTCCGAAGGAGGGCGTCGGAGGCCGGCCGAGGGGGCCATACCACAGGGCCGCGCGGGCCCCCCCTGGGCCGCGCCGCCCTATGGTGTGGGGCCCTCGGGCCTCCACCTGGTTTGTCCTTCTGGCTCCGTTAGTTCTCTGGGAAAATAGGGCCTTCTGCATAAATTCCGAGGATTTTCCCGAAAGTTGGATTTCTGCACAAAAACGAGACACTAGAACAGTTCTGCTGAAAACAGCGTTAGTCCGTGTTAGTTGCATCCAAAATACACAAATTAGAGGCAAAACAATAGCAAAAGTGTTCGGGAAAGTAGATACGTTTTGGACGTATCAACTCCCCCAAGCTTAGCTTATTGCTTGTCCTCAAGCAATTCAGTTAACAACTGAGCGATAAAAGAACTTTCACGAACACATTTGCTCATATGATGTATATATTCTCATGCTATGGCTAATACTTAAGCAATTCATAATGAGATACATGCAAATAAGATCATCTAACAGCTATGTCAATCATGGAGAGGTACCAACAATTAATAATAAGCATCATGAATCATGTATATAAGAAGGATTGCAATGTTCATAAGAGAGTATGATAAAGTGGTATCTCGCTTGCCTGTATTTGATTGGCAAAACATAAATGCCCGGGCACCTCTGGAGTTCATAGAAAGACTAGAAGTAGTGATTGTCAAAAGATAAATGCATCAAAGTTATACCACAATCAATCATATTTTGAGACAAGCATATTATACTAAGAATGACAGTTGTGCTCTCAAGATAGTGCTCAAAGAAATAATGGAGACACAACATAAAAGTAAAAGATTGACCCTTCGCAGAGGGAAGCAGGGATTAACATGCGCTAGAGCTTTTCATTTTTATAAAGACAGGAGTAAAATTATTTTGAGAGGTGTTTGTTGTTGTCAACGAATGGTAATGGGTACACCAACTACCTCGCCAACCGGACTTTCAAGAGCGGCTCCCATGAATTATTGCATATTTATTTGGCACTCCTTCCAACCTTTCTTTCACAAACCATGGCTAAGCTGAATCCTCGGGTGCCAACAATCTCATACCATGAAGGAGCGCCTTTTTATTTTATTTTTATTATGATGATGACACTCCCCCCAACCTTTGCTTACACAAGCCATGGCTAACCGAATCTTCGGGTGCCGTCCAACAATCACAAACCATGGAGGAGTGTCTATTTAAGTTAATTAATTCGGGACGGGAATCCCATTGCCGACTCTTTTTGCAAAATTATTGGATAAGCGGATGTGCCACTAGTCCATATGAGAGTCCGTCAAAAGTAAATGACAAGGTTGAAAGCTAAACACCACATACTTCCTCATGAGCTATGAAACATAAACACAAATTGAGAAACATTTTGAAGGTTTTAAAGGTAGCGCATGAGAATTTACTTGGAATGGTTTGAAATGCCATGCATAGGTATTTATGGTGGACACTCTGGAATAACTTGGTTTTCATGTGTTTGGAAGCACGAGCAGCGTTCCCGCTCAGTACAAGTGAAGGCTAGCAATAGACTAGGGAGCGACAAATCAAGAGAGCGATGCTTGTCATAATCATGCTTGCGGCAAAATAAATTAACGGAGGCATAAAAGTGATACAAGAACTCTGAAGCAATATAGATCATCGAGGCTTAATTGACTTTTTGTTCAGTCATATGCATGCGTGAGCATGTGCCAAGTCGATATGAATGAATTATTCAGAGGAGGATACCACAATGCCATACTTACTTATGAATAAAACAATGCAAGCAAACATCCATGACATGCTACTCATATTAATAGATTGGTGCTAAACATGAGAGATCATGAACTACTAGACTTTCTCAAATAACATATACCTCACATGAACCAACTAAGCATGCTCACATGGATGAGTATATGTACAAAAATGAAAACAAATAGAGTTCATACCAGCCTCTCACCACAATCCAATTGTCGTAGATCATTATTATTGCCTTTTCACTTGTGTAGCTTGGATAATATGAAATGAAAACCACGCTCCAGCCACCGAAGACCATTGAACTCATAAAGAACTTTACAAACCAAAGAAGAACAGCAAATATTTTTGGTGTTTTCGAATTTGAGAACAAGAACAAAAGGAAACAAACAAACAAAGCAAAATCTTTTTGGGTTTTCTTATAGCAAACTAGCAATAGCAAATAAAGTGAAACAAATGCAAGAAACCAAAGCAAACAAATGGTGAAGAGAAACAACAGAAATGTTTTTGGTCTTTTTGTGTTTTGGGGAAGAAACAAAGCAAAAACAAGAAATAGCAAACTAAAAGAAACACAGAAAAGCGAGATGGCAGAAATCTGCCAAAACCTGACAGCAGTACAGAAATCGATTTTAACAAAAATCTTACGTTGCTCAGCTCGAAAAGTGTTCAACTAATGAAAGTTAGATAAAAACCTGGGGAACCTGCACAAAAATTGGCAGCTCAAAATGACGCTCTGGCTATTTTTGAGAATTTTTACGGTAACATTCCAGAATCTGTTTTCAGGCAGCACTTCCCCAAATATCATCTTCCTCTCATTAGAAAACCACTCAAACAAACAAAACAAGTATGTACAAGTATCCAGCAACCATAATATGCAAAGAATGAGTGATGCCGGTATACCTCCCCCCAAGCTTAGGCTTTTGGCCTAAGTGGAGTTCAATCCCATCGATCCCATGAGGTAGTGTCTCCGTAGTATGACGAAGATGGATCGTATTCCGGGTATGTGCTAGAAGAAGCACCCGGATACGTGACGGTGTGGTCGTAGGAGGCCCCGGCATCCTCGGAGTCATGTTGCTGGTGGAAGTCTTTTATCTTCAAATGTTCATCCACTTCCTCCTTAGTGCACGACCATGATTGCCTGTCAATACTGAACAAACCTGGTTGGGAAAGAGGAATTTCTTTCTCATCCCCGTCAGAAAACAACATTCTATAAACCATATTATCTAAAGTAGAATCAGTGGTAACAAAATGATGACTCTTCATAGCAGTAATATCGAGTCTCCTAGGGGCCAATGGCACATCATTAGGATCAATAGGAAGACTTAGATATGTTAAAACGCGCAGTGCGATAGTTCCTCCAAAAATAGGCCCCCTGGTAGTCAGGCGACGAGCAATAAGAGCACCAAGGTGATAAGATGTCTGACCAGTAAGTGCAATATTCAAGAAAGCAAGATGGTAACTAGAAATGTTGCTAGTGTTCTCCCTACCAAGAATGCTAGTAGCAATGTAGTATGCAAAATACTTAATGGCGGGGAGTTGAATGTTCCTTATCTTGCCCCGCTGAATGGTGCGACAATCATCATCGGTGATCCCTCGGTAGAGCTCCAACAAGTCCCGGGGGTTGTCATCAATCCTACTTGCTGTACCTACAGGGGCAATATCCAATGCACGACAAAAATCCTCCAATTTCATAGTAACAGGATTACCATAGATCCTGAATGCAACCGTCGGCTCATATTGTTTGTTGTTGAACTGGAAACTCTCGACGAAGATCTTGGTGAGCATGTAGTATTGCTCCCTTTCATCTCCCACATAGGTGGTTAACCCTGCCCTGTTGACAAGGGCGAAGAAATCCTCCAATATCCATGCATTCCTAAGAAAATCATAGCATGGAAAAGACGAAGCATTAGGAGCCCCGTTGTCCTCTTCGGGCGCGAAGCTAGGCGCGATGATGGCTTCATTGTATGATCGCCTAATCCGGGTGGCGGCCCTAGAAGGCCTCCCGGTGCTGGTTGTCCCTTTCTTGAACAACTCTCCAAAGTTGAACTTCTTCATAGCTTCTCTGAAATTTTCAACAAGTGATATAAAATTTGGTTTGGTGACATATAATTGAGGGAAACTACCATAGGAACTTGCTAGAGTACTAATCATGCATCAAAACTAATTTCTACCACTTAGAACAAGCATGCAAGCTCACTAAACATGTTACCTACAGCAGCAAAATATTCAAGATATACTCAACCAAACAAAATTCTACTTGGATGGGTGGAGGAGTCACATACCAAGGAGCAAATGTGCCAAATTTCAGCAAGAAATCTGGCTGAGCAAAGAGATCGAGAAATCTGGAGCTCTGGAGCAAAAATGCGAGAGAGAGGAACTTGGTACGAGTTTTTTCGGGAGAGAGAAGGTGCTGGGAGAAAGAGATGACAGAGTGGGGCAAAGGGGGGCCCACACCACATGGTGGCGCGGCCACCTCCTTGGCCGCGCCGGCCTGTGGTTTGGCGCCCTCTGGTGCCCCACAGGTCATCCTCTGGTGCTCCCAGGTGCCTCGTCGAAAAATAGGACCAACGGTATAATTTTTGTGAATTTGTGAAAACTTTGAAAAATGCACATTTCTAGGTATTTAATTTATTATTACTGGCCAGGAAAAATTTTGAAATCTTCGATTAACTAAGGAACTTTGCAAATTAAAAATGCTACAGCAACTAGAGCAAGTGGAGGAAGAAAGAGATGTTGTTTACCGCCTCTATGCATATAAAAAGTATTTGTTAACAAGGTTGATCAAGTCTTGCCACCAAATAACTTTTACGTAGCATAAGAAGAAATAAACCTCAAATCAATCATGTTACCTTGAATTGTATTGATATGGATCCAATCACAAGAGTTTGATATTCTTCCTTAGGCTCATATATAGGACAATCAATAGTTCCCACTTTGATAGTTCTCACATTAGAAATAGTATTAACTCCACACGCTTTCTCAATCCTCTTGGGAAAATAAACGGTATGCTCCCTATCATCAACATTGAAAGTAACCTTTCCCTTATTGCAATCAATAACAGCCCCTGTGGTGTTAAGAAAAGGTCTCCCAAGAATAATAGACATATTATCATCTTCAGGCATTTCCAACACAACAAAATCAGTTAATATCAAGCAGTTAGTAGTAACTTGAACAGGAACATTCTCACATATACCAACAGGAATAGCAGTAGATTTATCAGCCATTTGCAAAGATATATCAGTAGGTATCAACTTATCTAAGTAAAGTCTCTTATAAAGAGAAAAAGGCATAACACTAACACCGGCTCCCAAGTCACATAGAGCAGTTTTAACATAATTATTCTTAATAGAACAAGAAATAGTAGGTATACCTGGGTCGCCCAACTTCTTTGGAACTTTGCCATTGAAAGAGTAATTAGCAAGCATAGTGGAAATTTCCTCATTGGGGATTTTCCTTTTGTTAGTAACAATATCTTTCATATACTTTGAATAAGGTGGCAATTTAATAGCATCAGTCAAAGGGATTTGCAAGAATAAAGGTTTCATCCAATCGCAAAATTTATTATAGTGTTCTTCTTCCTTTGATTTTAGTTTCTTAGCAGGAAAAGGCATTTGCTTTTGCACCCAAGGTTCTCTTTCATTACCATGTTTCTCAGCAATAAAATCTTCTTTAGTGTACTTTTTGTTTTTAGCATGCTTTTCAGGTTCTTCTTCTACCTCTTCTTTATCAGGAGCATCATTCTTATCATTATCTTTATCATGTTCATTACCACTTTCAGTTTCAGCATCAGAAATAGAAATACTATTAGGATCATTAACAGGTTCAGAGGATTCTACAACATTTTTATGTTTCTTCTTCTTTTTCTTCTTAGAATGAGCACTAGGTTCAATGCGTTGAGAATCTTGTTCAATTATTTTGGGATGCCCTTCAGGATATAGAGGATCCTGGGTAGAGACACCACCTCTAGTTGTTACTTCATAAGCATGTTTCTCTTTAGAATTATTCCCTAACAAGTCATTTTGCACTTTAGTGAGTTGATCAATTTGAGTTTGAATCATATGGAAATGTTTAACAAGCATCTTAACATCATTGGAGGTTCTTTCCACAATATCATGCAATTCACTAATAGCTCGAGAATTTTCCATTAAATGATTCTCTACTCTCATATTAAAATTTTCTTGCTTAACAATATAATTATCAAACTCATCTAAGCATTGTGCAGGAGGTTTCGAATACGGAATATCTTCCCTAGTAAAGCGTTGAAGGGAGTTTATCTCAATCATGGATGAAGGGGGAATTATCTCACATATATCTTCTATAGGAGGTAGATTCTTCACATCTTCAGATTTAATACCTTTCTCCTTGAGAGACTTCTTGGCTTCCCTCATATCTTCATCATTCAATTTAATTAAACCCCTCTTCTTCAATATTGGCGTTGGAGTTGGTTCAGGCGTAGTCCAATCATCATGATTCCAGCTTATTTTAGCCAATAATTCTTCAAATATTGCCCTGAGTTCTTTTCCTGAAAACACAACCAGCACAACTATCCAGGTATGCCCTAGACTCAATGGTTAGTCCACTATAAAATATATCAAGTAAATCATGCTTTTCCAAATCATGGTCAGGCTGAGCTCTAATAAGAGAGCAAAATCTCGCCCAAGCCTCAGGCAATTTCTCTTCATCTCCCTGGTCAAAATTATAAATTCTCTGCAAAGCAATATGTTGAGAACTAGCAGGGAAGTATTTGCGGAAGAAGACATCAAGCAATTCTTTTGGACTTTTAATAGAATTAGGTGGCAAATTATTATACCAAGTTTTAGCGTCATCCTTTAATGAGAATGGAAAAATTTTAGCAACAAAGTAAGTACGCATCTTGACATCATCAGAAAACAAGCTACTTAGAGTAGATAACTCAGTCATGTGTTCAACAGCACTTTCTTTTTCAGTACCACAAAAGGGGGTTTTCTCAACGATAGCTATATGAGATAGATCAAGAGAAAAATCATAATCTTTATCCTTAATGTTTATAGGAGATGTGGCAAACTTAGGATCAGGAGACAGTTTATATCTAACAGCATGTTCTGCAAGCAACTTTTTAATTTTTCTTGCATCAGTAGTAGCATTGCATTTTTCAATAAAATCATCATTAAGCTCCACATAATCTTCATCAGGATCATCACTAAAATAATCAAGTTCAGGTGAATTAACAGGTGTAGTAGCATTAGGAGTTTCAGTATTTTCTATTTGTCTAGACCTAGCAATTGTAGCATCTAGAAAGGATCCCAATGAACCACTATCATCAAGCACAGCAGAAACATTATCAATATTATGAGAGTTTTCAGATTCAGCAGAAGTACCCGCATGTGAAGCATGCGGCGGTGAAACAAGTTTATCAATCACAGATGGTGAATCAAGAGCAGCAGAGGTATTCAGCATTGTACCTTTTCTTGTAGTGGATGGTAATATGGCGATCTTAGTATCGCGAGGTTTACCCATGATGGAGAATTTGCAGCGAACAATATTAATCCAAGTGAACTTCCAAATAAAGCTATGCTCCCCGACAACGGCGCCAGAAAATAGTCTTGATGACCCACAAGTATAGGGGATCGCAACAGTCTTCGAGGAAGTAAAACCCAATTTATTGATTCGACACAAGGGGAGACAAAGAACACTTGGAAGCCTTAACAGCGGAGTTGTCAATTCAGCTGCACTGGAAACAGACTTGCTCGCAAGAGTTTATCGATAGTAACAGTTTTATAGCGATGTGATAGTGAAATAACAGCAGCGAGTAACAAAGACAGCAGTAGTGATTTTAGTAAACAGCAGGATTAAAATGCTGTAGGCACGGGGACGGATGACGGGCGTTGCATGGATGAGAGAAACTCATGTAACAATCATAGCAGGGCATTTGCAGATAATAATAAAACGGTGTCCAAGTACAAAGCAATCAATAGGCATGTGTTCCATATATAGTCGTGCGTGCTCGCAATGAGAAACTTGCACAACATCTTTTGTCCTACCAGCCGGTGGCAGCCGGGCCTCAAGGGAAACTACTGGATATTAAGGTACTCCTTTTAATAGAGTACCGGAGCAAAGCATTAACACTCCGTGAACACATGTGATCCTCACATCGCTACCATTCCCTCCGGTTGTCCCGATTTCTGTCACTTCGGGGCCATCGGTTCCGGACAGCGACATGTGTATACAACTTATAGGTAAGACCATAAACAATGAATATCATGATGAAACAATAACATGTTCAGATCTGAGATCATGGCACTCGGGCCCTAGTGACAAGCATTAAGCATAACAAGTTGCAACAATATCATCAAAGTACCAATTACGGACACTAGGCACTATGCCCTAACAATCTTATGCTATTACATGACCAATCTCATCCAATCCCTACCATCCCCTTCGGCCTACAGCGGGGGAATTACTCACACATGGATGGGGGAAACATGGCTGGTTGATGTAGAGGCGTTGGCGGTGATGGCGGCGATGATCTCCTCCAATTCCCCGTCCCGGCGGAGTGCCAGAACGGAGACTTCTGGCTCCCGCGACGGAGTTTCGCGATGTGGCGGCGTTCTGGAGGTTTTCTGGCGACTTCGACTTCTCCCCGTGCGTTTTTAGGTCGAGGCCGATAAATAGTCCGAAGGAGGGCGTCGGAGGCCGGCCGAGGGGGCCACACCACAGGGCCGCGCGGGCCCCCCCTGGGCCGCGCCGCCCTATGGTGTGGGGCCCTCGGGCCTCCACCTGGTTTGTCCTTCTGGCTCCGTCAGTTCTCTGGGAAAATAGGGCCTTCTGCATAAATTCCGAGGATTTTCCCGAAAGTTGGATTTCTGCACAAAAACGAGACACCAGAGCAGTTCTGCTGAAAACAGCGTTAGTCCGTGTTAGTTGCATCCAAAATACACAAATTAGAGGCAAAACAATAGCAAAAGTGTTCGGGAAAGTAGATACGTTTTGGACGTATCAGTAGCACTCAAGCAATTTACTTTGGAATGGTGGAGAAATACCATGTAGTAGGTAGGTATGGTGGACACAAATGGCATAGTGGTTGGCTCAAGGATTTTGGATGCATGAGAAGTATTCCCTCTCGATACAAGGTTTAGGCTAGCAAGGTTATTTGAAACAAACACAAGGATGAACCAGTGCAGCAAGACTCACATAAAGGACATATTGTAAACATTATAAGACTCTACACCGTCTTCCTTGTTGTTCAAACTCAATACTAGAAATTATCTAGACCTTAGAGAGACCAATTATGCAAACCAAATTTAGCAAGCTCTATATATTTCTTCATTAATAGGTGCAAAGTTTATGATGCAAGAGCTTAAACATGAGCACAACAATTGCCAAGTATCAAGTTATTCAAGACATCATACCAATTACTACATGTAGCATTTTCCGTTTCCAACCATATAACAATTAACGAAGCAGTTTCAACCTTCGCCATGAACATTAAAAGCTAAGAACACATGTGTTCATACGAACCAGCGGAGCGTGTCTCTCTCCCACACAAGCATTTATTCAAACAAAAACAAAAATAGAAACAAATAGACGCTCCAAATAAAGTACATAAGATGTGACCGAATAAAAATATAGTTTCAAGAGAAGGAACCTGATAATTTGTCGATGAAGAAGGGGATGCCTTGGGCATCCCCAAGCTTAGATGCTTGAGTCTTCTTGAATTATGCAGGGATGAACCACCGGGGCATCCCCAAGCTTAGACTTTTCACTCTTCTTGATCACAGTATATCATCCTCCTCTCTTGACCCTTGAAAACTTCCTCCACACCAAACTCGAAACAAACTCATTAGAGGGTTAGTGCATAATCAAAAACTCACATGTTCAGAGGTGAAACAATCATTCTTAACACTTCTGGACATTGCTCAAAGCTACTGGAAGTCAATGGAACAAAGAAATCCATCCCACATAGCAAAAGAGGCAATGCGAAATAAAAGGCAGAATCTGTCAAAACTGAACAGTCCGTAAAGACGAATTTTATTGAGCCACCAGACTTGCTCAAATGAAAATGCCCAAATTGAATGAAAGTTGCGTACATATCTGAGGATCACTCACGTAAATTGGCATAATTTTCTGGGTTACCTACAGAGAATTTTGCCCAGATTCGTGACAGCAAAGAAATCTGTTTCTGCGCAGTAATCCAAATCTAGTATGAACCTTACTATCAAAGACTTTACTTCGCACAACAATGCAATAAAATAAGATAAGGAGAGGTTGCTACAGTAGTAAACAACTTCCAAGACACAAATATAAAACAAATTACTGTAGCAAAATAACACATGGGTTATCTCCCAAGAAGTTCTTTCTTTATAGCCATTAAGATGGGCTCAGCAGTTTTAATGATGCACTCGCAAGAAATAGTAGTTGAAGCAAAAGAGAGCATCAAGAAGCAAATTCAAAACACATTTAAGTCTAACATGCTTCCTATGAAAAGGAATCTTGTACACAAATAAATTCTTGAAGAGCAAAGTGACAAGATCAGGAAGATAAAACAAGTGTAGTTTCAAAAATTTCAGCACATAGAGAGGTGTTTTAGTAACATGAAAATTTCTACAACCATATTTTCCTCTCTCATAATAACTTTCAGTAGCATCATGAGCAAACTCAACAATATAACTATCACATAAAGCATTCTTATCATGAGTCTCATGCATAAAATTATTACTCTCCACATAAGCATAATCAATTTTATTAGTTGTAGTGGGAGCAAATTCAACAAAGTAGCTATCATTACTATTCTCATCAAGTGTAGGAGGCATATCGTAATCATAATCAAATTTATCCTCCATGACAGGTGGTACTAAAAGATTACTATCATTATAATCATCATAAATAGGAGGCAAAGTATCATCAAAGTAAATTTTCTCCTTCATGCCCGGGGGACTAAAAAGATCATGCTCATCAAAACCAGCTTCCCCAAGCTTAGAATTTTCCATAGCATTAGCAACAATAGTGTTCAAAGCATTCATATTAATAACATTCCCATTAGCATGCATATAAAGTTCCATGGGTTTTTTAATTCTTTCTTCAAACACATCATGTCCTAATTCAAGATAAAGTTCATAAAGATCTCTCATATTTTTGTTGTTTTCCATTATGCCTAACTAGTGTAAACAAGAAACAAAAAGATGCAATTGCAGGATCTAAAGGAAATAGCTTCGAGCACAAACACAATGGCGCCAGAAAAGTACTGTTACCTGGAACCGAGGTATGAGTGCCTTTTACCTTTCCTCCCCAGCAACGGCGCCAGAAAAGTGCTTGATGTCTACGGGTGCTTCTATTCTTGTAGACAGTGTTGGGCCTCCAAGAGCAGAGGTTTGTAGAACAGCAACAAGTTTCCCTTAAGTGGATCACCCAAGGTTTATCGAACTCAGTGAGGAAGAGGTCAAAGATATCCCTCTCATGCAACCCTGCAACCACAAAGCAAGAAGTCTATTGTGTCCCCAACACACCTAATAGGTGCACTAGTTCGGCGAAGAGATAGTGAAATACAGGTGGTATCACTACAAGAAATCTGCCATAATATGACGTTTTTTTTATGACTGGAAATCAAAATGTCATAACTTTATGACGTTCCTACCTTTGACCGTCCTTGGCCACTCGGGGGGGGGGCAAAACCCTAGAAAATCGTGACGTTATTGGGCAAAAACGTCATTGGCAATTTAGGTCAAAACGTCATTAGCAGGCCAAAAAAAATCTAGCCAATCAGAAGCCACGAAACAACCTACAAAGGATCAGCCCCAGATTTAGATCTCAACCGTCCAATGAATCCAACGCACCAAACATGAACCGAAATTGCTGCGCTGGATTTTCCCATTAGCGCCTAAAAATTTTGGGCACGCGCGCCACGACCAGTCCAAACCACTCCAACAAAACTGACCCAGACCGCCCCGCCAGCCAGAAACCCTAGCCATTTCCCTTCCTCCACTCTGGCCTAGATCCCGGCCAACTCCGGCCCCCGAACCGCCTCCCCCCGCGTGCTCTCCTCCCCCGCCCGCACAACAGCAGAAAGTTCCGCGAATCCCCACGCACGCGCGCGCGCCCGGTGACTGCCGGATCGGATCGGAGATGTGGGAGGCGGTGGCGCTCACGCTGGCCGGCGCCGCCGGCAACAGCATCGCGCGGTGGTGCTCCAGAAGAAGGGCACGCTCATCCTCCCTCCCCTCTCCTTCAAGCTCAAGGCACCCTCCCTCCCTCCCTCTCCCCTCCCTCCCCTTCCCCGGATCGCCGATGCCGCCGTTTATCTTCTCACTGTTTATTACGCTCTGCTGCGCGCGCAGGTGATACGGCGGTACGCGCTCAACAGGCTCTGGATCAGCGGCTTCCTCCTCGACATGTGCGGGGCCGCGCTCAACCGCGCTCAAACGCGGCCTGCATCGGCGCGCTCGCCTGCGGCCGCGCCAGCTTCTCCTACCACCGCCTCCCCGAGCCGCGCCTCCGCCTCGTCATCCGCAAACTCGACGACTCCTACTTCGGTACCAAACCCCTGTCGGCCCCTTCCGTTTAATTCCCCTGAAATGTCTGGGTGGTTGGGTTTTTGCCCTCGATTGAAAATCCTGACGCGACATGGGGATTTCGAGTCTTCTGACGTTGTGTGCATTGCTGCTGAAATCGTGTAGATGTGCAAATCGCGAGGTCCGCCGCTGTGTGGGAGCTCAAGGCAGCAATCGAAGGCTTCTTCATCGGCCTCTACGATGACATGGCTAACGCTATCACCTGGTAAGGCACCTACACATATACAACATATGTAGATGCGATGATGGATTATGCGATTTGCCAAGTTATTTGCTTTTCAATTGCGCTGCGATGTGATCTGGAGAATTCAAATAATTTGACTATTTTTTCTGTCACAAATAGCGAAGAAACGGGCAATTTAGATTGAAATCGACTCTGAATATGGTGGGAACTTAATATTTAAGGTTCCTGATTTACTTGTTGTAGGCGGCACGTCTGGAGCCACTTCTGCTTGTGCTTCAAGGACGAAAAACTGACGGATGACAAGGCAACATTGCGCGTGTTTGGTATAAAAGATGGCGATGAGGTCTGTGCACTTTTCTGCTCTGTGATTTGCTGTATGTGCATGTTATTAGTTCTGCTTTGTTTCATAAGATCAGTAAAGATATTTGTAATCCTGGTTATGCAACTATGGCATGCTAATGTTGGTTGATTGTTCATTTACTCGTTGTTCATATATCACATATGCCCCTAATATTAGGCAATTTTAACATATTTTTTCCCATATTTGTTTGTCGTACATGTGCTGATATCTTTAGTACATGTAAGTTGATGAATACTAGGTTTAAGTCCAGCTATCTCTTATCATATTGATTTCTGTTGTTTGGATACATTATGCAAGAAGCTCAAGAGAAAGAAAGAAATACGAATTGTTCTGTATGAACTTTTGGAGTTCATTAGAAGCTTGTGCTTCCCTGTCAATAGGTTGCAATAACCGTGTTCATCTTTTCTTGTAGTTTATTTGAAAGATTTCTTCTAATTGCAGAATTGGTCAGCTAGTGGGCTACTTGAGAAAATGAAGGGACTTTCTGAAAGAAGGAAGCTGGAAGATTAGACAATTGGCCCAGTCCTTACTGTGAGTGACCATCTTTATTGATTAATCTGTTATCATGTACTATTTTAGTAGATCTATTGTCATGCTGTTGTTTTTGGTAGCATTTGTTCAAAACTTGAGCTGAGCTATAAAGAGCCAGCTAACAGCAATTGTTTCCTGATACTTTGGTAGTTGTGATAATCCAAACACCCAGTAGTTTGTCAAATAAGAAAACTGAATTTACATCAAATAAGATGAACAAGAAAGGAACTTGTCTTTGCACAGTATAATATGTATGTAGAAAAGAACATGTACTCATTTAACACCTACTAATTTGTTCTAAACTGTTGGTGCGGTTGCCCAACTGGATGACAGTACAGTAAGTTTCAGGAATGAATGCAAGTCGATCAGTACCATCTAACAATTTATTCTAACTTAATTGGATGTTCCCTCTGTATTCATGTCGAAGCATATGAACTAGAATGGGACGATGGATCAACATGACGCCTTGACCCATGCCACTTGCGTCCTAGTTTATCGTTTGGTTTCAAGTTTCAACACAGAATGAATTTATCACCCTTTTCTGCTCATTCAGGTTACAATGCCGAGGAAGTGTCAAAGGCAGCTGCACATGCAAAGAAGAAATCCAAAATTCTGAAGCCAATCGCAAGGCAAGACCCTCCGATCATCCACGAGAACAGGAGGGGGCGATTCCCTGCTGAACTCTCTTGTATATGAATCTGTTGTTGTCAGTGTCTTTCTTGTATATATATCTGATTTGTGAAAATATTGTAATATATTCAGTTACTGCTCTTATATGGATGATTTCATCATGTGTTGATGTTTATATATTGTCTAATCTTGGTAATATAAACCTGACCAACCCAAGAATAAATGGATCGTAAAAGGCTAAGGCCCAAATAGAGAAAGGCTGTAAAAATGGTGAGGCCCAAAATAGAAAAAGGGTGCAAAACGGCTAAGGCCCAAAACAGAAATGGACCAAAACAAGGGCCAATGCTTATGGTAAAAGGCTGGAATTATTGGGCTCGGCCCATGTAGAATACAGAATTGGACCGGGCTGATTTTGAATTAAGACGTTTTGGTTTCGTCATAATTTTGCCACGTCGGATTGCCACGCTGGACTCGGGGGCAGGTGCCCATGACGTTTTGGGAACGTCATGCCGTCAGTGACATTTTAAAACGTCACAAAGCTCTACGACGTTTTCAAGTGGAATGTCTTAAGCAGTCACTGCTGACTCCCAGCTTTCGACGTTTTGAAAAGCGTCACCGTAACGTCACATGTAGCCATTATTGACGTTTCAGTGACACCTCTATTTTGTCAACTTATGGCAGATTTCTTGTAGTGTATGAATATATATGAGCAGTAGCAATGGCACCAGAAAAGTGCTTGTTGGCGTGTAGTTGATGGTGGTAATATTGCGGACAGTACAGATGCAGTAGAACAGTAAACAAACAGCGATAGCAGTATTTGCGAACAAGGCCTAGGGATTATACTTTCACTAGTGGACACTCTCAACATTGATCACATAACAGAATAGATAAATAGATGCTAGACTCTACACCCTCTTGTTGGATGATGAACACCATTGCGTAGGATTACACGAACCCTCAATGCCGGAGTTAACAAGCTCCACAATATTCAATGTTCATATTTAAATAACCTTAGAGTGCAAGATAGATCAACATAACCAAATAGATCACATCAATACCATCATAGTAATAGTTAACTTCATAATCTACAAGAGATCACAATCATAAACTACGCCAAGTACTACATGATGCACACACTGTCCACTTTACATCATGCAGGAGGAATAGAGTACTTTAATAACATCACTAGAGTAGCACATAGATGAATTGTGATACAAAACTCATATGAATCTCAATCATGTAAGGCAGCTCATGAGATCATTGTATTGAGGTACATAGGAGAGAGATTAACCACATAGCTACCGGTACAGCCCCGAGCCTCGATGGAGAACTACTCCCTCCTCATGGGAGACAACAGCGTTGATGGAGATGGCGGTGGTGTCGATGGAGAAGCCTTCCGGGGGCACTTCCCCGTCCCGGCGGCATGCCGGAACAGAGACTTCTGTCCCCCAGATCTTGGCTTCGCGATGGCGGCGGCTCTGGATGGATTCTCGTACCGTGGCTTTTTCGTCTCGAGGTTTTAGGTCTGGGACCTTTATATAGGCGAAGAGGAGGAGTCAAAGGGGCGACGAGGCGGTGAGGGGGTATGGCGGCGCGGCCAGGGCCTGGGCCGCGCCGGCCACCCTCCTGGGGCCCCTGTGGCCCACCTCTGGTCCTTCCCGGGTGTTCTGGAAGCTTCGTGTAAAAATAGGATGCTGGGCGTTGATTTCGTCCGATTCCGAGAATATTTCCTTACTAGGATTTCTGAAACCAAAAACAGCAGAAAACAGCAACTGGCCTTTCGGCATCTCGTCAATAGGTTAGTTCCGGAAAAAGCATAAATATGACATAAAGTGTGCATAAAACATGTAGATATCATCAATAATGTGGCATGGAACATAAGAAATTATCGATACGTCGGAGACGTATCAGTGGCGTGGCGCCGTCTCTAACGTCGGTTTGCTACTTTTATCCGTATCAACAGATACGAAGAAAAATCCTAACGGACGCGTTAGGTACCCGATAAATATGACTGGGACTCGACAGAATGGTAAGACCTTAAGCGGCACCTGTCGAAGTTTACACCAGTATCCCGAGATCATGTCCAGGGACGTGATCTTGAAGTAGGTTTTTGCGGATTGCCACTAGAGCAGTTAACTAGTACCCGATCCGTCAGATGAACTAGCCCCAACTACCATTATCCCTGTGCAATATAGAAATTCATATAAAGAAATGTAGAGAAGTTTTAAGTTGTCGAGTAAAAATAAACAGTGGAGATTTTCCCTGACTCTACGATTCAAGCAAAATCTCGGGGGCTACTGACATAGGCATCCCCAATGGGCCTGCCGAAGATAGTACCCGGGGTTTACTGAAGGCCCACTACTCGAAGAATAAGAAGATTCGGAAGCCCAGGATATTGTTAAGAAAAGTTAGAGTTGTAATAGGAAGCATTACTTGTAATCTTGCGGGATGAGTTAGAAACCTTCTCGGACTCTGTAACTTGTACAACACGAATCCCTCGGCTCCACCTCCTATATAAGGGGGAGTCGAGGGACAAAGAAAGCATCGAATCATTGTCTCTCAAACCCTAGTTTTCATAATCGTCGAGTACTTTTCGGCTGAAACCTTCGAGATCTACTTGCCCTCTGACAAGGTATTAACTTGTCAATGTCTATGGATTGTAGACTAGGGTTTAGTTGGAAGTAGAGGGCAAGTAGATCTCGAAGGTTTCAGCCGAAAAGTACTCGACGATTATGAAACTAGGGTTTGTAAACAATGATTCGATGATTTCTTCGTCCCTCGACTCCCCCTTATATAGGAGGCGGAGCCGAGGGATTCGTGCCGTACAAGTTACAGAATTCGGGAAGGTTTCTAACTCATCCCGTAAGATTACAAATAACACTTCCTATTACAACTCTAGTCTTCCTTAATAATATCTTGGGCTCCCGAATCTTCTTATTCTTCGGGTAATGGGCCTTCAGTAAACCCCGGGTACTATCTTCGGCAGGCCTATTTGGGATGCCTATGTCAGTAGCCCCCGAGATTTTGCTTGAATCGCAGACCTAAAACTTCAACTTTTCTATATTTCTTCTCATAAACTTCTATATTGTACAGGGATAATGGTAGTTGGGGCTAGTTCATCTGACGGATCAGGTACTAGTTAACTGCTCTAGTGGCAATCCGCAAAAACCTACTTCAAGATCACGTCCCTGGACATGATCTCGGGATACTGGTGCAAACTTCGACAGGTGCCGCTTAAGGTCTTACCATTCTGTCAAGTCCCAGTAAAATTTATCGGGTACCTAACGCGTCCGTTAGGATTTTTCTTCGTATCTGTTGATACGGATAAAAGTAGCAGAGCGCAGTCTTCGGCGATGCCACGCCCAACAGAATGGATCTGGGGTCTTACCTTCGCAAATTTGCAGCATTCAGAAATTGATCGCAACTTTGGCATTCTGAGAATATATTGTCGAGTGCTTATTCGGCTGTTGGAATGGCACATTTTATCGAGTCAAAGATGACTTATATCAATCTCCCGATGGGAGTATATGCAGAGTTATTTATAACTCGAAATATACTCTTTTTGCTCTGCGGTCTTTCTTTTTTCTCTTTCATTCTTTTCTCTCTTTTTTTTCCTTTTTTTTTATGATTTCATCGGGCACGCGAGCAGCGTTCCCGATGGGAGTAGCCCCCGAGGCTACAGCCAAGGACTTGTACTTGGTTGTAGGCTCCACGCCTTATGCCACTATATTTTCTTTTTATCTCCTGAAGTTTTATAATTCCTCGGGTGCGCGAACAGCGCTCCCGATGGGAGTAGCCCCCGAGGCTATGAGCAAATATTTGTATTTGATCATAGGCTCACGCCATTTCTATTTTGTATTTCTGGATCTTTTTCTTTTTTCCAAAGTAGCCCCCGAGCATTTGATCAAAAACTTGTATTTGATCAAAGGCTCAGCATTATTTTCCCATGTCGCCTTTTATGAAGCTGTTGAGTCGAATTTTTTCTTCTGCCAAGGTGACGTTATTGCTGACGATAGCCACGATTGCCAGTCAAAAAATTTGCAACAAGTCTTCTCCCACTCCCTTGCGGGCCCAATTGATCCACTATCTTGACACGTCGTGCGAGTGGGGGACACACGTCCTCCGCTTTTTCTGGCGCACGCACCGTAACTTCTCCAATGTGAAAATACTTTTTTACCCTTGTTTCCACGTGGCTATCATCTGCCTCACACTCTTCCCATCCAACGGTCCGCCGCTTCACCGCACCTCTATATAAACACTCCTTCTTCCTCCTCGAGCACTTCCGCTCGCGCCGTTCTCCTACTCTCATCTGTGAATTCTCCTCCTGCGACCCACAGCCTCCTAAGCTCCTCGCCTCCAAGCTGCAAACCCTGCGCCATTGTTGATGCCACCGCGGTGGTTGACAAGGCACAGTATGCCGGAATCCTCCATGGCCGCCGTGGATCTGGGGGCGGCGGAGTGGGAAAGATCGAAGATTTCCACCCAGGACATCAACATGCTGAAATAACTGGGGATCAGCAAGAAACCCAAAGCGCTGTGCTTCCCCAGTGAGGAGAGCTACCCAACCCCTCCAATGGGGTATCGGGTAAGTTTTGTCGACCACCTCATCCGCGGTCTTTCCGCCCCCATTCATCCTTTTCTCCGCGGACTGCTCTTTATTTATGGTCTGCAACTCCACCACCTCACACCAAATTCAATCCTCCATATCTCCATTTTCATCACCCTTTGCGAGGCCTTCCTTGGCGTCCAGCCTAACTGGGCGCTGTGGAAGCGCATTTTCTTCTGCCGCCGTAATGGCTCGCCCAATGTCGCCTATAATATAGGCGGCGTTGTAATTTCTGTTCGTCCCACTGTCGACTACTTCGACGTCAAACTCCCTGACTCAGTTCAAGGGTGGCGCAAGAAGTGGTTGTACATTCAGGAGGAGAACCATGGATGTGCTGAAGACAACATCCCTCCTTTTGATGGCGCCGAAAAAATCCTTCGCCGCCGCTCCTGGGACGCAGAGGCTACCGAAGAAGAAAAGGCGTCGACAGAAACCTTGATGGCTCGCATCCACGAGTTGCAAAATACTCGCGGCAAAGAGCTGTCGGGTATCCAAATCATGGCTTATTTTCTTAGGACTAGAGTGCAGCCGCTTCAGGCTCGCAAATACCCTCTCTGGAAATATGCTGGCGACAAGGACGCAGATCGGCTGTCGGTGGATTTGGAGGTCAAGGATTTAGAAAAACTTGTCCGAAAAATCTCGTCTCTCAGCAAAAAAGATCCTGTCCCTTCTTCTTGTCGTGTAAAACCATTCAGCGCCGCCAATCCACTTCCCAAGGTAATCTTTGTCGATTGTCTTGTTACTGCTTTACTATCTTTGTTGTAACTCCTTTTCTGATATCTTCCCCTGTTTTATTTTTATTTTGTACAGAACCATCCAAACCTTGTCTCGCTTCCTCCTCTTCCTGAAGGTGGGGAAGTCGAAGAAAGGGCCATTGTCACTGATGACAACCAAGAGGCCCCCTCTTTTGTGAATGAACCCGTGGATTCTCTAAAATCTGTGGGATCTTCTGAAAAAGATGGTGCCTCCGAAGGCACTGCGTCGGCACTGTCTCCTCCTCCTGTTGTTTCTCCAAAGAACAAAAGGAAGAGGAATGATGTCGAAGATTCCGGCACCTCCAAAGCCGAAGAAGTTGATCCTTCACGTCAGAAGGCAACTTATGATCCCTATCTTGAATCCCTCATCAGCTCGTAAGTCAACTTTTTTTTTTACTCGAAGTTTTTTTTGTCTTATCTTGCTTTTTATGCTGTCGATCTTTAATCACAGTGATGATGAGGAAGAAGTACCAACTCTTGATGTGGCTCCTCGAACGAGCACGTCACATACTTTAATTGTTTCGGAGACGCCAGTTGAGGGAGAAGAATCTTCGCCTCCTCAACAAAATGTCGTCACCACCACTCCTCCTTCAAGCCCTCTTGCTCCTTCACCAAAAAGGACAAGAGTGGAAACGATCGTCGATCCTACCCCTCAGTTGGGTAGCTCCTCTAATCCTCTCTTAGATGATGTAAGTTTTTGTTTTCTTGCCAGTTTCTATATTTCCTTTGTTTGCTTCCTTATGCCTTCATATTTTTCTCGTACCGATGTTTTCTTTCTTTGTTCTTCTTTGATAGCCTATGATCAAAGAGCTTGTTCGCATCGGATCCCAATTCATTGGGTACCGTGAGTATGCCAGCAAGACTGAAGGTAATAACTTTTTTGCTGCTCCTTGGTTATAACTTCTTGCTCCTGTTTTTGTCGCAATTTTGACGATTCTTTTCTATTTTGGCAGAGAAACTTGCAGAAGCCAACAAGCTTGTCGACACTCTTGCTCAAAAACTGGAGCAAAGTGAAACGGCTCGCAAGAAGGCTGAACTTGACGCTAGCCAAGCCAAAGCAGAGGCTGATGAAGCCAAGGCAAAAGCTGCTGGTGTCGAAAATCTGCAAAAGAGACTTGAGGATGCCGAAACTGCTTTAAACGAGCATAAGGCCGCGCAGGCTACTCGTGAAAAGGGAATCCTCAAGCGCTTGAACACGCAAAATCGACGCTTCCTCGGTAACTTTGTCGATCTCTTCTATTTTTCTTAGGACTTGCTTTTTTTTTTCTTTTTACTTGCTGTCGACCAACATATATTTTCTGTGGCAGGTCAAACAAACCAAGAGTTTGATCTTGAGAATCCCACCAATGATCCTCTCCTTGACGCGCTCTCTTATCTGGAATTTCATGGCCAAGAAGTTCGCGAAGGCGTGGTGAATGCTGACGCAGGATTGTCGAAGCTGTTCCCCTACTTCTTCCTGAAGAAAGAGGAGCCCAAGACTTTCCTTGCCCTTGCCAAGGACTTCAATCCACCGGAGGATCTTGGACTGAAGATGCGCCAGGAGAATATGAAGATTGCTGTCGAGAGCACCGTTGCCTTGGTTGCTGACAGCCAACAAACTGTTGACTGGATGAAGGTTGGCGACACCGAACAAATAGAGCAAACAAAATGGCGGTCATTGATCAAGGCAGCCAAGCCCAACACGAAGAAAATCCTGGCCTATCTCGGGATCAAGCCATCTACAACTCCTAGCTCATCAAGGCTGGAGGTCTAGTTGCATGCCTCTTTTTTTTCTTTTCTTTGCTTTCTCTGTTTCTTTTGCCCTTGTCGCCACTTTAGCTTTGGCGACAATTATCCTAGTAGTCCTTTTGGAGAACTTCTTTTGTAATGTCCATGTAAATTTTTTAGAAATCAATGAAATTCCTCCTGGCACTATCATTGATCCTGGGACTTTTCTTTTCCAGTTAATATTTGATAACTATTCGACCAATCCGTGATCTGCCGATGCTTCACCTGCTTCTTCCTTCTCGAAGAAAATGCTAGTCGATGATAACCCCCTCGAAGGTTCTTCAAGCAAACATTTGTCGGCAGATTTGCAAGAACTTCGACAACAACTTCAGTCCATGAAGAAACAAACTCTGGCAAAGATGGAACAATCTCGAAAAGCATCTGAAAAAGAGAAAATCGCTCTTCAACAAGCCAAAGAGGCTCTGGCTGCCAAGGATGCTGCTGTGTCGGAGGCTGAGAAAGCCACTACCCGAGAAAATAGCATGCTCGAGCTGATGTCTGAGGCTAGCACAGATATGCTAGGTATGTTTTTCCAACTTCGCACTGCCTCTTTTTTGCTTTACTGTGCCTCCCCTTAATTTTCTTGCCTTGTCGCTTAATAGGCTCGGTTCTTGATGCTGCCGCCGAAGACCAAAGAGTGAACGAGAGAACGAATCTTCTCGTCAACCTTTCCCTTAACCATGGGTGTCTGTTCTGGGCCACCCCTGAACGAACCCAGCAAATTGTCAGGTTCCAAGATCGTGCTTGCCAGGTGCGCGAATTTCTCAATTTTTGCACGACAACGTTAACCCTTGTTTACAAGACTTTATTTCCTCGAAATGAGGTTCCCAAAACCCTTCCTGGATTGCTGGAGACTTTTAGAGATGCCCCTCGCATCCATAATTTTGTGCGAGCTCAATTGACTGCCGGAGCAAGGTTCGCCATGATTATGATAAACATTTGCCATCAAAGTTGGACCTGACGAAGATTGTTGCTGATTGCCTGGCCAAGAAATCACGGCGAAAAAATCATATTGACACAATCAATGAGATGGTAACTCCTGTGGCCGAGTCGATGATGGATGAGCTTCTTCGGATGGATTCAGAATTCTTCGTCAAGGGGACTTATGCTGAACACAAAACAACCAGAGGCTTGTCCATAGATAGTATTTTAGGCCTCGATTGAGCTGTACTATCTTACAAGACATTGTGTCTGTATCTTTTTTGATTTCCTTTATTGTTTCCAAAGAAATTTGTTTTATATTGTAAAGTGTTCTATATTGTTGAAGCCCCCGAGCCTTTGGCTAGAGTTTATACTGTTTTGCCATCTCGAAATTTTTTCCTCTCATCGTAAGAAGATGTCTTTATTTTTCCATCGATAGGTTGCAAGCCCCCGAGTATCTTAGTGCCGAAGTTCTATATTTTTGTTGCGAGGTTTTTAGACCAAAGCAATAAGATTTTGACGAGTACACTATATTTATAATTGTTAGCTTCCGATGTTTATATTTGGCGAGGTATTAGTGTACCAAGGCGAAATATTTCGGTAAGACTAAGTTATCTATATTGTACGTATTCTGTAACTCGAAGGCGTTGAGCCCCCGAGCATATCGAAGAATAAGAAGTATATCTCCACTATCTTTATTATATTGCAGCACCGCGAGCCCGCCTCATTAAAAACCTTTCCGGCCCCACTCGGTGCCCCGAAAAGGAAAAGAGTGCATCTGAAAACTCGCGGGCGTTTCAGTACATTGTATTTTTACAGAGGAGGACTATATTTCGACTCTAGGCGTAGAACCGCCTGAGCTGCGCCACGTTCCAGGGGTTTTTCTCGGGAGCCCCTGTCTTCTTGTCCCTGATCCTGTATGCTCCTCCGTCGATGACTTCCGTGATGACGTAAGGCCCCAACCATGGTGATTCGAGCTTTTCAGTACTTTTTTGATTTAACCGTAAGACCAAATCTCCGACCTGGAAAGATCTTGGCCTTAACCGTCGACTGTGGTAGTTTTTGAGGTCCTGTTGGTACTTGGTGACTCGTGAAAGTACTTCATCTCGGGCTTCATCGAGTGCATCCATATCATCCTCCCGAGCTTTTTGTGATGTTTCTTCGTCATACTCTGTTACTCTTGGAGAATCATGCTCTATTTCAATTGGTAATACTGCTTCGGCTCCGTGGACGAGAAAAAACGGAGTTTCTTGTGTCGCCGTATTTGGTGTTGTTCGGATGCTCCACAAAACACTTGGCAATTCCTCTGGCCAGGTATGCCGAGCTTTTTCAAGCGGTCCTAACAGGCGCTTTTTGAGGCCGTTGCAGATGATTCCATTGGCTTTCTCGACTTGGCCATTGGTTTGCGGGTGCCCAACTGACGCAAAGTGCAATTTAATGCCTACTTCTGCGCAGTATTCCTTGAATTCTTTGGATGTAAAGTTTGAACCGTTATCTGTAACAATGCTATGAGGCACTCCAAACCGAAAAACGAGGCCTTTCACAAACTTTATTGCCGACGCTGCATCTGGTGAATTTATTGGCTTCGCTTCTACCCACTTGGTGAATTTGTCGACAGCGACCAGCAGGTACTCATATCCTCCTGGCGAAGCATTGTGCAACTTGCCCACCATATCAAGTCCCCATTGGGCAAAGGGCCATGACAATGGTATTGGTGTCAGTTCTGCTGCTGGAGAGTGAGGTTTTGCGGCAAATCTTTGGCACGCATCGCAAGTTCGTACTATTTCCTTGGCATCCTCAATTGCTGTCAGCCAATAAAATCCTGCCCGAAAAACCTTGGCTGCAATGGCTCGACTACTTGCGTGGTGGCCACATATTCCTTCGTGTACATCCTTCAGAATTATTCTTCATTCTTCAGGTGTGACGCACCTTTGCAAGATGCCTGAAATACTTCGCTTGTATAACTCCCCTTTGACCACTGTGAAAGCTTTGGATCGTCGAATAACTCGCCTTGCCTCAACTGGATCGTCGGGTATTTCTTTCCTGAGGATATATGATATGTATGCTTGCATCCAAGGAACTTCTACCATCATCACAAGCTCTTGGTCCTCTTCGTCCTCCATGGTTTCTTTGAGGGGCGCCGAAGTTTTTTCTTCCTTTGCTTTTTTCTGCACCTTTTTCGGCTTCGTGGATCTCTCTGCTATTTCTTCCCAAAATACTCCTGGCGGGATTGGGAGGCACTGCGACCCGATGTTTGCGAGAACGTCGGCTTCATCATTGCTCAATCTACTGATGTGATTTACCTCGCATCCATCAAACAGCTTCTCGAGCTCATTGTACACCTCCTTGTATGCCATCATGCTATCATTGACTGCGTCACATTGGTTCATAACTTGCTGAGCCACCAATTGTGAGTCGCCAAAGATTTTTAATCGAGTTGCACCGCAAGCTTTCGCCATCTTCATCCCGTGTATAAGGGCCTCATATTCTGCTTCATTGTTGGATGCGTTAGGGAACGTCATCCGGAGGACGTATTTTAACTTGTCGCCTTCAGGTGATATAAGTACCACTCCTGCACCAGCTCCTTCTACTCTCTTGGACCCATCGAAGTTCATGGTCCAAGTTCTCGACAAATCTGGGGGTCCCGTGTTTTGCAGCTCCATCCACTCTGCAATGAAATCTGGCAGAACTTGCGACTTGATTGCCTTTCTTTTTTCATACGTGATATCCCGAGGGGAAAGTTCTATTCCCCAAAGGGAGACACGCCCTGTAGCTTCTGGATTGTTCAGTATATTTGAAAGGGGTGCTTCGTTGACTACTATTATCGGGTGTGCCGAAAAATAGTAGCGCAACTTCCTTGCTATTGCAATTACTCCATATGCTAGTTTCTGCATCTTTGGTACCGCTGTTTGGAAGGCGATAAAACTTCACTGATGAAATATACCGGCCTTTGCACTCCATGGAGTTTTCCTTCTTCTTCTCTTTCAACAACTAGCACCGTGCTAACCACTTGGGGTGTGGCTGCAATGTACAGCAGGAGAGGTTCCTTTTCCTTCGGCGCCACCAAGATTGGTGGTGTCGAGATTGTGCGCTTCAGATCCTCGAAAGCTCTGTCGGCCTCTTCGTTCCACTGGAATTTCTCTCCTTGCTTTATCAGAGCGTAAAATGGTAACGCTTTTTCTCCCAGCCTGGCGACGAATCTGCTCAAAGCTGCGACTCGCCCGGTTAGCTGCTGTATTTCTTTCAACTTCGTTGGCTTCCTCATTGTTACGATAGCTTGTATTTTGTCGGGATTTGCTTCAATCCCTCTTGCTGAAACTAGAAACCCCAGAAGTTCTCCTGCTGGGACGCCGAAAGAACACTTCGTCGGGTTCAGCTTGAGGCAGAATTTGTCGAGGTTGTCAAAGGTTTCCTTGAGATCCTCGATCAGCGTCGCCCCCTTTTTTGACGTTATGACGACATCGTCAATGTATACTTGCACGTTTTTCCCAATCTGTGTCGCCAAACACTTCTGCATCATCCTCTGATATGTTGCTCCCGCGTTTTTCAGACCAAAGGGCATTGTTCTGTAGCAAAACACGCCATAAGGTGTGATGAACGCTGTCTTTACTTCATCTTCTTCTTTCAATCTGATATGGTTATAACCAGAATATGCGTCCAGGAAGGAAAGACGTTCACATCCAGCCGTGGAGTTGATAATTTGATCGATCCTCGGGAGGGGAAAGTGATCCTTTGGACAATGTTTATTGAGGCACGTAAAGTCGACGCACATGCGAAGGACCTTAGTGTTTTTCTTCGGCACCAACACAGGATTTGCTACCCATGTGGCCTCTGTGTGCAGCTCTTTGATAAAACCAGCTTCTCGTAGTCGATCGATTTCTGACAGCATAGCCTTGCGGTTTGGTTCCGAAAAACGCCGCAAAGGTTGTTTGATTGGTCTCGCTAGTGGATCCAAGTTTAGGTGGTGCTCGGCAAGTTCCCTGGGTACTCCTGGCATGTCAGCTGGATACCATGCGAAGATTTTCCAGTTCTCACGGAGGAACTCGACGAGCGCGCTTTCCTATGCGAGGTCCATGTTGTTTGCGATGGACGTCGTCTTTTTCGGGTCTGTCGGGTGAATTTGCACCTCCTTAGAATTTTTCTCAGTATTGAAAGTTGATTCTTTATTTGGCCTTCCAACGTCTGGTAGCACATCGTAGTCAGTCATACTCCTTGACGCCAAATACTCAGCTTGCATCCCGAAAGTTTCTGATATCCGATGAAAATCCTTATCGCACTTATCGGCTAAGGCGAAGCTTCCTTTGACTGTGATTGGTCCCTTAGGTCCAGGCATCCTCCACAACAGGTATGTATAATGTGGTACCGCCATAAATCTAGCATATGCTGGTCGTCCCAACGTAGCGTGATCTTTGCGACGGAAAATCCACAACTTCAAACTCCAGCTTCTCGATTCTATAATTCTCTCGGGTTCCAAATTGAACGTCGAGATTAATCTTCCCCAGTGGATAACTTGGTTTCTCCGGTGTGATACCATGGAACCTCGTGTCTGTTGGCTTCAGGTTTGCTAGGGATATGTTCATCTTCCTCAATGTATCTGCATACATAAGGTTTAAGCTGCTGCCGCCATCTATGAACACTCGAGAGACATCAAATCCCGCAATGACTGCTGGTAGGATAAGTGCTGACTGCCCTGGTCGAGGAACTTGCTGCGGATGATCTGCTATGGTGAAGCCAATATCTTGTCCTGACCAATTAAGATACTCGACTGTTGGTGGAGGCATTTTTTCTGCCATGAACACTTGTCGCGAGATTACTTTTTGAGCCCTATTGGATGGCCTTCCCTTCTGAATCATCAAAACCGCTCCGTTAGAGTTAGGATCGACGTAAGGTGGCGGTGGAGGTGCTGCCGCTATTCTGAGCTGGTGTCGATTGTCTTCCGTAATCGCGGGAGGAGGTGGCAAGTGAATCTCACTCCTGGGTTCTCGAGGATTTCTCTGTGTTGCCCTGGCATTAGCATGCTCTGCCCACCTTAACATTGCTTGGAAATTGCGACAATCTTTCTGCAGATGTCCTGACTGTCTTTTCCCGTTGCTGTCGAGGAAAAAGTGCATCTGACATGGCCCGTTCATCATCTCTTCAGGAGACACGAAAGGCCTTGGGAACCTAGGCCCGCTATTTTGCCTGTTGTTTCGAGAGTCATCTCTATTGTCGCCTCGCTGCTCACTGCTTCTCTGATAATCATCTCTGTTGCTTCCTCCTGTGTTTGCTCGGAAGCCTGCCGAGATTTGTCCTGGGGCATCATAACTCGGGTACTGCCGAGGAAATCGTCGCCTCGGTTGATAATTTCGACCGCGGTCCTCCTCTGGCGACCTGTGCCGTTTGTTGTGAACAACATCTTCTCCATCTGCCCATCTGTTTGCTATTTCCATTAACGCGGATACTGTCTTTGGGTTGGTCCTCCCCAAGTCCTCGACAAAATCTCCACGCCTGATTCCTGCGACAAACGCATCTATCGCTCTCTCGTCAGATATATTTTCTGCCGAGTTTTTGATGATGTTCCACCTTTGGATATATTTTCTCATTGGCTCGTCTGGCTTTTGTCGGCATGCTCTCAACTCTTCTAACGACGCAGGTTTCTTGCACGTGGACCTGAAGTTCTTGACGAACACGTCCTCGAAGCTTTCTCAGCTGTCGATAGATCCTGGAGGAAGTTTCTTTATCCAAGACCGTGCGGCTCCACTCAAATGCACCTGGATGCTTTGCATAGCTGTTGCTCTGGTTCCTCCTGTGAGCTTCACTGTCTCGAGATAATCGACTAGCCAATCCTCTGGATCTTGAAGGCCGTCGAATTTTTTGAAGTTATCGGGTAACTTGAATCCCGAAGGGACTCGAGTTTTTCGCACTCTCCTCGTGAAGCACGGCAAGCCGCACATATCCTCGTCGTTTAACTCTGGGGACTGCTGATGTTCCCTCCTGCTTTGTCGCGCTCTGTCGACCCTTGCTTGTGCTGCCGTATCTCTTGCTCCACTTGGTCCTTCAGGAGCTGCTGCTGCCGCAGGTCGTGGACTATTTTGCCTTGCTGTTCCTTCGGGAGGTGTTGATACAAACGCCGTCCCCATGGCTCCAACTCCTGCTATCGCCATGTTGTACAGTGTTTCCCTTGGATCTCCTGGAGGTGGTTTAGATGCGAGGATAAAAGCTTGTGTCGCCATATACCCAGCCTCTGGTGTCTTAGGGATGATGTTTCCTCTTGTGTCTATCGACATAAAAGACATGTCGAGGTTTTGGACCAGGTGCTCTCTTTCTCCTTCGGGTACGTGTTGTAACCTTGATCTTGCTCTGTTCCGAGCCTCCCTGTGGCTATCACCCGAAGTTCTAGATTGTCAACTCAGCTCTGCCCTTCTCCTGCTGGATGCAGAAGCTGCCTCCTTTCTTCTGTTTAACTCAGCTGCCTGTTTTTCCAATTCTCTTGCAGCACGTGCGAGCCTATATTGATATGCTTGTAATTCTTCTGGCGTGGCTGTGGTGGCCATTGGTTCTGAGCCATCCATAGCTCTCGCGGCTCTATCCCATGCTGCTTGCGGGAGTCGAACTCTGTCTCGCGGCTGTGGCCCGAAATATTTATTGCCTAGACCTCGTCGCAAATCAGAGGGATCAACGTATGGATTTCCCAAATCGTCGAAAGCCTCAGATGTTTCTTCTTGGTCATGGCTTGGCTCTCCGATGACATAAATCTGATGATACTTTGTATTCAGATCTATGTTGGGTTTGGTGACACCATCGCTAAGATTGGCGAAGACCTTGCCCACTGTAGAAGATTTGTCGATGAAGTTGTAGCTGTCGACACTGCTTGAGCCATCGCTTATATATGAGTCTGCAGATGACTCAAACGACATGTCGCTGAAGATCTTGACGAGTTTTTCTCTCGCCCTGATGCTGATGAAGCGTGACGACGAAGTTTCTTCCTCTCCTGATTCAGTTGACGATGTATAGCTTGAAAAATCGGAATCGACCGCCGACGATCCCGACGAAATCGGAATTTCGACACGATACGATCCCTCTTTCTCGACGCGAAAGTGAAACCTTCCAAACGTCATCTCCATAGGCTCCTCCAGATACGCATATGCATCCAAACGGGAGGGCGGGTGAGGAACAAAATCAACAGGACCAGTAGCGATCTGTTTACCTCGATCCATTGCGTTGCTTGCGATTGATGAAGTCGATGATTTTGCAGTTGATGAAGTCGATGATCTTGAACGTGCCATCGAGACCAGATCCTTGACGCCTCTAGTTCCCACAGACGGCGCCAATTGACAAGGTATTAACTTGTCAATGCCTACGGATTGTAGACTAGGGTTTAGTTGGAAGTAGAGGGCAAGTAGATCTCGAAGGTTTCAGCCGAAAAGTACTCGACGATTATGAAACTAGGGTTTGTAAACAATGATTCGATGATTTCTTCGTCCCTCGACTCCCCCTTATATAGGAGGCGGAGCCGAGGGATTCGTGCCGTACAAGTTACAGAATTCGGGAAGGTTTCTAACTCATCCCGTAAGATTACAAATAACACTTTCTATTACAACTCTAGTCTTCCTTAATAATATCTTGGGCTCCCGAATCTTCTTATTCTTCGGGTAATGGGCCTTCAGTAAACCCCGGGTACTATCTTCGGCAGGCCTATTTGGGATGCCTATGTCACCCTCTACTTCCAACTAAACCCTAGTCTACAACCTGTAGGCATTGACAAGTTAATACCTTGTCAGCGATAACCATCATCACACCGACGATAGCCATCATCATGTGGGCGGTAGCCATCATCATGTCGGCGCTGATAGTCATCATTGCGGTGCTGCGCGCCACCATCACGACGGGCAGCGACGTTGGCAGAGGTCTGGAACGTAGTAGGAACCTCAGAGGTCTCTTTCAGCGTAGCCTGGCGATGCTCAAGGGCTTGGAGTTGGGAGCACATGTCGTTCAGCTTGGTGTGGGGAACAACGTTCATGGAGACGACAAAAGAAGTGTAGTCATCGCCAAGACCAGCAAGAATATAGCCTTTAAGCTCATCATCATCCACGTGTTTACCAGCAGCAGCAAGCTCGGACACAAAGCCTTTCATCTTGGTGATGTAGTCGGTGCAGGTCATGTCGAGTTTCTTGGTGTTGGACAGCTTGACGCGAAGCATATTCACCCTGGAGCGAGACTGGGAGGAAAAGAGTTCCTCAATTGCAGTCCACAGGTCCCGAGCGTGCTCTACCCCGAGAACCTGCGCAAGGATGTCTTGGTTGAGGCCTTTTGTCAAAAAACTGAGCACGGTTTGATCCCGAGCAAGCCAGGAATCATAATCTGGATTGGGGATGCTGATCTCCTTCTTTTCATCATCGAGGACTTTGAGGGTTGTCGGTGGTGCGGGGTCAGTCCCGTCAAGGAGACCCATAACTTGCGCTCCACGCAGAGCCGGTAGGACTTGCGCCTTCCAGAAGAGGTGGTTCTCACGGGAGAGTTTCTCCGGCGGTGGGTGACCGAGAGCTGATGCCAGAGCAGCCATGGTGGCCATTGTCGAAGAAGAGGCCATGGGGTTGTGGACGAAAAAACGCGGCGGCGGATCACAGGGGACCGGTGGCGGCTAGGGTTTTTGGAGTTTTTCTGGTTTCTGGTTGTCTGTAAAGATCGGCGGCGGCAGCTAGGGTTTTTGGTTGTTGTTTTGATTTGGCGGCGTCGGATCAAGATGATCAGCGGCAGCGGCTAGGGTTTTGTTGGGTTCTTTGGTTTTGTTGTGGTTGTCGATGGCGGCGGAGGATCTCAACGCGGCGGCCGGAGAGGGTTGTTTTCTGGTTGTTTGGGTTGTTTGGAAGCTCGGCGATCGCCGGCGGTTCTAGGGGACGGCGTTGGATGTCGTGGAGGAAGAGGGCTCTGATACCATGTCGATGTTATGCGGGAACGATGCCCTCTCCCTGGGCTTGGTTTCGTGTTTATATAGGTGTGGAATAGCCCCACACGTGGCAATACAGAGGGGGTATAATACCGGGTAGAGTACTACTCTATACCGGTATTATACAAGGATATTACATACACTAACAGGACGCTCCGGTGGTTTGTATCTAGGGAAACCCTAGGGGGCGGGGACCCCGCAAATCTACCCCTAGGGTTAGGGTTAGGGTTAGAGTTAGGGTTAGCAATGGACTTTTTTCCTTTGTATTAGGACATATGTACATCGATAGCAGATGTTGGGCCTACTGGATCCCGTCGACCCGTCTACGAAGAGCGTCACTCGTGGGATCTACATATGCCATCTACCATTTTTTCCTTTAAAAAAGTAACTATTTTTACATAATTCATACTAGTACATAAATAAAACAAACATAATATAAAGTAAATGAGAGAGAAAAAAAAGAAAAAAATATATGTATGCCGAGGGTGGCCGTCGGCATAGGTGGGTGATGCCCTATGCCGAGGGTGGCCCTCGGCGCCTCGCTGACGCCGTGACCGAGCCGTCACGGCCGGAGCGGAACCGGAGCACATGCCTGTGCTACGCCGACGGCCTTGCGTACGCCGATGGCCCCGACATTTGGCCGTCGGCGTACGCCACGGCCGTCGGCGCAGCGAGCCATTCCTGTAGTGAGATGTGGTGGGCAAGTTCAGTCGGCAAGGCTCGTACGTGGAACTAATGCATGTTAGCCACATGGGCGGGCCTATGTATTCATGGATATGCAGGTGAATACCCAGAATATTTGTCAAAAATTTCAGATTATATGATACAGCTATCAATTATCATGACACTGTATATAATCCAGTCTACGAATTGACTGGAGTAGTATGTAGTTCGGTTGGCTAGAGGTAGTTGTCTTGCATGTGCTCGAATCCTGGCCTCCTCACCATTTTTTCTAATTTTCTTTGTATTTTTTATTTAGTTTGAATACCCATTTACAAAGTTCTGGGCCCGCCCATGGTTAGCCAGGTTCTTTTGCACGTTGATTTTGCTCAGAAGGATGTCGGCCGGCCGATATTTTAGACTAGTCACAATGCATAGTATCATATAGAAGTATCTATATGATACTACTATATGTTACTATCTCTACAATGCATGGTATCATATACTAGTATCATAGTCTCTATATATTAATTATTTTGTAAAATCTCAATGCAAATATATGTGCAAGATTTACTTGACATAAATTTTTCTAGTAGTATCGGCTTTTGTGATCCTGGGTGTATGTGAACCCACTTTTTCAAAAGTGGGTTTGTGATGTCAAAACATGTTTCAAAAATCGAAACACAAAATGATTGCAAAGATGATCTCAAACATGTGCCCTGAACATGAGTTTCGTTCTGAAAAAACATTTTATTTTGCCTCGGCAAAAAAGTGAAATTTTACAGGGCTATATAGCAGTATATATGTGACGTATTTTGTCTTTTTTAGATTCTGAAATAAAAAAGTGGTTTCTCCGCGAAAACTTTCTACGCACACATGGAACATGCATACGTACCCCGATATTTTTATTTCAGAATTTTTTCACATTTCGAAAATGCATTTCCAACCTGGGTTCACGTGCACCCAGGTTCAACTGGGGCTTTTCCGTGCTATGATACAGTATCTACCTATGATACTAGTACCCTCTCTCTCATCCTTAATTGCACTGCCACATTAATATTTTGCATGCATAAAATGCATGATACTACCTATGATACTTTCATTATGGATAGCCTTAACGAGTGTAGAAGCGGCAAGCAGTGGCTAGATATTTTTGTAGCGAACGCCTCTTCCTATAAATAGACACACACTACTACTGCTCGTAAGAAGCACACCATTATCTATTAGTCAATCGGCCATTGAGAGAAGAGAGAACCTAGTTAGCGAAACTGATTGAGAAAGGTCGTCACACAGGAGTAAGCGTATGGGGAGATGCTGACACGATGCATAGGATAGCTCACCGTTTATACCACCACGAGTTCATTGATCGGCATAGATGGTGCTGCCATGCATGGTTTCATAATACTAGGTAGGAAGGCGCGGCTTGCCGCACGCTTGCCTGCCTACGACGAGCAAGCATAAATAAGTAACTTGAAATAAGCAAGCATTTAGAAATACAGGTCACACAGATGTCTGTCAAATAACTGGTAATTTGAAATGAATAGACATTTAGCAGAGATATTATAGAAATGTTACTCATAGTGATCTTTACAACACATAAATGATACAACCAAGTACGGAAGTGCATTGCTAACAGCGCAGCAACATCATAAACATAGATAGTGGAAACACTGAACATGCTCTTGTGATAGAGTGAAAATGGACACTCAACTTAGCAGGAATATAATAACTGTCTATGGGCTATAGCTCTAAAAGAAACCTGACAGCTACCAACCTACACATGTTTGCCCGTGTTAATTGTGAGATTCTATAGGTAATGAGTGCAATTGTATCTATATATGCACTATGTTATTGTTTTATGTTCCGTTGGCTTGCTTCTGTGAGTTGATGCCAGCATTCCACAACATTGTGTGCAAAATCTACCAGTGAAGGAAATTTCAAACCTGACAAAATGCATCAAAAAAATAAATGTTGCGTGAGATCACTAATAAATAGAGAAATGAATGATTTCAGGCAATGAAACCATGAGAATATTTCATACAAGCATATAGGCACTGCAGATAATTATCACGTCAGTCTTGGTTCAGATAGAAAATTATACACACCTTGACTGAAATCTTGAGCTATCTCAAGTCTGGCCGCCAAAAGATCCCTGGCCACCAAAGGAATCATTAGAAGATGCCCAACGCCCCCGCGGCCTGCCACCGTACCCTCCACGGCCAACCATATCTCGTAACTGTTGTGAGACAGTTTGATTTGTACCCTCCAAAATCTTCACAAGATCTGAAGCATACTTTGCATTGTTGCCACAGAAGAATGTATATGCGATTCCGGTTGCACCGACTCTACCTGTTCTCCCAATCTTATGGACATAGTCCTCAACCCCCTTGGGAATCATAGTTAACTACAACTCTGCGCCAAAAGATTTAGGGAGGATTTCAGTGAAACAATTTTTGAACATACAGAGTAGTAAAATCTGTATTCACCCATCACTATTTCAAACTATAGTACTCGTATGAAACCTATTTACAAAGAGAGGCTTAAAAGTTATAAGTTGCAAAGATGGTTCAAACCTGCTATCCTTTACGTCTAAGCCTCGAGCAGCGACATCAGTAGCTACAAGAAATGGGCACCTGGCGCTTCAAAAATCACTCAACATTGAGTCCCTCTGAGTCTGTGATTTATCACTATGAATGTCAGATGCATGGTAGGATGGTACCGTCGTGATAGATTCCGTGACAGCTGATCACACATCCTCTTTGTGGAGCAAAATATTATAACTTTGGATCTAGGCTACCTACGACATGCAAGCATATATGAATAACCTACAAATACATATAATTAGAATTATGGTTAGGCTGGCAAGTAAAACTTACGTGTCATCTCCGTATTCCTGGAATATGCACACATGAAATGCTATTGTACACATCATATTAATAGAACATAGCTCTAACTCCATTAATTAGGCACCACAGAATTTAGTAATACACCAAGCATCAAGTCACACCTCCTTTGGTTATACTTTTGATGTCCCTGGTTAATACTATTAACAAACCCTTATTGGCACGCCGCGAGGACAGCCCAACATCACGTGGAAACTTAAAAAGCGGAGGGAATTTTAAACCTGACAAAATGCATTCAGAAAATGAATATTATGGTAGGATCTATCTAATTATTAGAGAACTAAAGCACATATAATCACAACCGGTGAAACCATGGGAATATAGTGCATACAAGCATAGCATTGTAACAATATTACATAAAAACTTGGGTAGATGGTTCTTAGGCAGTAGTACTAAAATGCATAGTCATGGAGAAGGTGTCTAGTCTTGCAATTAACAAGCTGGAGGGAGCGATAGGCACTGGCGGAGCTATGTGCAAGTCAGAGGGGGCCACCGCCCCCCTAGACTTTGCATTATTTCTGAAGAATTTTTTTTGAGGGACCTAAATGAGAAGAAAATAAAGTCATTTGCCCCCCCAAACTTTGCATACTATTTGTTTTGCCCCCCCAAAATTTTGGGCTAGCTCCGCCACTGGTGCCGATAGGCACATGCAACGATGTATCAAGGATTTCAGTAAGTCCATCTGTGTGTACTGCTTAATGGAAGAGAATAGAACCATAAAGGGCACTGACCTTGGTCTGAAACCCTGTAAGACGATAGCCTCATGAGTCATGACCCATACGATTCTAATTGAAACGGAAGTACATACAGCTGGGGCACGAGTAATACTACTAAGCAACCACATATGACCAGACTTTAACTTGTGAGCGGAAGATATAACCAATGGCTAGGGCCGCTAACATCTCAGCGTGTGAATGCATATTTAGCTTTGTCATGCTAACATTGATATATTACCTCTGGCGGAGACCAAATGAGTGTTCTAGTCGATTATGTGTGTAGTATAGGTTAAAGCTGCAGCCCTTATGACAGTGAAATTCTCAACAGGTGCCTAGTAGATACGCTTTAACATAGTTTAGATCGGCAAAACCTGGGCTTTTCTTCTTTTCAACGGACACATCCTACTGGTTCTATTTCGACATGTGGTAAAAACATACTTTGATAAAATAACAGATCAGTAACTCATAGTATTGGGACTTTGTTCATGAAAATGGTTGTATTGCCCCAGTATGATTTAGAGTAGCCTAAGATGGGATTGTTTAATGTTGGATACATAATTATGTTGTTTGTTTGTGCTATAATTAAGTTGTCTATGCTCTTGGTAAAGACCAGTTCAATTCTTCAGTGACCCAATGCAATATAATATCTCCAGAATGCTGCACACGAGCACTTCATATATGATATATGACCATTTCTTAAACAGTATAACGAACATCAAGGATATTTAACTTTCCCGTTATGAGGCCATTTTTAAAATGATTGTCTGTATACTATTATTATACCTTTAGGTTTTAATATTTTACAAAACAGTTATTCATAGTTGGCTGCCCGCTATTTGGATGCAGTAATTCCAAGTATATGTTAAAAAGGTTATTCATATTTGATTGTCTGCCATAAGCGAGCAAGTGTGTGGCAAGCCGCGCCTTCCTACCTGTTCTACTACGAATCATCATCCTAAACAATATAACCAACATCAAAATAAGAGGTAGAAGTAAACTCGGAGGAGAAAGGATCGATGAGATGATTGGTGTTGCTCATGGGGGAGAAATAGAGATGGGGAGAGGGGGAGGGAGAGTGAGGATCCAATAGAAGATAGACGCTACTCTGGCCGGGCGTTCGGTCTGTTCGGTTTGCTTGGTCCGGTCTTTTCGGTCATTGAAAATTTCGGTCATCTAGTAATGATAACCATATTAGGTTCGGTCTTTTCGGTCTTTCTGTATTCGGTCTTCGGTCTTTTCGGTTCGGTCTTCGGTCATGACCATATAGACCAAACAAACAAAATGCCAGCTCAAGTATATTAAAATGGCAGGACAACACAATAGTCATTTAAGCATTTAACTTCACAATCTGCAACATAAATGCCAGCCAACAAATGGCAGTACCACAACGTACATGTTGGCATCACAAAGTAGTAGCAACAGGAAGATAATAGTTAATAATTCAAAGCATATAAGTAACATTAGTTCAAACAGTTTCACTCTCACACGCACAACTCACAGAGATAGCAAATATTAAGTCTCAATCTAAGCCAGAACTTGACAAATAATAACTCCCAGATCACAAGTACACATAGATAAACAAGTTTTTCGACAGTGCACATCCATTTATTTATTGAACTTGCTTGACTTGCCCACGGTCGGGGATGCATCAGCAAGAATACCATCAGCCTTGCGCTTCCCTTTCCCTTTGTCGCCAAATTCTTCAAGTAACTCTGTACATATGTAACATGGTTGATTGTGGAAGTAATAAAAGTACATAAATTACACGAACACATGGCTGATTGTTCGTAAATAACATGCTGATTGTATGTAAATAACATGCTGATTGTGGCAGTGGCAGAAGTATATAAATATCATGGCTGATTATATGGGAAGTTATCTTTTTCTAGCTCTTCTAGTGCCTCCAAGTTCTCTTGGATGTCAACTGGATCAGGGGACCGTCTCAACCAATCTTGTGTACAAACTAAAGCTTGTATCATGTAAGGAGTAAGAGAGGTCCTGAAATCATCTAGTATGCATCCACTTGTGCTAAAGGCAGACTCCGAAGCAACCGTTGAGATGGTAATAGCCAGGATATCACGAGCCATCTTTGTCAAACTTTTCTTTCATCCGCTTTTTTCCATAGCAACTTGCAAAGGATCTGTACTAGCCATCCAATCCTTAATCAAGATGCGGACCTCGCCAATCTCAAACAAGAAGTTGTTGGAAGTGACATGGAGTGAGGCAGACACACGAACAGTAAGATTGTATAAATGGCAAAGGAAATCAGCCATTTTCTTTGCATTTTGCCAATCACGCTCATCTGGATACCCAACACCTCCTTTCTCTTCAGCCAAGTCCAACGCATACAATGCATCTTCCTCACAGTACCTTGTGAACACCTTAGCATAGATGATGGCAGCCCGCAGCATTACATATGTTGAGTTCCACCTAGTGCATACATCTAGGTTCAAGAATGCCTTGCTTTCAACTTTCTCTTCTTGAAACGGGGGCAAGCTTTTGACATGAATTTCTTGAAGCCCGACTTCTCACCAAATGCAAATGGGAACTCATCCTCTATCACCATTTCAGCAAATGCCTTTCTAAGTACCTCCGGGTCATATTTCCAATTGTTGATGCCACCTCCTGGAGTTGCTTGCAACATACCTTGCTTTGGATCTTGATTCCTATTTGGATTTTTCTTGCAGCTTGTCAAGTGCCTATGCATTGATGATGTGCCATTGCGACCTGTTGTTGCTTGAATTGGGCGGTTACAATACTTGCACAGTCCCTCCTTCACTAAACCTTTGTTGTCCAAAACTTTGGTGAAATGTTCCCAAGCTTCTGATCTTGCCGCCATCGGTTTCCTCACGTGTGGTTTGATGTCCTCATCATCATCAATTTGAATAACCTCTTCATCAATGACTTTTACTGTGGATTCCGTTCCTGCAGCTATCGCTTCATCAGCCTCTGCATCCTCAAGAGCAAGTTCCCGTGCGTTCAGCTCATCCTCAAGTACAAATCGGTTTACCTCTTCCCCAGATTCTGATGTCATCTGCAAAAACACATCAGCAAGTTATCTTATTCTGTAATTTACTCTCCATTCTCATCAGAAATAGTAGCAGAACACATATATCAACAGAGCAGACTACCATAGCAAAGTTGTCTAGCAGAGCAAAATTACAGTGAAATACTACCAGTACAAGTCCAGATCTATCGGATGCCCAAGTCAAACACGTTCTCAATATCTAGAAAATGAGACAATGCAAAGAAACATAACCAGAACCAGTACATCTCTCGTTTACATGCTAAATACGGGTCGAACCGAAGCTAGGAAATTCCTTACATTGGTGTCAGGGTCGGGGATGACCTTGGCCGGCTGCCTGGCGGCTCGACGGCTCGACGCTGCCGACGTTGGAGATGTCCTGGCGCTGTATCGGCGCGGTGCTGGAGATGGCACGGCGCCCAGAGGATGGTGTTAAGTGTAATTGATGAGTTATATACGCATGTGCTGCTAATCATTGAACCTGATGCCTGATAGCGTGTGACGGTGATGGAGTGTTGATTCCTCCCTGACGACGGCGCCAGCAAAGTAGCTGCTTGTGACGGTAAAGCACACGTCCGTTGGGAACCCCAAGAGGAAGGTATGATGCGTACAGCAGCGAGTTTTCCCTCAGTAAGAAACCAAGGTTATCGAACCAGTAGGAGATGAAGGCCACGTGAAGGTTGTTGGTGAAGGAGTGTAGTGCGGCGCAACACCAGGGATTCCGGCGCCAACGTGGAACCTGCACAACACAATCAAGATATTTTGCCCCAACTTAACAGTGAGGTTGTCAATCTCACCAGATTGCTGAAAACAAAGAATTAAACGTATGGTGTGGAGGGTGTCGGAGGAGATCTTCAGAACCCCCCGAGATGGGGTTGACGGCGGCGGCGTCTCTGGAACTTTTCTCGTATTTTGGCTCTCGGTACTAGGGTTTTCCGATACGAACGAATATATAGGCGAAGAGGTAGCATCGGGGGAGCCAGGAGGTGGGCTCCCCACACCTGGGCGCGCCAGGGGCCTGGCCGCCCCGCCCTATGGGGTGGCCCCCCTGCTGGCCGTCTCTGACTCTTCTTCGATGTTCTAGAACACTCCGTGGAAAATAGGACCGTGGGCTTTTGTTTCGTCCAATTCCGAGAATATTTTCTGTGTAGGATTTCTGAAACCAAAAACAGCAGAAAACAGGAACTGGCGCTTCGGCATCTTGTTAATAGGTTAGTACCGGAAAATGCATCAAAATTATATAAAGTATGAATAAAACATGTAGGTATTGTCATAAAACTAGCATGGAACATAATAAATTATAGATACGTTGGAGACGTATCAATGCCGGAGTAGTAGAAGTCATGGAATCGAAACGTAAACCCCTTGCGGCGTGGGGGGACATGGCTGATATCCTCCAGAGGTAATTTTAATCATTATGGCTGTATATCGGTAACTTTTTTTTTCCCGATACCAAGTAATTCATAACTGGTTTATTCATTTTCATTGCCGGGCAGGGCTTGTAAACGGTTCACCAACAAGGCTCCGGGTGAGTGGAAAGGCGAGCTTGAACTTAAACATATACATGTAAGTACTACTAGCTAGGCCCGCATATCTCTTTGATTTTAGTTTTAATAATATTACCATCCTTGATTATTATTTTGATTGAACTCTGTTCTCGTAAAGTGCTTGACGCAACAAGACGTGAATAATTTATGTGAATTCTACGTCTGCGAGTTTATTCACCAGACGACCCACCAAACGGGGAGAATTTTAGAACAACTTCAAGTACGTAACAATATTTATAATTTTATTTTATCACCATTGATCAATTGTGTTGTGTTTCATTCATATATATTGACCACCTTTTTTTAAATTATTAGATCGAACGGTTGCGGGACGGTCTTCTAGCAACCGAGCGTGTACGAGCAATTCAAGAAGAATGGCAGGATTCTTACTTGAGCAAGTCACAGATTCAAACGGAGAATACCATCAGCGCCAAATCGATTTTGGAAAACTATGATCCATATAAACTATATTGTACACATATATGCATGAACGTGTGTACGGTACCATTATGTAATATGTTCGGCCAAGCACGGTGAAAAAGGTCACTTTGATATATGTATTTATAACGATGTTTTGTGTAATATAATGTTTTCCTATATGTGTGCATTAACGTGTTTCAAATGGGGCGTGGCGGCAGACTCTGCCTCGGTAGAAACATTTAGCACCGGTTCGTGTTACGAACCGGTGCTAAAGGTCCTCCGCTCGGGCGCTCGGCAGCCAGCCACGTGGTGCCCCTTTACCACCGGTGAAAAAGACCCTTATCAACCGGTGCTAATGCCCTATTTTTCACTAGTGTATCCTGCATCAAATCAAGGAGGGTATGGCTGGTTTTACTGAAGCTTTTTTAGTTCATGAAAATCGAGCCTCGAGTAAGGAACCACATGAACTAGCTAGGCTAGTTGTGTCGTCGCCGGTAGGGCGTTATGTGTGGTATCGTGATCCTCCCGAGGGAGTTTGTATTCCAAATCTTATGATAAGTAATGAAGAGGCTGGATGATTCTCAAAAAAAAAAAAAAAAAAACTAGTTCAAGTGATCAGGAAAGTAGCTTCAAAGGTCAAGGTACCTTCAAAGCTCCGTGTTTTCGCTTGAAGACTAGCCCGCTCAACCTTGCCTATCGGTGAAGACGTGAAGTTCGAGCACTCGGACGCATCACCACCACGGCGAGCTGCCCTGTTTGTAATTCAGTGGTTGATGCTTGACGCCATTAATTGTTGGATTGTAACATGGCCAGGAGCGTGTGGGCTTTAAAGATGAAGATGAGGTTCATCTGCTGTATGGAGAATCTCGAATTATGGTTATTCACTTTGAGCAATTTATTATCCTAGGAGAAATTTGTTGAAGGGGAAAACACATTTTTTTCTTTTTTGTATCTCTCAAATTATATAATATTTCCATTTCATGTTTTTGCAACTCACTCAAAAATAACAAATAGAATGGAGGAAAATATTTCAGATTTTTTTCGCAATTTTAAATTTCAAATTATTCTAAAATTTAAAATATTTTTTTAAATATATATAGACATAAAAAATTTGAAATAGTTTTCCCACATTCTAGTTCTTATGTTTAAGTGATTTGTAAATTTTCAAGTTCAAATATTGTATGTTGTGATAGATATAAAAATGAGAAGTTCTTTGAGAGTGAAAAAGAGCTAGCATGGATTTTGATGCAGTATAGATAGTCTAGATACGAGTGGGCACCGAGCACCTAGACGTTGTCCACGAACATCGCGAGGTGAATAACGAGGCGCATTGGCTAGCTCGAACAACAACTTCTTTAGTTATGGGTAGTCATGTTTGGTTCATAAACTCTCCTATTGAGATGGGTACGAGCTCGGGCCTTATTTCCCTTTTATGTTATTTTATTTGTTTATTTGTTTCTATTTCCTTTTATGCTCTCTTTTTTCCTTTGAATTTAAGTCTTTTCCATTGGTTTATTTATTTATTTGACTTTATTTTATGTTCTTTTATTCTATATCTTTGGATAAATATGTGGATATTTATTTAGCACATGAAATATTTTTTAGAAAATGAACATATATCTTTTGAAACGTGGAACAGATTTTGCAGATGTATGAACACTTCCAAATGCATGAACATCTTCTTAAAATATGTGAACATCTTTTGTACGTACATGAACATTTTTATTATAGGTGAATACTTTTTAAATTGTGAAAAATTGTACATGCATGCTGGAAATATGTTTATGTTTGGACACAATATTCACAAGATTTAAAAAAAATGTTGACACGTAAAGAAACATTAATTGATTTTGAAAAAATATTTACGAGGTTAAAATGTTTCACGTGTCCAAAAAAATTCCATGTAGTTTTTTAGAAAATTAGACAGAGTTACAAAAAAGTTCACACATTCGAAAAAATAGAATGTCCATAGTCCAAAAAATGTTTGTGGGTACGAAAGAAATATTCACCCGTTAGAAAAAATGCTCAAGGTTTCGTAATCATATATATCGATGTATTATCCAAAAAAATGAAAAAAAAGATGAAAAATAAAATGAAATAGAAAAACAAAAAGAACTAGGAAAATAACTAATAAAACAAATTAAGAAACATCATGAAAAAACACATACCAAAAATTTAGAAGATAAAAAGAAACAAAAAGGAGAGAAGATGGGCCAGGTGATCGCTGTGAGTGACTCGGTACCAATGTTCAAGAAATCGTTAACCGTTAACTGATCGGTCGGCCTCAAAATGGAGATTAATCGCTTATCGGCCGATTAATCGATTTTATCGGTCATCAATTTATCGGCTTATTTTTTTCTAAATCCTAATTTTTAGCACTAAATTTTCTATAATATGCTATGTAAGAATAACATTGGAGCATTGGATAGAAGTATCACCTTTATTCCTTGCATTTGAATCAATAAAAATGAAAAATTTAAGCTAATGCAGAGTTTTACAAGACTATATGACGAAAACATTGACTGTCAGACCAAATTTCAGGGCAATTTCATCGAAATCGGCCGAAATATCGGCTGTTAGACTGAAAATCGGCCGCAAATCGGTGTAGACGATAAATTAGCCGATATGCAGAAATCTTATCGGTTACCACCCGATTCACGATAAATCGGTATCTCGACCGATTTTTTGAACAGTGCTCGGTACATATATGAAAGTAGTGCAACATCTATATATGGCACACAAACTATTGTATTTATATAAAGGGTCAGAAATATTGTAAAAGCAAATATATATGAAAGTATATTCTTACTCTAGTTTGGAGCAATATCTCTCAACTCAGTGAAACGGCACTAAGCGCTATCTTCTCGTGTGTCGCCGCGTGGTTGCATGGGAGTAGCGAGAGCGTAGTTTCTACCTTTGAAAAGGTAACATTTTTAACTATGCTGCCAAACAAGTATGATTTGCAGAAGTTTGTACTAGTACAAGATAAAAGATACTTGTTGTTGATCATCTTATACCTTGCCAAGGTAGTGCCCTATAATTCAAAGATAAAAAATAAAATTTATTTACCCTGTTATTCACTGAAATATATTCGTACAACAGATTCTCCCAACAAGTACTAGAAAAGAAAGTACTAGTAAAAAACATGAAGGAATGTAAATATTTATTGATGATATATAGTGGTGGTTATGCGTGTGATTGGGAGTTTAGAGTTGGGAAATGGACAAGAAGACGGTTGGTCACTTTTGTTGTCACCTCATATGCATGATCAAAAGGTCCTACTCATCACTTATGTGCCAGTCAAGAACTCTCACTTAACATTAATTAACGTAAAGTTATCGCGAGGTGCATCTATGTGATATATCTATCACATTGATCTATCAAACCTACCTCCGCTTTGGCATCTGAAGGTATATTAGCTGCCCCCCCCCCCCCGCCCCATGGGGGCTTCACAGCGATCCTCACACGTGGACCGTCGGATCACACCATCAACGCATTTCACCCTTCCATTTTTTCACCGCGGCCCTATAAAAGGAACGCAGAAACCCTAGCCCCAATCCACGCGTGCCTCTTGCCCCGAGCTCTGCCGCGCCGTCTCCCCCAATCCCCACGCCCTTCTATTCTCCTGTCCCAACCCTACCCTACTCTCCACCGGCGACTGCGGCTGTCGCTGCGCCGCTGTTTCCCGCCGGCGCCGGCGCCTCCAGACCCTGCCGCCCAGCGCCCTGGAAGGCGGCGCTTCCACGTCAGGTCCCCACCGTCGGTGACGCAACGACGGAGTAGCAGGTGGACGACATTCGGCACATCCACGACGGTGGTCGCCGAGCCGCCCCGGGCTTAACCACCGGATGCACATGGATGGAGCGGTGGAGGAGAGGATGTCGAGTTGTGCGGGAGCGGCGACGCTGGTGGAGCGTGGGCCGCCGAGACGGTTTTCCGGTCCGCGTCATCCTCGTCCTCTGTAACATCCCTGTTTTGCTAAACCCTAGTTAGGAAGTTGTTTGTGCATTCATGAGCATCATGTAAAATTCATTAGGAAAAATTTGCATTTTAAAAGTGAAGTGGAAACCCTAAATTTCAAAGTTTCTACCTCTGCTTGAAATTTGTTCAAATGTTTGAAACCTCAACACAAAAATATGTGGACCTTCAATTATTATTAGGAAGTCTCCTAAATATTTTTCTATAAAAGTTTAGAGTGCTTTTGGGTTTGCAAAAGAGTCCAAACTAACAAAAGGGAAGTGTTTTTGCCCTGCTTTTAAAAATTCCAGAGAAACCCTAAAACCTAGGGGGTTATGGGCAAAAGTGCATGTCTTCTTCCTGGAGACGCACAGGCAGCTGCGTGTGGCCGCCCGCGTCGTCGATCCCCGAAGGGATTCGCGCCGCCGCTCGTCGCCCCTAGACGGAGATAAGGCCACCGACGCCCTCCCTCTCATCTCTATCCTCTTCTCCCTCCCCTGGCCCTCTCTTCCTCTCTCTGCGCGCGCACACCCGAGCAAACCCTGGCCCCGACCGGCGCTCGTCGCCGCCGTTGCTCCGCCCACCCCTGCGCCCAAGCGCCACCACCATTGGCTCCGCCTCCTCCTGCTGCTCCACCCCGTCAAAGGAATCGACGAGGGGAGGCTCCAATCGCCCGCCCCGACCCCATCTTCCCCGCGGCCGGCCACCGCCTCCATCGACCATGGCGTCGTCGTCCGGCCTTCCCTCGCCTCGCCGTCGCCACCAAGAGCACCAGGGTGAGCAGGCGGTCCTCCCTGTGCCCCTGTACCCCTCTCTCTCGCTCTCTACCGCCATCGCCACGCTAGCCTGCTTGCGCCGCCGCCGGCCATCGCCACCGTGGCCGCTCCGGCGACCATTGGTGGGCGGCGCCGCCACCAAATGGTAGCGCGCGTCGAGCTGCCTCTTTTCCCCCTCCCGCACGACGCTATCGCCCTCCATTTCGGCCGATTGCAGCTCCGCCCGAGCTCCCAGAGAGCTCATGGCCGCACTGACGTCATACTGACGTCAGCGTGATGTCATTTTTCCTTTTTTTAATTTCTGTTTTATTTTCAGTAATTGATTAATAATATAAATTCAGAAAAATACAAAATTATATATCAAATTGATCATGAAAACATTTCCTATTTGTTTATACATGTTTCATACATGATTGAACCCATTAAATGTGGAGCTTAGTAGAAAACCCTAATACACCCCTCTCATATGGCGGTATCCAATGCCGGAACCCCTTTAATCTGATGATGCACCTAGGGTTAATTCAATTCCTCTAATATGACATGTCATTCATATTGTCTGCGCATTGCATTATGCCATGTGTTGATTGTTCTTTACCTTTCCGGTATTTGCTTCTTCGCGATCGATAGAGCACGAGTCCGAGACGATGAAGATGAACGACACCGAAGATCAATAATTGCCCACCGACAAACAAGTCAAGTGCAAGTTTATCGAAGCTCCACTTCGGTTTGTCAGGGACAAAGGCAAGCCCTATCCTGGTTCATATATGATTTTGAAATGTCTTTACTCTGGTTCCTACATATTGCATACGATTCAACTGTCTTTTATCGATAGGTAGATTTATCCTATCTATTGCATGTTTCACCCTTGTAGCATCAAATCCATGATCCACTGCTCCTAGCATAACTAGGTTTGGCATGTGTGCATCGTTAGAGCCTTTATATCTTTATGCTTAGCCATGCTTAGATTGTTACGCTACTACTCCGGTCTTCGGACTGGAGTCTTACAATGAAATGAATCTAGCATGACAGGTTGACGTGGTAAGTATAGAGATGCTGTTAAACATGATTAAAAGCTCATACGAGAGGCCACATTGGGATGTGGTGGGTTGTTTCGTTTCTGCCGACCCTAGGAACCGAGTTCTCGCCTCTTGAACCAAGACTGAGCGTACAACTACACGAGGCCCTATTATGGTACCCTCTCGACTCACTAGCTTTCCTAGTAGATTCCATGAGTCACATAGTTTGCGTGTTACCTGGTCATATGCATTGCATTTTGCTTGGGGTAAAGGTACATAACAGGCAGGTAAGCGTGGTCGTGGTGGCTGGGGGTTGCGGCCTCTGGGGAAACCCACCACGGCTCACATCGTTAAGTACCGACTTCGGAACTTGACCCGTTACGGCGGAACAATCCTTAGCGCGTGACTCATGGTCTCGGCGACAGCAAGGTAAAGGTCGTGGTCGACCACCCTCTGCCAGCTTTCCAAGGAAGAGAGCTAATGGTCCTGGCATTAAGAGTCGGTTGGCACGTGTGGGTAAAGTTGTGCACCCCTGCAGGGTTAAATCTTTTCAAGCCGTGTCCACGGTTACGGACGACTTGGGAACGGACGTGGAGATCATAGAGAACTTTAACCTCATCGTAAAACTTGGCAAACAATGTGTGTTTACGGATACCTTCTCCGGGTTGTTGAGGGGGTGATCCGAGGATAGTGGTTCGAGATGATGAAGATTTGGTGGATACAATATGATGATCAATAGAGCTAGGGATATCGCTCTCTTATCCCCTTTTAAATATTCTGAGTAGTCGAGCTTCTCCTCTCTCTTGTCTTACAAAGGAAAATTGGCTTTACGCAAAAGAAGATCTACAGAAAGCCCGCATATCCGCTTTGCTAAAAGGTTGTACTAAGTCTTGCTGAGTCCCTGTACTCAGCTTTGCATGCTTTTGTTTCAGACGAAGTTGCTCCAACAGATGGTGGTTTCTAGTCGACATCGACGAGTAGCTTGGGGTTCCAAGGTGGCAGCCTGGAATCTATGGGCTGGGACGTCGCCGTTTTGCTCCTGGCCTCTTAGGCCTTTTGCTATCTTGCTATGTCTAATAGCATAACCTTGCTTCCGTTGATTGATGTATGCCAGGTCAGTGACCTCTGCTTGTAATACTTTGGTTCTTCGCTCAGTTATGAGCTTGTATTACTTCTTAGAGTCGTAGAGTCACTGTTGTGTTACCGATTCTCTCACTGTAGTCTCTCGAGCTCTAGGTTAGGCTTATGTCAGATGAAGATCTGGTATTTGTCTAACCCTGATCCCGAGGGTGCCACATCCTCTCCACAAATTTCTACACAAGGTGAGCCCTGAACCTTCAAATCGATCCGCTCCCTGGTTTCTTCTCTCTCCTCTTGTCTCTGTTTTCCTCCATTCCTCTTTGATTTCTGTCCTAACTTTGTGGCTGTGGTTAAATCGACGAATACAAAACAGGGTCTACGAGGACGAGGAGGAGTGGTTCTGAGAGATATTCTCGGGATCGAAGAAGGAGGACGCAGCCGGAACTAGCACGAGTTCCTGGTGCAGCGGATGGGCGGGCCCGCCTCTCTTCTCCCAGATGAGAGGTAACTTGATTCACTCTATGTCTGAACTGTAAAGCTCCATTTATTTTGAGCACATGTGGTAGATTCATTTGTGTTCTTGGAACAACGTACAAACAATGGGTACGGAGGATAGAAGGGACGACGAATATATTATGGTATTGGTTTGATTCGTCAGAATATTGTATCTAGGACATGAATCTTTGTTTGCATCTGAATTAAAGCTATAAGATTTTTTTCCCCAAAGAATTAAAGCTATAAGATTAATTAACTGTTTGGCCAATATTACAGATGAAGATACACTCTGGTTTTCATTGATTGCTTTAAGCACCCGAAACATCCATTCGCAGTTGCTCATGTTCTTCCTGCAAATTTAGCACTTGCAACCAAAGTAATACTTGCACGGAATCATTTGGACCTTCAAATAATCTGGGTAGAAATGATACCTCGTCTTTAATACCTTTGATTTCTAGAATAGATTATCAACACATGAAACCTCAAATTGATGACGAAGCGTTCATCTTGAACCTAAACTGCCTAAATTCTGAGGTGTGATACTCAATGTGTGGACTGTATAATTCAGCTCGTTTTGTTTAGATTACAGATCGTCTTTTGGTAGCACCATTGCTTTTTCCTGAGAGCTATAAGAGTATTTATGTATACATGTTTTCCGATTATTGTGTTCTTTCAACATAGTTATCAAAGAGCGCTTCATGCCTTGCAGCAATGCGATGATCATTTGGTGCTCTATTCTTTCATCAGTTGACTGCCTACTGATCATTCATCTGAATAGTCATACAGTCGAGTTTAACTCTGAGAACAACTTGTGGCTCAGGGTTTGACTCTTGCACTATGAAATAGTTTCTAATATTTAAAGTCAACTCTATGAATCTTATACAGATTCACCCAAGAGATGGACTAGGTCATGGAATCAAGGTGACTCGCTGCTGATTTGTCGTCTGCTTGCTGCTCATTTCATCATATTGAGATAACAACCTCCATCCAAGTTCATTCCAATTGGCTCCACTTTGTCTATGCAGTTTCTTCTACTACTGATGCATTGCCATAAACTTAATACGCTTTATTATAAAACTATTGCCATGATGTCTATGTGAAGGGTTAATGATCAATTCACATCCTCCATTTGTAGCCAATTCAGAGTCCATTATTACGTACCGGCCTGGTTGTGTGCGTGGGTGGTATGGATCAGCCGATGTTGTGTTGGTCAAAGGGGATGGTCTCGGTCTGGTGGTGCCCATGGCTTTCCCTCTTACATGGTGAGAGCCACCTCATCTCCACGTGTGAACCCATCGCTGAAGGTCTCTTCTCGCTCCTTCACATCGCTGAAGGTCACCATCAATCCGCGAGGGAGGATGGCAGCCTTTCAGCAGTTCGTTCTTTTGTTTAGCTTTGCTCTAAATTTTCTCGGTGTTCTTTATTTGGTCGCTCATGTGATTCTTATGTTATTCTTTGCAGGTAATCATTGCGCTGGAGCTTGCCGCATCGAGTTGTTGAGGCTTGGTTAAGGGTTTGCATGTGTAGTTTGTAAGTTTACCCCTCTGGCTACTCCTCGGTGATTATTTTTCTATTTTCCTAGGCTTATTTATGGTTACCTTAGGTTCTTTGCTAGGTGCCAAGGTAATTAGTACAAGGGTGGTGTTTGTGTAAGAACATGTCCTTTACCCCATGTGTGGTTTTGGTAATTGATGACAATCCCTATGGACTAACGGTTGCATTGAGAATCAATCTTAGGTCAAGTCCATAGTCATGTTGGACTCAAGGTTGGAAGATGGAGAAGACGGAGTACAATGATGAAGATGGTGTTGAAGAGAGACAAAGACGGTGTTGAAGATGAAGAGAGAAGACGGCGTAGAAGATGAAGAGAGAAGACGACGTTGAAGATGGATGAAGACGGTGGTGTGCGTACAAGATGGAAGAAGACGGTGGCATGGACAATGATGAAGACGGTGGCATGTACAATCATGAAGAGTATGAAGACGGAGCTTGCCGACTCGAGAAGAACGCGCAAGGACTAGGTTTGTGCTCGATAGGATAGTGAGTCGCATCATCGGAGAGAGCTCAAACCTTGCATGCATTTCATCGTGTTCTTGGTTCTTCTTGATTTTTATCCATGAGATAAGTTAGAGCTTGTGTTCATTCTCATGACAAGCTCTAGCTCATCGGAAACGGATTCCGGATGCATTGCATGTTGCATGTGCAAGGGTGATGATTTTCCCGATATACCATATTGAGAGGTTACACCTCTATGACCATGAGAAAATCATCACTCACTCTTTTGCATGTTTTCACCTTGTGTAGTGGTATCTCTCATCGTCCTCTTTCCGGCAAAATTGGTTTCACCTCAATCGGAGTTTCCAAGCTCGAGATATTGCCGTTTTCGTATCGCAGTTTAAAGGAAAAAAGGGACGGGCGGTAGTACCGGTCAGGTACCGGTTTGGTCTCTGCGAGACAATGCATCTGGTCCGGTATTGACCCGGTACCGACCCGGTAGTACCGCTCGAGCGGTAGTACCGCTTGTGGTACCGCTTTGGGCCGATTTGGGCCGATTTCTGACCGTTTTCTGCGCAGTTCGCGCGCGAGCGGTAGTACCGCTTCGACAAGCGGTAGTACCGCTTTGGGCGCGGATCTGGCCGTTTTTCAGCCCCAACAGCTATATTTCTGGGTCCCCTATATATATCTCTCTTCCACCTCCGACCCAACCAACCCTGCCCCTCTATTCTCTCTCCTCCATTGTTGACCTTGGGTTCTTGCTTCCTCCTCTTGGTCCCTCCACTATTTGTTGCATATTTTTGGGGGAAAGGAGAGAGGAGATCTAGATCTAGAGATTCACCAATTGAATCCTCCTCTAAGTGAGAGGATCTTGCTAGATCTAGATCTTGGAGTTTCTTGGTGTTTCTCCTCACTTTGTTCTTCCTTATTCCCCCAATAGCTTCTTCTAGTTTTGTTGGAATTTGGGAGAGAAGAACTTGGGCATCCTAGTGGTGTTCTTAGCCATTGCATTAGGTGCATCGGTTTGCGCTCTCTCCGGGGTTTCGATCTTGTAGGGTGTGTGTGTTCCTCCTTAGTGGTGTTCTTGCCTTAGTGGCCATCTTGCCTCTTGTGGCGCATCACATCCTTGGTGGAGTTGGTTTCCTTGGTGGAGTGTGTTAGCCTCTTGTGGCGCGTTGCATCCTAGGTGGAGTTGGTTTCCTTGGTGGAGTGTGTTAGCCTCTTGTGGCGCGTTGCATCCTAGGTGTAGTTGGTTTCCTTGGTGGAGTGTGTTAGCCTCTTGTGGCGCGTTGCATCCTTGGTGGAGTTGGTTTCCTTGGTGGAGTGTGTTAGCCTCGTGTGGCGCATAGCATCCTTGGTGGAGTGGGTTTCCTTGGTGGTGTGTTGTAAGCCTCTTGTGGCCGTGTACTTGAGAGCCTCCTCGTTGTGGAGTTGCCTCAAGCTTGATACTTGGGAGTTTGCCCAAGCTTGTACGGGTTTGGTGACCACCCTCAAGGGTCCCTTAGTGGATCGAGGCTTTCCTTTGGTGGAAAGGCTCGAGGAGAATACGGTGGCCCTAGTTGGCTTCTTGGAGTGCCTCGTGCCTCCACACCGCTCCAACGGAGACGTAGCACCCTTGGGTGTGAACTTCAGGATACATCGTCGTCTCCTCGTGCACCGGTTACTTCTCAACCCGAGCTCCTTTACCTATGCGCTTTACATTGTGATATCTATCATGCTTGATGCTATGCCTATCTTGTTATTACCTTGTTGCTCATCATGCTAGCATAGGTTGTTGGAGCACTTAGGCAAACCCCTAGTTGATAGGCCTTGAGCTAAACTAGTAAACACTTGTAGTTTTATTCCGCGTAGTTTAGCTCTCAAGAAGAAGTTTTTATACACCGCCTATTCACCCCCCCTCTAGGCGACGTCCTAGAACATTCAATTGGTATCAGAGCTAGGGCTCTCTTATCTTGTTGGGATTCACCGCCTAGAGAGTATGACGTCGGCTAGATGATTAGTGCACATTTCTCCCTTTACATTTGATGGCACTAATTATGATGCTTGGAAATTCTACATGCTTGATTATTTTAGGGACATGCACCCACATGTGGAGCGAATTCTTGATATGGGTTTTTCTCCTCCCAAGGATCCACAAAATCCAACTTTTGAGGAGAAGAAAAACTCTTATCTAGATGCTCAAGCTACTAAAGTCCTTTGCCGTGTTGTGAGTCATGTAGTGATTTCCTCCATTGCGCCTTTCCGGAGTGCTCATGAGGTTTGGACAAAGCTTCAAGATACATATGGTGGATCCAAGACCATTGAGGATGATCACGCTCCTTCCACTTCACCAACGTGTGGTAAGACACAAGGTAATGGTATGGTGAGTGGTGATGAACATTGCATTGTTGATGGTGAGCGCTCCCTTGATGATTCTTCATCTCTATCCCATTGCAATGTCTCATCTTTGGACTTTAACACTTGTAGCACTATAAATGATTTACATGCTAGTGTTGATAGTCCTTGCATATCTTCATCCCATGATGATATGCTTCTCCTGTCTTGTTGCCATAATGAAGATACTTTGCTCTCCTCTAGTATTTGTGCTAACAATGTAGAGGAAACCAAAGATACTATGGGCCAAGATAAGATATTGGATGGAGCTTCAAGGAATTCATCTTCTTCATCATTGCACGGTTCCTACACTTGCCTTATGGCTAAGGCTTCTAAGGTATCTCCTTCCTTGGAACCCTATCTATCTAGTGATGATGAGGATGATGATATGGAAGGACTTAATGTTGCTTCATTAAACAAGTTGGGAAAGTCGGTTTATCATGCTCTTCCTAAGAAAAAACTTGCTCGCTCTAACTTCATGAAAATCTTCAATTTTGCCATTAAGAGCACAAAACTTATTGAGAAAAAGGAAGAACATGAGCGCGAGTATGGACACGAGATTATAAAACTTGGTAAAGCTCTTAAAGAACAACAACACCAATGAAACTCTTGAAGAGAACTTTGCTCTAAAGATACGTAGGGTAAAGGAATCTCGTGATAGAGCTTTAGAGGTGGCACATGATTTACAAATTAAATATGATGAGCTACTAATTGTTCATGGTAAACTCCTTGAGGATTGTGAGCTTCTCACCGAGTCACTTGAGCAATTTGAGGCTCTCAACCAAATAGAGCTTGCTAAGTTGCCTTCTCCTTGTGCTATAATTGATAATGCTTGTGCTTCTAACTCTACCTCTTGTGAAGCTTCCATCTTGAAGGAGAATGTTGAGCTAAGGGCTCAACTTGCTTTGCTAACAAGCAATTATGAGAAATTGGAAGAAAGTCATGGAAAGCTTTCTAGCTCCCATGATGATCTTCTAGTCTCTCATGATTTGCTAAAGTTAGCTCATGAGGCTATCATGACAAAGGTAAAATCTTATGTGCCTCATGTGAGTACAAGCACTACCTCTCAAAATGCTATTTTTCCATGTGCTAGTGCTTTTAGTTCACCCACTCATGCTATTGACTTATCTTGTGGTGAACTACCTTCTATGCCTTGTTCTACAATTTCTTGTGCTCGTGCTAGTAAATCACCCACCCATGCTATTGCTATATCTTGTGGTGAATTACATACCTTGCCTTGTTGCTCTAACAATAAAGCTTCCACTTCCTCTAGTACTTGTGTTTTTACTAACCATGTAGGG